>NC_081288.1:16192084-16515591 GCF_030490865.1 Poecile atricapillus
GTGCTCCAGCACCTTCTGGGTGAAGAACCTCTTACCAAAACCCACCCTAACCCTGCCCTGGTACAGTTCCAGCTGTTCCCTTGAGTAGTTCAGCCCTGTGTTCATTTGCACAGGCAGTTGCCATTTCAGTGTTAAAAATGTCTGCTCTTGATCAGACGGGTGAATTCTCTATGTGAGTGCCATGTGGAGCATGAACAGTATGGAATTTTGAAAGGATGCATTCAAGGAGGTCACCAGTGATCCTGATATGCCCTATTTGAGCTAAATCCAAATGGGAAGTTCTCATGAAGTGTACAGAAGTGAACGGAACCGTGCAGAAAGTTGCATTAGTTCTTGGTGTTCCATACATATTGGCAGCAGGCTATTGGTATTCCACGTTCCATATGTTTTGGTATTCCTCAGTGAACAGGAAACTATAATTTAGGTTGTGTAGGCTGTGTAAAAGGTCAAGGCATTCAAAATGTGGCAAGGACAGTACCTGGTGGAACCTTGGGAAAGGCCCTGTGATTCCCCCTTAGGCTGTGATTGCAGGAATGGCTTCACACAGACTGGCCTGCACCAAAGAAGCACAGATGCAAACACGAGTCTTGAGCCCATATCTCTGCTGCAGGCTGTCTCATTCCAAGTGTTTCTAGAGACTGGTCTTGACCACAGCTCTCAACAGCACGTGGTAGCAATTCAGAGTTCCTACTTCTGCTCTTGGCAAACATACTGGACTGGCAAGAGCAAAGGGGTAAAAGCAGAAGGTGCAGTGCAGGGCAATTTTGTCTGTGGTCTTTGGGAGGAAAGAACCTACATGCTTTGCTCTGACAGTTTGTGCAGTCTGTAGTTCTAGGAGGATTTTTTCTAATTTGTTCTTGATGAAAGCTTTGCAATCTTGAATTTTCATTGTGCTCAAAAGGAAGAAAATGCCTGTCTATAGCTGCTCTGAAACACAGTAACTGGGAACTGATTTATGTAAACTTTCAGCAGCTTTTTTTTTAATTTCAGTTAAGGATGCCTTAACACCAAATATATTTGCTGGGGATTACACCCACTGGTTATTTCTAAATTGCCTTAGCTCTAGATCCAAGATTAGTATGTTTAATTTTTGTGTACCAAATGTTATTTAAAAGTCTGCCTTGACAATTGTGCTTTGATTCTAGTTTGAAATTTTAAGGTTTTTTGTATTTTCTTATAATTTAAGGTTTCATTTGGCTCTTAAAGGAGAAGCTTAAAAACAAAAGAATATCTTTGCCTTCTGGGAAAAACAAAAGCAAGGGTGAAACCTGTTGGCAGGTAGGAATGGAATAATGGATGTAACCTTCTCCATGAAGGAGCAGGAAAAAGACTCTGGGTCTTTTCTAATGTTAATCTGGGAAAATATCCTGGAATCAGTATCAAGGACCATATTTAACAAAGCATTTAAACCCGGTGTTTCACCTGACTTGTGTAGAAATGCCTTAAGCTTGTCTTACATCACCTGGAGTGGGCTGCAGCCCTGTCTGCCTCTGGAAACTCTGGGATGGATGTTTTGTGCCTTGCCTGAGCCAACAGCACATTGCTGCAGCTGTGGGTAACCAACCATTGGGGCTGGAACAGGATGGGGCTCTGGCAGCATGTGAGAGCTGCTTTGTGCCTGTTGGGATTGCTGCTGGGATGTGGCACATGGCTGGGGACAGCAAGTACCACAAGAAAGAGACTTATTTAAAAAAACAAGCAAGTTTATTCCTTGCTCTGTGTGCCACAGGAAAAGCACTCAACAGGTCTGGCCCTGTGAGAAGGGCAGCCTGGGTTTGGTGAGGGAGGACCTGGCTCTTGTCTCTGGCTGCTGTGATACCTCTTTGCTCTCAAGTCATCTCTGTTGTCCCAGCAAAGTCCTAAAGCGCCTCTTTCTGACAGGGCCAGGAAACTTTTTAATGTCTGTTTTGCCTTTTAGGCAGTAACAAAGTACCTGCTAAGGTAAAAACAGGAGCGAATTTCAAGCAAACACAGCTGCGTGTTTGCATTGGTGTGGCAGTCATTCCTGTGCCTGTGGTCATTCCTCTTTCTTTGTTTCCTCCATTGAAAGTGCTGCATGGAACCTCAGGGGTGCAACACCATCAGCTGTTGTGTAGCTTCAGATGAGACTTCATCAGACATGATGGGAAGAAATGGAGCTTTTGCTTCAGAGGTGTTTGCAGTGCCCCAGAGGCGCCTGTGGTTACCCTGCTGCTTTCACCATTGTTGCTGAAACAGCTGTTGGAACCTGCTGCACCTATTTGCTGCTTGAGATGCTTCTATATTTCTCTCCTGTTAAGCAGTGGAGTGTCTTTGAAGAAAAGTAAATCATTGCTATTTCCTTGCTGTTTGTGAGGGAGAAGTAGTGCTCCTAACTACTATCCCTCACAGCTGTGCTTCAGTCCATCTGTTCTGTGGAAATCGAACCCTCAGGAGGGCTTCATATTTATTTTGTAGGCAAAGTTTTCTGCCTTGCGTTACTGAGGTAATCCCCTCCTTTGTTGGCAACTTCTCCTTAGGCTGGTTTAGTTGCAACACAAAGCTTTGCTTTCTGAGAAGTCTTCAGAGAGGTGTGTGGCAGTACTGGGATGTCCTTATCTTCCTGTTTAACTGGTAGAGAGCCCTTCGGTACATGCTAGTGAGATGCTTGGGATAAACTCTTGACAGGTTTAAGCAAATAATAAAATCTGGGATGGGAAGCTGTCAAAAAATTGTTGGCAAGTCCTTTGCATTCAAGTCAGTAAATGATGACATGGCACTTAGAATCATTCATCTTCCTTCTTTAAAGAATTTCTAAAAAATTGGATGGGTAGCTTTTGGAAATCAGTGTTACCACAAAGGGAAGGAAAAAAAAAGATATGAGTCATTCAGGAAGTCAGTAACCCTCACCACCTAATTTCTTCTAAAATCAGTTTTGTTTGCACTAGGTACTGAAGAACAGCTCACCAGCTGGTAATCCAACATGCAAATCCAAGTTTCACCCTTACAGGAACTAAAAAAAAACCCTAGGGAGTTGTCTGCATTTAAACACTGCAAAGTACTCTGTATGAGGCAGAACTAGCAGGGTTTGAGGAGCCAGGGGCTGCAGGGCTCACCTGTGTGGAAAGGGGCTGTGATTCCAGCTGGTTCCAATCAGCTCCAAACTAGGCAAACCCAGCCCATTGCACACCAAAACGGCAGCTGGTCAGAACAGCATACTCTGCCACTGCTTGAACGTTTTTGAGAAAGCATGGAAGCTGCTAGGGACAGGATGGTGGGGTCTTTTTGTTTCTTGCAGCTGTAAGAACAGAAAGTGTGTGTTACCCTTTCAGAGTCCCAAGGGAAGCAGAGGGTCTGGAGGGAAGGGCAGCTAACCAGGAGGTGGCTGCTCCCAGGGCTGCTGGCTAGGTGATGTGTCAGGTAGTGTAGAAACACTCCAAAGTGGCCAGTCTGAGAGGCTGAAGGTGTCTTGGAAAAGTCATAGAAAACAACAAGGCTTTTGTTCAACAGAGGGGGAAAGAAAATGAGACAGAAAAAAAAAGTCCCAGCAGAGAGTTTTCCTCTTGTTTTCAACTGAAGAGTGATTAATCTGTATGGATGCTAAATACAAAAAAGCAAGCAGGAAGCACAGTGTCCATGGGAAACCAAGTCACCTAACTTTCTCAGACTGGCCTGAGATGTGGCCAAGGAAATCATAAGGAGGAATCAAACCAGTCCTTGGAGACAGAAGACAACCTTGCAGGTGTTGTCTGTCAATTTCTTGTTTTCTTGCAAGAGAAGGTCGAGGGATGGTGTACACAACTGACCAATGATGGTGATGTGTTACTTTACTGACCAATAAGAGTTTTACCTTTCTGGACCTTCTTGGACTTGTCTATAAAAGAAGATCTGGAATATTAAAACTCACTCTCTTGTGCAACCAGAAGAGAATCTGTGTCGTTACTTTCACCATTCCCAATACAGTGTGACAAATCTGAAATGGAAAATTCTATTATCAAGCTGATCCATAGCTCTCTTTAGGAGGCATAATATAGTTCTGTTAGATTATGCGCATTTCTGGTTTGTCTAACAGAACTTCTGTTTTTACTGCTGGATTATATTGATTTTATTTCTTTTAAATTATACAAACTTTTACCAAAAGATAAACAGGGATTAAAGTAGAGGAGACACTAAAATGTTCTGCATCTTTCTGACAACTTTTTATCTTTTTCTTCAAAAAATATGTTCCTTGTGAAATATTTCTGGGTTTTTAACTTTATTAAGAGCCAGGCACTTCTGAGAAAAGCACTGTCACACTGATGACAGTGCTCTTCAATTAAACTGTGCTTTTATACAGCTTCTTTCATGCCATGTCTCCTGTCCTTGGACTCATGAAGGTTAGCTGGTACATGGGTGCTGTACCTCAAGGGGAAAACCAAGTTTGGGGCTGGAGATGCAGAACTGGCCAGTGCAGCAGAAGAGGAGCGTGGAAGACTCCGGAAAGTAATCCTGGATCCAGTCTCCTGGGAAGTGACTGAAGGATGATTATTTTCTCTGTGCTGCCTAGGAGCTCTTGTGCTGGGGGCATCCAGGACACACAGTAAAGAGAAATGCTCTGTAAGGGCTCTTTTCCTCCTTGTTACTCTCCTTGTTTTATCTCCCTCCTCCCAAAATATGGAGTCTGAGATGGCTGTAGTACAAAGGAGATTCTTGTAGGAAATTTCAGTTACTTGTTTTAATCTGATACATGCTGGGGAGTGAGCTCTGCCTAGGGCTGGTGTGTCCTCAGCAGGAGAGAAGAGGGGAAGCAAAGCTCTCCCCATGCTGTGTTTGGAGATGCCATTTATGAACATCATCCCTTTAGTCTTTTACTTGTACTTCAGATTTATCTCTCTCAAGTGATTTTGGCCATTCCCTTGTTCACTTGGCTCATGGTCTCTGGTTTTTGCTTTATAACCGTTCCTGAAATTCAGATGAACAGGCAGAGTCCAGAAGAGAGAACTGCAGAAGGTAGTCACTCAGCTGCATCCTGCCATTACAGCCCAAGCTGAGATCTTGACATTTAAATTTGTATATCATGATGAAGCAAAACATCATCCTGTAATATGCTGGCAGAGGTATGAGAAGTATAAAGCATGCTTCAAAATGGCATCTATAACCAGGGGGAAAATGAAGTAGGCACATGAGGTCTGGCAAGTTAAAGTCTGAGACTATAGAAAACACTGTTTGAAAACAATTTCCAAAAGATAGTAAAGCTACCAATATTATTAATCCTTTTTTTTTTCAAGTTGCAGAAAGAACATGAAGCCTGCTACAGAGACAGAAGTTCATTAGGAAATGAGATTGGGTGTTCAGAGATCACTTTGAAACAACCCAGAATTAAATTCTGCATCTGGCTACAGGTAAGAAGAACTTGGGGATGCTGGGCCCTGCTGTTTGTGAACAGAGAAGGGCTGGTGGGAGATGTGGTGGTTGGAGTCTGTCTTGGGCATAGTGGTCTTGAAAGGAGAGTTTTCAATTCTCCATTTTCCATTCAAGTATGGAATGGAGTCACAAAACTTCTACCCTGGACTTACAGACTTTGGCCTGGGGTGCTGGTTGAGGCAGTCCCTTGGGAAGCAGTCCTGAGGGGCAAGGGGTGCAGGAAGGCTGGACATTCTCCAAGAACATCTGAAAGGCACAGGAACAGGCCAGCCCAATGTCCCGTAAGACAAGCCAGCAGGGAAGAAAGCTGGCCTGGGTGAACAGGGAGCTTCTGATTCAGTTCAAGGGAAAAAAAAAAAAAAAAATTACCAGCTTTGGAAGTAGGGGTAAGTGGCTCAGGAGGATTACAAGGCTGTCATTAAGTTATGCAGGGAAAAAGTCAGAAAGGCCAAGGGCCTAGCTAGAATTTAATCTGTCAAGTGCCACAAGAGATAATTTTTTTTTTTTTTCCTAATACATTAATAACAGAGAGCCAAGGAGACTCTCCATCCTTTATTGCATGTGAGGGGAAACATTGCCACCAAGGATGAGGAAAAGGCTGAGGTACTTGATGCCTTCATTCTTTCAGTCTTTAAATGAAAGACTAGTTATTATCAGGGTGTCAAGCCCCCTAAGCCAGAAGAAAGGGACAGGATGGTCCCCTTGTAATCCAGGAGGAGACAGTGACCTGTTGCTCCACTTAAAATTGCACCATCTATGGCACCAGGTGGGATCCACTCAAGGGGACTGAGAGAGACGGTGGACGAGCTGCTCTCCATCATTTACTGGCAGCCCTGGTGAACTACAGGAGCTCAGGACCTCTGAACAATGAACCAATATGATTTCACAGAAGCCATTTATTGATTATATTACACATCTATTCATACATTCTAAAACTACTGTTCACACAATCATGCATCTTTTCATTGGTGCCCCTATCCTTTCCACAAGCTCTGCACACACCCCTTGGGGCACAGGATTGGTTACAGTCCAGGAGTTCAACCACCCTCTGTTATCTGGCTCTTGTGGTCCTGCTTTCTTGTTTTTCAGCCTCTTCTTTCTTATTTTTAGAATAGCTTATGTCTCGGCAACCTGGAGAAATTCTATAGGGTCTGATAATAAACTCTAAATACGGCTTGGCTGGAGCACATCATGGCCCAAGCTGCTCAGATGCATTACTACAGTGAACTAGGGAAGTCCCAGAAGACTGAGGGTTAGCCAGTGTGACACCCGTCTACAGGAAGACTGAAAGGAGGATCTGAAGAGCCACAAGCCCATGAGCCTGACCTTGATACCAAGGCAGGCTGTGGAACAGATCATACTGAGCATGACCAGCCAGGGGGCCTGGCCCAGCCAGCACACATTCATGAGAGTCAGGTCCTGTTTAACAAACCTGTTCCTGCAAATTTCTGACTGTCCAAGTGTAACAGAATTACTGACCATTTTCCCTTCCTCTTGGGTTGCTGCTTATTGTATTCAGGGAGGCTGATTGAAATGTAATGATGTTGCCATGTCTGGCTATCTGATTTTCTGTTTGGGGTAATTTCTTAAGTCCATCATTGATATTCTCTGTTGCAAATAACAGAGCCTGTAGATATTTTTTTCTGGACAGCTTCAGTGAGATGCCATCATATCTGTGGTTGCTTTGTGTACGGTGATCTGGGAATCAGCAGCTATCAAAGCTGCCATATAATTTCTTCCCACAATCTGTTTACTTTTTGTTGTAGAAACTTGCTAATCTCATTCTCTGACTCTTTGCTGTGGCTTTCTTTTAATGCATCTTATCCCACAGAGTGTCTATCTATCATTTTATTACAGCTATACAAGAAGGTGTTTATACTTCTTTCTTTTATTTCAGGAGAAAACTTAGTTCTAAACCCACTGTAAGTGAATTGGATATTGCAGGGTTCATTCTGGAAAGGTGAAGTTGTGATAAATACAGAAGATGCAGTTAAGAGACAAATGCCTTAAATGTCCTATGCCTTCAGCTGCAGTATTTTATTGATTTGATATACTACATTTACAATATTTGCTCTCCTCTTACCTCAAATTTTCACACATGCTTGGTCTGCCATCTTCTCAGAGTTCAAGAGGAAGGAGCTCTAAAGTTGTTGGTAAAAAGCTAAAAACTAATTCCCCTAAATACTAGGGGAATTTGCCGGTGGATACATGCATGTTGGGCACCGTGGTGTCTCTATGCCTATAAAGTCACATATTGAATGCTGCTATTGTCGAATCTCACCTCTTCTACTTTCATTAGTAATGTAAATCTGAAGAAAATTAGGATCTTCAGCTGTTTTTTGGTGGGTCCCCAAAGTACTCTATCAGGCTGCTTGTGATGGGTGATATTTATTAAGAGTTCCAGACTCTTAGCAGCTACCTAGGTATGCAGCAGTGCTTTACTCGACCGTTTCCCCTCCTGTTTTTTGTTACCGAATTTGTAGCAAATTTACAAACAGCCCCTTAGGTGTTTTGCAGTTCCTATGTCCACACAGTTGCTTGAAAGGACATCACTAATCTCAAGGGTATTTGGTTTGTTCCACTGAAGACAACAGGGGCTGGTGCAAACACTTTTTCCAAGGCTAACCAGAGCTGTGTTGCTGTGTTTATGCTGGACGTACATTCAAACATAGCTTTTACAGTTATATAAAAGTATATATATATATATAAACATATTTATTTATGGTTATATATATATATAGTTATACACTACCATAAAGTAGTTGAACTCTTGATAAGAATACAGAACAACGACAAGAATAATAAAACAAAGAAAGAAGTGAAGCTTCTTTTTGAAGTATACCACAGTGTACTTTCACTTAGCCCATGAAGCCTGGATGTTCATGACAAATTCTGGCTGATCTCTACCAGATCTCCCGCCAGCCCCAGGCTCAACTCTTCCAGTGCTGGGTCCCTTGCTGCAAGAGCTGCCACTCTCTGCTTTGCTACCCCAACAGTACTTTTCTTAAATCCAGAAGGATATTTTTAGTGACCAGAACTGCATGAATGAAAGTTAGCTTGACCACAAGAGGGCACAGCTATTGCTTGGAAATGTTGGGATCAACCAAAGCATCTTTCCCAGCTTAAGATGGAAAACCATCTCTAGCCAGTTTCTCTGCATGTTCTGAGGTGCAACAAAGAATTACATTGCAAATCCATTTTAGTTAATAGTATATTATGTATCTAAAGATACACATATATTTGCTAACAGTTAGATCATCTCTTTGCACCTTCTTTCCTTTAATTTTCTTCTAATTTGCAGGCCTATTCAGCTTCATAGGCAAAATTTCCTAATTACATAGGTATAAGTTGTATCAATTAAATCCTAGAAGGGAAACCATAGTGAAGTTTTTATTGACATCCTCCATTTATATTCTGTTTTTGAAGCAACACTTGCACTTCTGTGATATGGACAACCACAGTTTTCCTGTAATCATCTGATCACCTCTGGCTATGACATTTGTTTGTATAGTAAGATTTAGGCCTGGGAGTTCTGAGACCTTCTGCAGAACTCATGCTCTGAGAATTACACAGATCTAATGTAATTATGTAGAAACAATCCTAATTGTTTTCAGTGCAAAGTGAGAATGTAACGTTTCATTCTCTGACATCACTAAATTCATGCCCTTAAAAAATTTTTACAATTAATTTCTTCCTTTTGTTATCACTATTTGAACTGTCATGTAGATCATACAATGTTTTATAATAATATCCCTCAATAATAAATTTTTTTCTCATGAGGAATGATTTTACAGGTTTCAGGGACTTTTGAGTATCTGCTATTACAATTTGAAAGGTTAAGGATTGCAGGAATGCAGGATGCTTTTTTGGCTTCAAATTAGTTTGCTTCATGCACAATTCATGTTGTACCATCAGTCAGTCATTCAATTATCATCTAGTTTGGGCTGTTTCCCTTTTTTGCTGTCTGTGATTTTGCTACCAAGGAAATATTAGTGAAGATATTCATGTAGGGCAGGAAAGCACTTTGCTCAGGGCAGGGTGCACTAAAAGTAGGCGTGAACATGTGCTGAGCTAGCAGCAGCAGACTGGTGGCAGTCCTTGCATGGTGGAGTTACGAGATCATCTGTGGTAGCAGCCCTCTGTCTCCTTCCTTTGTTTTATCCCTTTTGGTTTTGGAACAAGGGATCCTCGATGATATTTCAATAACAGGGTTTAAATTGTACAGTGAGGCGCCTCTGAACATTTTGCAATTTTCGTTTGGACACATTTTTTGTTCACATATTTCAAGCCCTGTATTGCCTAACATGGCTTTTAAATTTAATAAGCAAGGCCATGAAAATGATAGGCAGCATTTTCATGGAAAGCACCTGGGCAGAAAAGGGCCTGGTGTCCTCTGGACCACAAGCTGAGCATGAGCCAGTGGATATCCCCACAGCCTGTGGAACATGGCCTGCAAGGTCATGGGGATCCTTGCCTACCACCCAGCACTGGTGAGACACAGCTGGAGGGCTGATTCTGGAATTCCAGGATGAGGGAGGCGTATCCGTACTGGAGCAAGTCCGGCAAAGGGTCACTAAGGTGAGAAGGGGAATGCAGCGCATGGTGCATGAGGAGAGGCTGGGAGAGCTTTGCTGGCTTTTCTTGGACTAGAGCAGGCTGGGCTGTGTGGTCAGGGTGTGCAAACTCCTGACTGAAGGTGGGTGGGCAAAGGACACAAGTGACTGTTCAATGCAGCGGTGGCAGGAGACCCAGTGGGCACAAATTGAACCGTGGCAAGTTAGAATGAAAGGAATGGTGGTGAAACACTGGATCAGGTAGCCCAGAGCGGTTGTGGTGGAGTCCCTGTGCTGAGCCCTGAGCTGTCCTGAGTCTGTCAGTGGTGCTGCTGTGCATGGAAGGATCTGGGGAGAGGAGAGGGGTCTGGGATGCTACAGAGCAAAATTTGTTTCAGGCAGCTGAGGAGGAACTGTGGTAAACCCTAAATTTAGTGGCTGTACTGCTACAGGACGGATTTATGACTGTACCAGTGTTTCTCATGCAAGGGAAGGTCAGCCACCCTTGATCACAGGGACAAGGGGGAACTGTCATAGAATGAGGGACACCTGAATGTGGCAAAGTCCTTCAATGAGGTCCCTGGCATATGAGGGAGTATTCCCTAGTGAATGAGTAAAGTATGAGGTAAGAGAATGTATTTCCAAGGGGGTGTTCTGTACTTAGGGCTTGGGGTGGGAGCAGGCAGCTCTATGGAAGGATCAGCTCAGTTATTGTGGCAGCCCCAGGAGCAGGGTGAGTGCTGGGAATTCTTAGCAAAGGAGGAAAAAAACGCCAATCCATTTACCCACCACTCTAAAGCTTAAAGGATAGCAACAGTGAGGTTTCAATTTCCTCCTTTTTATTTAAATTACTTTTTAACTAACTGGTTTGTTCACAGTGCATCTGTGTGACCTTTGCATCAGCTACTCACTACAGTTGAGTGATGTCACATCCTCCACATTTTATTTCCTCCATGTACTCACTGTTCCTTTTCAGAAGAAGGGGGTGCCAAACCATAGAGTGGCAGGCATCCTCATAGACTTTAATTTCTTAAACATTTTTTCAGCTGGACAGGGAATTCTGTGGCATCATGAAAAAGCTGGGACAGGTGAGTTTTCTGCATTCTCTTCAGCACTGGCTCTGTTCTGCCAAATCTGTTCCTCTTTGCCTTCAACAGCTTAAGAAATTATTATGGGGTTAACCTAACTGTGATGTGGAGGGTGTGGATTGTAAAGGGTTTGTAAAAAGAAGGGTGAGCCGGGTTTTGCTGCCTGTAGCACTGGCAGCACACGCTGGCGTTACTGTGCAGGAGGAGAAAACCTTCTGGGGATCCAGAACTGATCATTTCTGTATCGGCTGCCCCTCCTTTGTCCTCAAGTCTCAGTGCCCCTATCAAGCCTTTTTCAGGCACATGAGAAGTGCCATATGTGACCGAAGCTCTGTGATCACAGGAGAACTGACAAATGGGGTTGTGCCAGCTGGGTTTTCTGTCCTGTACCCTGCTTGTTTGCTTTCCACCTGCCAGAGATTTTTGCACGTGTGTCTCACGTTCAGAAAGATAGGAAGTTGTGGAGGTTAACAGAAGAGGTCTCTAATAGAGTTTGCAGAGTTTGTTGTGCACTGCTATGAAGGTGGGACACGCCTGTGAAGGAAGGGTCATACTCTGCTGCCTCATCTGTCAGGTTTTTTTCTTTCCTTCCCTTCAGGCTGTCATAGGAGAGCAACCTATGGCTGGAGAGAGAATGCTCAGGATGCCCAGCTTCCTCCTAAAGCCCACCAGGGTCATGCTGAGCCACAAGCCCTGGGCACTGTTTATCCTCATCTTTGTGTTTGTATCCTTTGCGTACATCAAGTTGTATTCGAATATCTGGGAGGACCCAAAGAGCAGAGGCCCCCTCTACGGCTCGTCTGCTGAAATCAGCTGTGCTCACTATGTGCCTTCTTCCCTCAACATTGCTGGTGGGCCCTCTCCTTCTACAGGAAGTGTGTTTTTTGTGGAGACCTCAGAGCAAACTACCCCAAGTTACCTGTTCTCATGCTCTGTGGAGTCAGCGGCCAGGGCACACCCCGCATCAAGAGTTGTGGTGCTCATGAAAGGCTTGGCCAAAGAGAATGCCTCCTTACCCAGGCACTGGGCTTTCTCCTTGCTGAGCTGCTTCCCCAATGTGGAAATCCAGCCCCTGGACTTGACAGACCTCTTTTCTGGAACACCTCTGAAAAGTTGGTACATGTGGCCTCTGCGCCACTGGGAGCCTCATTTTTTACCTGTCCTCTCTGATGCCTGCAGGATTGTCCTCATGTGGAAATTTGGTGGCATCTACCTGGATACAGATTTCATTGTGCTTAAGAACTTACAGAACCTCACCGATGCACTCGGGATTCAGGATGACGTTGAACTGAATGGGGCCTTTCTGTCCTTTAAGCCCAAACACAAGTTCATGGAGCTTTGCATGCAGGACTTTGTGCAGAATTACAATGGCTGGGTCTGGGGCCACCAGGGCCCAAAGCTCCTAACTCGTGTCTTCAAGAAATGGTGCTCCATCCAGACTATCAAGAGCATGAGCTGCAAAGGTGTGAGTGCTCTTGCCCCAGAAGTTGTTTATCCCATTCCCTGGCAGGACTGGAAGAAATTGTTTGAGCCAGTCAGTGCCTTGGAGCTTCGCAAACTCCTGAAGAACACCTATGCAGTGCACGTATGGAACAAACTGAGCCATGGGACCAAGTTAGAGATCCCCTCCCAGGCTCTGCTGGCTCAGCTCTATTCCCAGTTCTGCCCTGCCACCTACACAAAGATGAAACAGGACTCTGAAGAGTTGTCAAGGGGTGCAGTGTGACCTGAGGGCCCTTGGCTGCAGAGATGTTCCCCAGACCGAAGGAAACCGAGTGCCTTTGACATTCTCCAGAGTTGGTTTCTAGACCCCAGAGCAGGTGTTCTGCGTGACAGCTCTGTGGTTTTGTACCATTTCTGATCTCTGCCTCCGATCCTTTGAGTTACAAATTTACAGCAGAACCTGAGTTCAGCCTCTCTTGCTGTCCTTCAGGAGACCTCTTGCTGCAAGGGAGGTTGAACTTGTTCTTCAGCATCCCTCAGCTGGTCCTCTCTTGGTTTTCTCCAACAGCTCCTCCTGTGGATCCCGGCCTGAGCAGCCCCTTGTGATTTTTCAGCAGCTGTAAAGACCCTTGGCTTGCTCTCTGTGGCATTTCTCGGCTTGTGAACCACTGCCAGTAGGTGCCAAAGGGCACAGTTAGCTGGAGCTCAGAACAGAACTCACTGGCTGGCAAGGATCCTTTACGCCTTGAGAAATACATGAAGAGGATATGCAAATTGCAGGATTTAATATCCCTGCGCCTCTCAGTGTGAAATTCTTCTAAACTTCTAAAGTGAGAAAAGTTGAAATGGTGTTTCCTACTGTTTCCAGTTCCACAGCAGTGGGATGACTTTTCTGGGACTCCTCAGGAAAACAAACAGACAAAAGCAGTTCATTTAGGAGTGGAAATATAAAGTGTCTTGCTCTGCTGAAGTAATTCTTGTAGGAAACCAACATCTAACCAGCCATTGTCACATTCTGAAGAGTCTCAGCATTGCCTGTTTCTGCAGTGCTGTGAGGAGGATTACGTCTCTGTGATTGGAATATGGAGCCCATTGTGGAAGTCCAGAGGATAACATGTCCATATCAACAGAAAGAACAGGTCCAGGATTCAGAGCAGTGTCCCCAGGGACAGAAATAAAAACTCAGAAGCGCATGAATGTTGGAAAAGACCTTCGAGATCATTGAGTCCAACCTTCAATTCCAGTATCATCACGCTCACTGGCCTTTATCCCATGTGTACTCATTTTCTGGAGTGCTTCCAGGGAAGGCGACTCCACCACTTCCCTGGGGAGCCAGTGGAACACGGTGCTTAAGCACTCTGAATTTTTTTCCTCATATCCAAGCTGAACCTACCGTGGTGCAGGGAGTGCTGCATCCAGCCCTGGGCCCAGCACAGGAAGGACAGGGAGCTGCTGCAGCCAGGCCGGAGCCAGGACACCAAGAGCATCAGAGGGATGGAGCAGCTCTGCTGGGAGGAAAGGCTGAGGGAACAATTGGGATTGTTCAGCCTGGGGAAGAGAAGGCTTTGGGGTGTCCTCACTGTGGCCTTGCAGTGCCTGAAGGGAATGCACAGGAAAGATGGAGAGAGACTCTTGACAAGGGCCTGGAGTGACAGGAATAAGGGGGAATGGCTTCACACTGACAGAGAGCAGGTTTAGATTGGATATGAAGCAGAAATTGTTCCCTGTGAGGGTGGTGAGGCCCTGGCACAGGTTACTGCGAGAAGCTGTGGCTGCCCCATCCATGGCAGTGTCCACAATCAGGTTGGGTGGGGCCTGGAGCAACCTGGGATGGTGGAAGGTGTCCTTGCCCATGGCAGGAGGAGTGGAATAAGATGATCTTTGATGTCCTTTCCAACCCAAATTATTCTACTGATAGCGGTGCTGAAATGATTCTATTAATTTCTGCTCGTTCTGTCCCTTGTTCCCTGGGAGCAGGGCCTCCTCTCCACCTGGCTGCACCCTCAGGTGTTTTGGACTCTTCAGGGAATTTTGGAGAGCAATAAGGTCCCCCTGAACCTCCTTTTCCTCCAGGTTAAACTCCCCCAGCTCCCTCAGCTGCTCCTCATCAGACTTGTGCTCCAGCCCCTTGCCCAGCTCCGTTCCCTTCTCTGGACACGCTCCAGCCCCTCAATGTCCATCTTGCAGTGACAGGCCCAGAACTGGACACAGCACTGGACACACCTCACATTGGTGAGGCCTCACGAGTGCCCACAACAGGGGGACAGTCACTGCCCTGGTCCTGCTGGCCACACCATTGCTGACCCAGCCTAGATGCCATTGGCCTTCTTGCCCACCTGGGCACACACTATGGACCAGCAGGCCCAGGCCCTTTCCTGCTGGGCTCTTCCCAGCCACTGTTCCCCAGCCTGGAGCTGCTGGGAGTTGTGACCCAGGGGCAGGAGCCCCAGCACCTGGCCTTGTTGAACCTCAAAGTTATGAAACAGGACTGGCCCTGACAGTGGGCCCTGGGTACAACACCGGTGACCTGCTGCCAGCTGGATTAATTCCACCACCGCTCTCTGGGCCTGGCCATCTGGGCAGTGTTTTTCCAGCAAATGGGGAACCTGTTAAATCCATGGGCTGCAAGGACAATGCTCTCCAGGAGAACGCTGTGGGAGCAGCAATCAAAGGCTTTACTGAAGGTCCACGTACACAACATCCACAGCCTTTCCCCATCCATTAGGTGTTCACAGAAGGAGGTTGGGTCAGTCAAGCAGGACCTGCTTAAACCCATGCTGGCTGGGCCTGATGCCCCAGTGGTACAGCACACATTGTGTGACTGCACTCCAAGTAATCTGTTCCATACCCTTCCCTGGCACCGAGGCCAGGCTGCCAGGCCTGTGGTTCCCCCACTTGTCCTTCCAAGCCTTCTCGCAGATGGGTGTCACATTGGCCAGCCTCCCGTCACCCAGGAGCTCTCCAGTTAACCAGTCCTGGTTAAACGCTGCTAAATGATGGAGAGAGGAGCTTTGCGAGCTGCTTCACCACCTCCCAACCATAGCCTTAGGAGGAAGGATGACATCTCCCTAGACTTGTGCATGTCTGAGCAGCACAGCATGCTCACTAACAAGTCACTAACAGCTTCTTCCTGCAGTGTGGGGACTTTGTTCTGCTCCCTGTTTCTTCTGTCTTCCAGTTCAGAGGGCTGGACATGTCAAGAGTAACTAACTGGGCTTTCGGTTAAAGGCTGAGGTAAAGAAGGCATTGAGTACCTGAGCCTTTTCCTCATCCCTGGAGGTCATGTTCCCACCCCAGCATGAAATAAAGGATGGAGAATCTCCTTGGCCTCTTGTTGGCTATTTTTGTTATTAATGCATTTGGAAAAGCATTTTTTTCTTAACTTTCTTGCTGGTGACCATATTTACTAGCTGGACTCTTACCTTTCTCGTTTTCTCTCTGATTAACTTCATGACATCCTTGTAGTCTTGCTGAGTTGGCTGACCCTTCTTCCAGAACTCTCTGTTCTTCCCTGAGTCCCAGCGGAAGAAGCCTGCTGTTCATCCAGGCCAGCCTACCCTGAACCGGCTTACAGCACATTGGAATGGGCTCCTGCTCCACCTGTATGACCTCCTTCTGGAGGCATATCCAGCCTTCCTGGGCTCCTTGGCCACTCAGGACTGCCTCCCAAGGGATTCTCTCAACCAGTGGTCAGAACAGACCAAAGCCTGTCCTCCACAAGTCAAAGGCAGTGGTTTTGCTGCCCCCCTCCCTCCCTTCATTGAGAACTGAAATGGAATTATGTCACAGTCACTGTATCCGAGGTGGCCTTTGGCAACCCCATCTCCCACCAGTGCTCCTCTGTTTGCAAACAGCAGATGCCCTGGGGAGGGCTTGCCTACCAGCTGTGTTAGGAAGTTTTCTTCCACATGCTCCAGGAACCTCCTGGAGTTCTGGTCTCCTGTCTGTTGGGTGGGATTCCAGCAGACACCTGGTAAGCTGAAGATGTCACTGAGGATGTTGGCAGTGATAGATGTGGGTACATCTATCTACCCCTAATGCAAATCTCTGCCCAGCACTGGTGAGACACAGCTGGAGGGCTGATTCTGGAATTCCAGGATGAGGGAGGCGTATCCGTACTGGAGCAAGTCTGGCAAAGGGTCACTAAGGTGAGAAGGGGAATGCAGCGCACGGTGCATGAGGAGAGGCTGGGAGAGCTTTGCTGGCTTTTCTTGGACAAGAGCAGGCTGGGCTGTGTGGTCAGGGTGTGCAAACTCCTGACTGAAGGTGGGTGGGCAAAGGACACAAGTGACTGTTCAATGCAGCGGTGGCAGGAGACCCAGTGGGCACAAATTGAACTGTGGCAAGTTAGCATGAAAGGAATGGTGGTGAAACACTGGATCAGGTAGCCCAGAGCGGTTGTGGTGGAGTCCCTGTGCTGAGCCCTGAGCTGTCCTGAGTCTGTCAGTGGTGCTGCTGTGCATGGAAGGATCTGGGGAGAGGAGAGGGGTCTGGGATGCTACAGAGCAAAATTTGTTTCAGGCAGCTGAGAAGGAACTGTGGTAAACCCTAAATTTAGTGGCTGTACTGCTACAGGACGGATTTATGACCGTACCAGTGTTTCTCATGCAAGGGAAGGTCAGCCACCCTTGATCACAGGGACAAGGGGGAACTGTCATAGAATGAGGGACACCTGAATGTGGCAAAGTCCTTCAATGAGGTCCCTGGCATATGAGGGAGTATTCCCTAGTGAATGAGTAAAGTATGAGGTAAGAGAATGTATTTCCAAGGGGGTGTTCTGTACTTAGGGCTTGGGGTGGGAGCAGGCAGCTCTATGGAAGGATCAGCTCAGTTATTGTGGCAGCCCCAGGAGCAGGGTGAGTGCTGGGAATTCTTAGCAAAGGAGGAAAAAAACGCCAATCCATTTACCCACCACTCTAAAGCTTAAAGGATAGCAACAGTGAGGTTTCAATTTCCTCCTTTTTATTTAAATTACTTTTTAACTAACTGGTTTGTTCACAGTGCATCTGTGTGACCTTTGCATCAGCTACTGACTAGATAAATGGCGTTGCATCACCCCCTTCTATTTTCCCCTTGTGTTTCGACTCCATGTACTCACTGTTTCTTTTCAGAAGAAGGGGGTGCCAAACCATAGAGTTGCAGGCATCCTCACAGACTTTAATTTCTTAAACAATTTTTTCAGCTGGACAGGGAATTCTGTGGCATCATGAAAAAGCTGGGACAGGTGAGTTTTCTGCATTCTCTTCAGCACCGGCTCAGTTCTGCCAAATCTGTTCTTCTTTGCCTTCAACAGCTTAAGAAATTATTATGGGGTTAACCTAGCTGTGATGTGGAGGGTGTGGATTGTAAAGGGTTTGTAAAAAGAAGGGTGAGCCGGGTTTTGCTGCCTGTAGCACTGGCAGCACACGCTGGCGTTACTGTGCAGGAGGAGAAAACCTTCTGGGGATCCAGAGCTGATCATTTCTGTATCAACTGCCCCTCCTCTGACCCCCAATGCCTGGTGCAGAGTGGTGGCTCCATGTTCTGACATTTGGATGCCTCCCAGTGTGGCTGACAAGTCATTTTTGGCCACAGGGGTAGCTCCGTGTGTGACCCAGACACAGTAATCAAGAGGCAATGACAAATGAGGCTGTGCCAGCTGAGTCCTCTGTCATGTTCTCTGCAACTTTGCTTACAGCTGTTGCATTAAAGCTTCTCCTGTTTTCTGAACCTTTCTGTCCTGGAGCGTGGGGCTTTGGAGATGGATCTCATGGAGGGAGGAGAAATGATAATATCCATTAGGAAGGAAGAGATCTTTGAGATGCTTGAGTTCAACCCCAAAGCCCACTCTGCCAAGTCCACTACTAAACCAAGTTCCTAAGTGCCACACCTACACATCTGTTAAATACCTCCAAGGACCAGTGGCTCCACTGCTTTCTTGGGCAGCCCGTGCTGGCACCTGATAACTCTTCCAGGGTGCAAAATTCTGAGTGATGTCCACCCTAACCTGCCTTGGCATAACTTGAGACCATTTCCTCTGGTCCTAAAAGCCACAGCCTTCTTCACTCTTCTTCACGTGCTCTTGCCTGTTGACCTCTGGAGCCCGGTGGTGGGCACAGGAGGTGCTGCTTCTGCTGCCCTTCACTTTACGGAGCAGCAAGGGCAGCAATGCTGATGCTAACGCTGAGGATGGAGCTTGACTGACTTATCTATTTGTTGCTGCCCCGTTATTCTCCTCCACTCCATCCCTCCCTTTTGGCAGAAGAAGGGAGGGAATAAGGGCAGGAGAGTGGAGGGATTACCTGTCCACCAGCAGGATGTACTGGGAGAGCTGAGCAGGTCAGAGCCAGTGTGGCCTGTGCAAGGTTGGGTAGCAGCCTTTACAAAGGCAGTTCTTGACCTTATTGTCTGCATCTGCCTCCAGAGCTGCCCTGTATCCATTCCTTTCCCACCCTCCGTCCATCCTGCCTGGCTACGGTGCCATGATCAATGGGCCGAGCTCTCTGCAGGGACAGGCAGTTGGTTTGGAAAGGCAGCAACTGACAGGTCAACAGCCTGGAAGACTGAGGCTTGTGTTTGGTTTGGGGGAAGGACACGCTGTGTATCAGGAGAAAACAACTCCCCTCATAACAACCGGCTCTCACTGGGCAGCAGCTCCACACAGTGTCTATTGACAGGGCTTCAGGAATGGTCATAAGGAACGTTCCTATTTCCTCCTGCCGGGGGCTTTGTGTACGTGTCTCGTGTCTCGTGGTCACAGTGACCTGAAGTTCTAGAGGGTGACAGATGAGGTTTCTAATGGTGTTCCCAGAGTTTGTTGTGCACTGCTATGAAGGTGGGACACAGCTGTGAAGGAAGGGTCATACTCTGCTGCCTCGTCTGTCAGGTTTCTTTTCTTCTTTCCTTCCCTCCAGATCATGATGGCTGTCTCAGGAGAGCAAGCTATGGCTGGAGAGAAAATGCTCAGGATGCCCAGCTGCCTCCTAAAGCCCACCAGGGTCATGCTGAGCCACAAGCCCTGGGCACTGTTTATCCTCATCTTTGTGTTTGTGTCCTTTGCCTACCACAAGTTGTACTGGGGCATCTGGGAGGACCCAAAGAGCAGAGGCCCCCTCTACGGCTCGTCTGCTGAAATCAGCTGTGCTCACTATGTGCCTTCTTCCCTCAACATTGCTGGTGGGCCCTCTCCTTCTACAGGAAGTGTGTTTTTTGTGGAGACCTCAGAGCAAACTACCCCAAGTTACCTGTTCTCATGCTCTGTGGAGTCAGCAGCCAGGGCACACCCCGCATCAAGAGTCGTGGTGCTCATGAAAGGCTTGGCCAAAGAGAATGCCTCCTTACCCAGGCACTGGGCTTTCTCCTTGCTGAGCTGCTTCCCCAATGTGGAAATCCAGCCCCTGGACTTGACAGACCTCTTTTCTGGAACACCTCTGGCACAATGGTACTTGCAGCCTCAGAGGCAGCAGGAGCCTCATTTTTTACCTGTCCTCTCTGATGCCTGCAGGATTGTCCTCATGTGGAAATTTGGTGGCATCTACCTGGATACAGATTTCATTGTGCTTAAGAACTTACAGAACCTCACCGATGCACTCGGGATTCAGGATGATGTTGAACTGAATGGGGCCTTTCTGTCCTTTAAGCCCAAACACAAGTTCATGGAGCTTTGCATGCAGGACTTTGTGCAGAATTACAATGGCTGGGTCTGGGGCCACCAGGGCCCAAAGCTCCTAACTCGTGTCTTTAAGAAATGGTGCTCCATCCAGACTATCAAGAGCATGAGCTGCAAAGGTGTGAGTGCTCTTGCCCCAGAAGTTGTTTATCCCATTCCCTGGCAGGACTGGAAGAAATTGTTTGAGCCAGTCAGTGCCTTGGAGCTTCGCAAACTCCTGAAGAACACCTATGCAGTGCACGTATGGAACAAACTGAGCCATGGGACCAAGTTAGAGATCCCCTCCCAGGCTCTGCTGGCTCAGCTCTATTCCCAGTTCTGCCCTGCCACCTACACAAAGATGAAACAGGACTCTGAAGAGTTGTCAAGGGGTGCAGTGTGACCTGAGGGCCCTTGGCTGCAGAGATGTTCCCCAGACCGAAGGAAACCGAGTGCCTTTGACATTCTCCAGAGTTGGTTTCTAGACCCCAGAGCAGGTGTTCTGCGTGACAGCTCTGTGGTTTTGTACCATTTCTGTTCTCTGCCTCCGATCCTTTGAGTTCCAAATTTACAGCAGAACCTGAGTTCAGCCTCTCTTGCTGTCCTTCAGGAGACCTCTTGCTGCAAGGGAGGTTGAACTTGTTCTTCAGCATCCCTCAGCTGGTCCTCTCTTGGTTTTCTCCAACAGCTCCTCCTGTGGATCCCGGCCTGAGCAGCCCCTTGTGATTTTTCAGCAGCTGTAAAGACCCTTGGCTTGCTCTCTGTGGCATTTCTCGGCTTGTGAACCACTGCCAGTAGGTGCCAAAGGGCACAGTTAGCTGGAGCTCAGAACAGAACTCACTGGCTGGCAAGGATCCTTTACGCCTTGAGAAATACATGAAGAGGATATGCAAATTGCAGGATTTAATATCCCTGCGCCTCTCAGTGTGAAATTCTTCTAAACTTCTAAAGTGAGAAAAGTTGAAATGGTGTTTCCTACTGTTTCCAGTTCCACAGCAGTGGGATGACTTTTCTGGGACTCCTCAGGAAAACAAACAGACAAAAGCAGTTCATTTAGGAGTGGAAATATAAAGTGTCTTGCTCTGCTGAAGTAATTCTTGTAGGAAACCAACATCTAACCAGCCATTGTCACATTCTGAAGAGTCTCAGCATTGCCTGTTTCTGCAGTGCTGTGAGGAGGATTACGTCTCTGTGATTGGAATATGGAGCCCATTGTGGAAGTCCAGAGGATAACATGTCCATATCAACAGAAAGAACAGGTCCAGGATTCAGAGCAGTGTCCCCAGGGACAGAAATAAAAACTCAGAAGCGCATGAATGTTGGAAAAGACCTTCGAGATCATTGAGTCCAACCTTCAATTCCAGTATCATCACGCTCACTGGCCTTTTTCCCATGTGTACTCATTTTTTGGAGTGCTTCCAGGGAAGGTGACTCCACCACTTCCCTGGGGAGCCAGTGGAACACGGTGCTTAAGCACTCTGAATTTTTTCCTCATATCCAAGCTGAACCTACCGTGGTGCAGGGAGTGCTGCATCCAGCCCTGGGCCCAGCACAGGAAGGACTTCCCTGGGGAGCCAGTGGAACACGGTGCTTAAGCACTCTGAATTTTTTCCTCATATCCAAGCTGAACCTACCGTGGTGCAGGGAGTGCTGCATCCAGCCCTGGGCCCAGCACAGGAAGGACAGGGAGCTGCTGCAGCCAGGCCAGAGCAGGGACACCAAGGGCATCAGAGGGATGGAGCAGCTCTGCTGGGAGGAAAGGCTGAGGGAACAATTGGGATTGTTCAGCCTGGGGAAGAGAAGGCTTTGGGGTGTCCTCACTGTGGCCTTGCAGTGCCTGAAGGGAATGCACAGGAAAGATGGAGAGAGACTCTTGACAAGGGCCTGGAGTGACAGGAATAAGGGGGAATGGCTTCACACTGACAGAGAGCAGGTTTAGATTGGATATGAAGCAGAAATTGTTCCCTGTGAGGGTGGTGAGGCCCTGGCACAGGTTACTGCGAGAAGCTGTGGCTGCCCCATCCATGGCAGTGTCCACAATCAGGTTGGGTGGGGCCTGGAGCAACCTGGGATGGTGGAAGGTGTCCTTGCCCATGGCAGGAGGAGTGGAATAAGATGATCTTTGATGTCCTTTCCAACCCAAATTATTCTACTGATAGCGGTGCTGAAATGATTCTATTAATTTCTGCTCGTTCTGTCCCTTGTTCCCTGGGAGCAGGGCCTCCTCTCCACCTGGCTGCACCCTCAGGTGTTTTGGACTCCTCAGGGAATTTTGGAGAGCAATAAGGTCCCCCTGAACCTCCTTTTCCTCCAGGTTAAACTCCCCCAGCTCCCTCAGCTGCTCCTCATCAGACTTGTGCTCCAGCCCCTTGCCCAGCTCCGTTCCCTTCTCTGGACACGCTCCAGCCCCTCAATGTCCATCTTGCAGTGACAGGCCCAGAACTGGACACAGCACTGGACACACCTCACATTGGTGAGGCCTCACGAGTGCCCACAACAGGGGGACAGTCACTGCCCTGGTCCTGCTGGCCACACCATTGCTGACCCAGCCCAGATGCCATTGGCCTTCTTGCCCACCTGGGCACACACTATGGACCAGCAGGCCCAGGCCCTTTCCTGCTGGGCTCTTCTCAGCCACTGTTCCCCAGCCTGGAGCTGCTGGGAGTTGTGACCCAGGGGCAGGAGCCCCAGCACCTGGCCTTGTTGAACCTCAAAGTTATGAAACAGGACTGGCCCTGACAGTGGGCCCTGGGTACAACACCGGTGACCTGCTGCCAGCTGGATTAATTCCACCACCGCTCTCTGGGCCTGGCCATCTGGGCAGTGTTTTTCCAGCAAATGGGGAACCTGTTAAATCCATGGGCTGCAAGGACAATGCTCTCCAGGAGAACGCTGTGGGAGCAGCAATCAAAGGCTTTACTGAAGGTCCACGTACACAACATCCACAGCCTTTCCCCATCCATTAGGTGTTCACAGAAGGAGGTTGGGTCAGTCAAGCAGGACCTGCTTAAACCCATGCTGGCTGGGCCTGATGCCCCAGTGGTACAGCACACATTGTGTGACTGCACTCCAAGTAATCTGTTCCATACCCTTCCCTGGCACCGAGGCCAGGCTGCCAGGCCTGTGGTTCCCCCACTTGTCCTTCCAAGCCTTCTCGCAGATGGGTGTCACATTGGCCAGCCTCCCGTCACCCAGGAGCTCTCCAGTTAACCAGTCCTGGTTAAACGCTGCTAAATGATGGAGAGAGGAGCTTTGCGAGCTGCTTCACCACCTCCCAACCATAGCCTTAGGAGGAAGGATGACATCTCCCTAGACTTGTGCATGTCTGAGCAGTACAGCATGCTCACTAACAAGTCACTAACAGCTTCTTCCTGCAGTGTGGGGACTTTGTTCTGCTCCCTGTTTCTTCTGTCTTCCAGTTCAGAGGGCTGGACATGCCAAGAGTAACTAACTGGGCTTTCGGTTAAAGGCTGAGGTAAAGAAGGCATTGAGTACCTGAGCCTTTTCCTCATCCCTGGAGGTCATGTTCCCGCCCCAGCATGAAATAAAGGATGGAGAATCTCCTTGGCCTCTTGTTGGCTATTTTTGTTATTAATGCATTTGGAAAAGCATTTTTTCTTAACTTTCTTGCTGGTGACCATATTTACTAGCTGGACTCTTACCTTTCTCGTTTTCTCTCTGATTAACTTCATGACATCCTTGTAGTCTTGCTGAGTTGGCTGACCCTTCTTCCAGAACTCTCTGTTCTTCCCTGAGTCCCAGCGGAAGAAGCCTGCTGTTCATCCAGGCCAGCCTACCCTGAACCGGCTTACAGCACATTGGAATGGGCTCCTGCTCCACCTGTATGACCTCCTTCTGGAGGCATATCCAGCCTTCCTGGGCTCCTTGGCCACTCAGGACTGCCTCCCAAGGGATTCTCTCAACCAGTGGTCAGAACAGACCAAAGCCTGTCCTCCACAAGTCAAAGGCAGTGGTTTTGCTGCCCCCCTCCCTCCCTTCATTGAGAACTGAAATGGAATTATGTCACAGTCACTGTATCCGAGGTGGCCTTTGGCAACCCCATCTCCCACCAGTGCTCCTCTGTTTGCAAACAGCAGATGCCCTGGGGAGGGCTTGCCTACCAGCTGTGTTAGGAAGTTTTCTTCCACATGCTCCAGGAACCTCCTGGAGTTCTGGTCTCCTGTCTGTTGGGTGGGATTCCAGCAGACACCTGGTAAGCTGAAGATGTCACTGAGGATGTTGGCAGTGATAGATGTGGGTACATCTATCTACCCCTAATGCAAATCTCTGCCCAGCACTGGTGAGACACAGCTGGAGGGCTGATTCTGGAATTCCAGGATGAGGGAGGCGTATCCGTACTGGAGCAAGTCCGGCAAAGGGTCACTAAGGTGAGAAGGGGAATGCAGCGCACGGTGCATGAGGAGAGGCTGGGAGAGCTTTGCTGGCTTTTCTTGGACAAGAGCAGGCTGGGCTGTGTGGTCAGGGTGTGCAAACTCCTGACTGAAGGTGGGTGGGCAAAGGACACAAGTGACTGTTCAATGCAGCGGTGGCAGGAGACCCAGTGGGCACAAATTGAACCGTGGCAAGTTAGAATGAAAAGAATGGTGGTGAAACACTGGATCAGGTAGCCCAGAGCGGTTGTGGTGGAGTCCCTGTGCTGAGCCCTGAGCTGTCCTGAGTCTGTCAGTGGTGCTGCTGTGCATGGAAGGATCTGGGGAGAGGAGAGGGGTCTGGGATGCTACAGAGCAAAATTTGTTTCAGGCAGCTGAGGAGGAACTGTGGTAAACCCTAAATTTAGTGGCTGTACTGCTACAGGACGGATTTATGACCGTACCAGTGTTTCTCATGCAAGGGAAGGTCAGCCACCCTTGATCACAGGGACAAGGGGGAACTGTCATAGAATGAGGGACACCTGAATGTGGCAAAGTCCTTCAATGAGGTCCCTGGCTTATGAGGGAGTATTCCTTAGTGAATGAGTAAAGTATTAGGTAAGAGAGTGTCTTTCCAAGGGGGTGTTCTGTACTTAGGGCTTGGGGTGGGAGCAAGCAGCTCTATGGAAGGATCAACTCAGTTATTGTGGCTGCCCCAAGAGCAGGGTGAGTGCTGGGAATTTATAGCAATGGAAGAGAAAAGAAAACCAGAATTTTTCCTGGCCAGACTAAAGCTTAAAATGTTGTGAAAATGAGGTCTGAATTTCCTCTTTTTTTTTTATTTTCACTTTATAATTAGTTGGGTTCTTTGCCGCGCTACGTACATCCTTTTTATTTGCTACTGACTGGATGAAAGTCTGATGTCACATCCTTTTCATCTATTGTGCTTTTCCTCCTATTCAGACTTTTTCTCTTGTGATTTGTTTCAGAAGGAGGAAGTGCCAGAACATAGAGTAGTAGGCGCTCTTACAGACACCAACCTCTTAAAACTCTTCTCCAGCTGAGCAGTGAATTCTGTGGGGTCTTGAAAGCAGGGACAGGTGAGTAGTGTTTTCAGCTTCTTTGCAATGGCCCTTGTGCTTTCAGCGGAAGAGATATAGCCAGGCTTCCTGTTTATTTTGTAAAAGAATTGCACAGGATAATGCAGCATCTATAGCGTTGCCATATTTGCTGCAAAAGCAAGAATATATTTCTAACTTTATGTAGATGTGACAATTGCAAAGTTCTGTCTGCTGCTCAAAATGTACCAACAACCTCAAACCTTCATAGTGGTTAGATTAGCGTGGCACTTTCCTGCCCCTCTACTGCACAGGAACTTCCCCCTAAGCCTGTACCGCTTTCTCTTATTGTTCTTGAAATGCAAAAAAATTATTTACAGGGCTAACCCCGCTGTTGTGTGGAGGGTGGAGAATGCAAATGGGTCTGTAAAAAGCAAGGTGGGCTGGGTTTTTCTGCCCGTAGCACTGGCAGCACATGCTGGCATTTCTGTGCAGGAGGAGAAAACCTTCTGGGGATCCAGAGCTGATCATTTCTGTATCAACTGCCCCTCCTCTGACCCCCAATGCCTGGTGCAGAGTGGTGGCTCCATGTTCTGACATTTGGATGCCTCCCAGTGTGGCTGACAAGTCATTTTTGGCCACAGGGGTAGCTCCGTGTGTGACCCAGACACAGTAATCAAGAGGCAATGACAAATGAGGCTGTGCCAGCTGAGTCCTCTGTCATGTTCTCTGCAACTTTGCTTACAGCTGTTGCATTAAAGCTTCTCCTGTTTTCTGAACCTTTCTGTCCTGGAGCGTGGGGCTTTGGAGATGGATCTCATGGAGGGAGGAGAAATGATAATATCCATTAGGAAGGAAGAGATCTTTGAGATGCTTGAGTTCAACCCCAAAGCCCACTCTGCCAAGTCCACTACTAAACCAAGTTCCTAAGTGCCACACCTACACATCTGTTAAATACCTCCAAGGACCAGTGGCTCCACTGCTTTCTTGGGCAGCCCGTGCTGGCACCTGATAACTCTTCCAGGGTGCAAAATTCTGAGTGATGTCCACCCTAACCTGCCTTGGCATAACTTGAGACCATTTCCTCTGGTCCTAAAAGCCACAGCCTTCTTCACTCTTCTTCACGTGCTCTTGCCTGTTGACCTCTGGAGCCCGGTGGTGGGCACAGGAGGTGCTGCTTCTGCTGCCCTTCACTTTACGGAGCAGCAAGGGCAGCAATGCTGATGCTAACGCTGAGGATGGAGCTTGACTGACTTATCTATTTGTTGCTGCCCCGTTATTCTCCTCCACTCCATCCCTCCCTTTTGGCAGAAGAAGGGAGGGAATAAGGGCAGGAGAGTGGAGGGATTACCTGTCCACCAGCAGGATGTACTGGGAGAGCTGAGCAGGTCAGAGCCAGTGTGGCCTGTGCAAGGTTGGGTAGCAGCCTTTACAAAGGCAGTTCTTGACCTTATTGTCTGCATCTGCCTCCAGAGCTGCCCTGTATCCATTCCTTTCCCACCCTCCGTCCATCCTGCCTGGCTACGGTGCCATGATCAATGGGCCGAGCTCTCTGCAGGGACAGGCAGTTGGTTTGGAAAGGCAGCAACTGACAGGTCAACAGCCTGGAAGACTGAGGCTTGTGTTTGGTTTGGGGGAAGGACACGCTGTGTATCAGGAGAAAACAACTCCCCTCATAACAACCGGCTCTCACTGGGCAGCAGCTCCACACAGTGTCTATTGACAGGGCTTCAGGAATGGTCATAAGGAACGTTCCTATTTCCTCCTGCCGGGGGCTTTGTGTACGTGTCTCGTGTCTCGTGGTCACAGTGACCTGAAGTTCTAGAGGGTGACAGATGAGGTTTCTAATGGTGTTCCCAGAGTTTGTTGTGCACTGCTATGAAGGTGGGACACAGCTGTGAAGGAAGGGTCATACTCTGCTGCCTCGTCTGTCAGGTTTCTTTTCTTCTTTCCTTCCCTCCAGATCATGATGGCTGTCTCAGGAGAGCAAGCTATGGCTGGAGAGAAAATGCTCAGGATGCCCAGCTGCCTCCTAAAGCCCACCAGGGTCATGCTGAGCCACAAGCCCTGGGCACTGTTTATCCTCATCTTTGTGTTTGTGTCCTTTGCCTACCACAAGTTGTACTGGGGCATCTGGGAGGACCCAAAGAGCAGAGGCCCCCTCTACGGCTCGTCTGCTGAAATCAGCTGTGCTCACTATGTGCCTTCTTCCCTCAACATTGCTGGTGGGCCCTCTCCTTCTACAGGAAGTGTGTTTTTTGTGGAGACCTCAGAGCAAACTACCCCAAGTTACCTGTTCTCATGCTCTGTGGAGTCAGCAGCCAGGGCACACCCCGCATCAAGAGTCGTGGTGCTCATGAAAGGCTTGGCCAAAGAGAATGCCTCCTTACCCAGGCACTGGGCTTTCTCCTTGCTGAGCTGCTTCCCCAATGTGGAAATCCAGCCCCTGGACTTGACAGACCTCTTTTCTGGAACACCTCTGGCACAATGGTACTTGCAGCCTCAGAGGCAGCAGGAGCCTCATTTTTTACATGTCCTCTCTGATGCCTGCAGGATTGTCCTCATGTGGAAATTTGGTGGCATCTACCTGGATACAGATTTCATTGTGCTTAAGAACTTACAGAACCTCACCGATGCACTCGGGATTCAGGATGATGTTGAACTGAATGGGGCCTTTCTGTCCTTTAAGCCCAAACACAAGTTCATGGAGCTTTGCGTGCAGGACTTTGTGCAGAATTACAATGGCTGGGTCTGGGGCCACCAGGGCCCAGAGCTCCTAACTCGTGTCTTCAAGAAATGGTGCTCCATCCAGACTATCAAGAGCATGAGCTGCAAAGGTGTGAGTGCTCTTGCCCCAGAAGTTGTTTATCCCATTCCCTGGCAGGACTGGAAGAAATTGTTTGAGCCAGTCAGTGCCTTGGAGCTTCGCAAACTCCTGAAGAACACCTATGCAGTGCACGTATGGAACAAACTGAGCCATGGGACCAAGTTAGAGATCCCCTCCCAGGCTCTGCTGGCTCAGCTCTATTCCCAGTTCTGCCCTGCCACCTACACAAAGATGAAACAGGACTCTGAAGAGTTGTCAAGGGGTGCAGTGTGACCTGAGGGCCCTTGGCTGCAGAGATGTTCCCCAGACCGAAGGAAACCGAGTGCCTTTGACATTCTCCAGAGTTGGTTTCTAGACCCCAGAGCAGGTGTTCTGCGTGACAGCTCTGTGGTTTTGTACCATTTCTGTTCTCTGCCTCCGATCCTTTGAGTTCCAAATTTACAGCAGAACCTGAGTTCAGCCTCTCTTGCTGTCCTTCAGGAGACCTCTTGCTGCAAGGGAGGTTGAACTTGTTCTTCAGCATCCCTCAGCTGGTCCTCTCTTGGTTTTCTCCAACAGCTCCTCCTGTGGATCTCGGCCTGAGCAGCCCCTTGTGATGTTTCAGCAGCTGTAAGGACCCTTGGCTTGCTCTCTGTGGCATTTTTAATTTTCACAGAATTTCTGTGTTTGAAGGAAACCACAACCATCATAGACCTTAACCCCTGCCCCTGCTAGGGGATAAGACACTCCAACAATCGTGATCTGCACGAGATTGTTATCCTTGAGGCTGTGACCAATCTGTGGGGAGCCTGTTCAGTTCCCCAGCACCCTCTGGGGAAAGAATGTTTTCGTGATACCTACCATATCTCTCCCTTGACCCAGCTCCCGCCATTCCTTCAGGTCCTGTCCCTGGTCATGCAGAGCAGAGATCAGGGCCTGTCCCTCCTCTTCCCCTCGTGAGGAAGCTGCAGAACTGCTGTGAGCTCTGACCTCAGTCTGCTCTTCCCCAGCTGAACTGACCACGTGCCCTCAACTGCTCCTCATGTGGCTTCACCTCCAGGCCTTTTACCATCTCCGTAACCCTACTTTGGATGCTCTCTAACAGCTTTAGATTATTCTTGTATTGCAGGACCCAAAACAATATACAATATTCTAGGTGAGGCCACCCTGACCAGAGTAGAGTGGGACAATCCCCTTGCTGGCCCAATTGGCGATGCAGGCCTGATGCCCTCAGGATAGGCATGACCCACCTGGCTGCCAGGACACTGGCTCATGTCCAGCTGGTCATCTTCCAGCACAGGACCCCAGGTCTCTTTCCACAGCACTGCTCTCCAACCTCTCATTCCCCAGTGTCTCTGTACATCCAGGGCTGTCCCATCCCAGGTGCAGAATCCAGCCCTTGTCTTTGTTAACCTTCACACAGTTGGTGATTGCCCAGCCCTGTCATTGATACAGGGCTCTCTGCAGGGCCTCTTCGAACTTAAGGCAGTCAACAGCTCCTCTCCTTTTGTATCATCAGCAAGCTTACTTAGTATGGCACCCTGTGGAGCCCCACAAGCTACAGGCTACCAGTCTACTGTCACCCTAGTTACTGTAATTCTTTGTGCTTGACCCTTGCCCATCACACAATGTGTTTATCCAGCTGTGGGCTCCACGCTGAGATAGATGATGTCCAAAGCTTTACTGAAATCCAAAAAGATTACATCTACTGATGTTTTTTGATCAACTGGGTTACCTTAGCATAAAAGGAAATTAGTTTTGATAAGCAGGACTTTGCTGTCATGAAGATGTGCTGGCTGCGACCAATGATTGTGTTGTCCTTCAGGTTTCTCAATACATCCCAGAATAATCATCATAATCTCCATAATTTTACCAGGCACTGGAGTGAGACTGACAGGCCTGTAGCTTCCAGGGTCATCCTTCTTGCCCTCTTTGAAAACTTGGACCTCTCCAGATTCCCAAAACTGTTCAAAAATTATCAAGAGATGCCTTGTGATGGTATCAGCCAGCTCTTTATGTATTCTCAGATTAATCCCATCACACCCCATAGATTTACAGGCATCCAGCTAGAGCAGTAGATCCCTCACACCTTCAGGGCTAACTCAGTTAATTATTCTCACAGTCACAGTCCTGTAGCTCGGGGTGCTGGGACCTCCTTTGTCCATCATCAGTGTTGAAGACAGATGCAAAGAAAGCATTAAACATCTCTACCTTGTCCATAGCCCTGTTTGTGACATGACCATCCTCATCCTGTAATAGGCTGATATCATTTCAGCACTGCCTTTTGCCATTAATGTATTTTTAAAACCCTCTTTTTATTGTGCCCCACATTCCTAGTGTCTTCAATTGCAATGGAGCTTTGGCCACACAAATTCTCCCCCTACAGTGGTGAGCAGCATCTCTGTATTACTTCCACATCACCTGACCTTGCTTCCACTGGGCATACACCTTCCTTTTTTACCTTATCTACAAAAGAAGATCCCTGTTCAGCCAAAGTGGCATTCTGCCTCATCTTCTTGATTTCTCATTTTTAGGAATTGCCTGTTCCTGTGCCCTCAAGAGCTGATGCTTAAAAAGTAACCAGCACTGATGGACCCCAGGACCTTCAAAAGCATTTTCCCAGGGGACTTCACTTACTGGTTCCCTAAGCGGCCTGAAGTCTGCTCTTTTCATGTCCAGGGTTGCACCAGAGATTTTAAACTCGATGGCTTCATGGTCACAGTGGCAAGACAACCACCAATCTCCACTCAAGAGGATCACAAGATCCTCTCCGTTGACAAGCAACAAATCCAGGAGGGCATCTTTCTGAGTCGGCCCTCTTAGTACCTGTATCATGAATTTGTCATCCAGGTGTTTCAGGAATACATAGGGAATATATGAAAATTGTATTAAGTAACAGAAAATATTGTAAGGCCCACTGTGGATCTAATGACCATCTCCCCACCTAAATGTGTTCCCTGTGTGTCCAGGTCATTGTATTGTAATTGACTTGAAATTAACCTCTTATGAAATGAGAAAAGGAGACTAAAACATCCTGGAGTTCTGCTTGTGCCAAATCAGGCTTCTGTCTGGAAGGTAAAGTGTAAGCAATGTGTGCTTATTGCTCTTTTAGATATGCAGTGACTAACAAATATGAGAAATGTGTATATAAATTTTAATACCTTTTTCCTAAATGTTATCATTTGCTGAAAAGTACATGCACTAGAGAAGACTGATGTAATTTAGATGTAAATTTAATGTGAGCAGGAGTATGTTTCATGGTTTCTCAGTGTCACAGCACACTACTGATTAAACTGATTCCATTGCAGACCAAAAGAGACAGAGTCATCAATTTTTACTTGAAATGAGTTGTATAAAACAACATATTAACTTTGCTGTCTTGTTCTGTCCACCACCCCCCCCCCCCCATCCATTCCTCCTCTCTCCACCACTCCTTCTTTCCCCCAGTTTAAAAAAAAAAAGTTTCCTGCTCACTCCACTACTCTTCACTAGTGGTGCTGAGCAGTACTGGATATGCTGTTCCAATGTGGTGCCCACGGTGCCGGACAACCATCTGTAGCTCTTGGCTGTTTCACATGTGGCTCTTTCTTCAGATAGCAGGAAAATGACTGTGTAAAGGGCAAACTTGAACTCTGGGCTGACACCAATAAAGATGCTTCCAATTGGCTTGACTGAGCCCTTCCAGCCGAACTGGATGCTCAAAACTTGGTCATCTTTGTCAGGCTGGAAGCATAAATGAAACAACAATAATCTCCAACACAGCTGTGATGGGGCAGATAGAATTTATGATTCCAGGTTTTTGAGAGCTTTGTAAGATTCAGATATCCTTGATGTACCTGGGTGATATAGCTGGAGTACAATCTTTTCCCCGAATTCTGGAGCATACGTGATCATTTATCCCAACTTAGCCTTAGCAGTATTGCAATTCTGTAAACAGCAGCACTACTTTTTAAAATAGTTTTTTCAACAAAAGAAGCTGGAAGACATGTTATTATTCATTCTTACATACAGTTATGCGCTGTATATACTTATTACTGTTCAAAACACTGAGCCTGTGATTGCCTCATTAAACTTGTTTCATTACAACTTTTATCTCTGGATCCATTTGTCTTACTTACAGAGGCTGCCAAAGGCTTGTTCTTCTCCTGGTTTTCTTTTTCCAAGCCACATCCCTTGTAATCTGTCTGGTTGCACTTTTCCTAAAGGTAAAATTGCACCCAGTTGTGCAAACCTAAGATCTCTTTACCATGCCTTATTTCTTCAACAAAAACATGTTCAAAACCACAAGAATCAGGTCTGTAATGAAGAAGAAAAAAATAAAAAAGAATATATAGGTCTTTTATATGTTTCGTAGAGCCATAGGATGGTTTGGGTTGAAAGGGATGCTAAAGCTCATCTCATTCCAATCCCCTGCCATGGGCAGGGACACCTTCCACTATCCCAGCTTGCTCAGAGCCCCATCCAGCCTGGCTCTGGACACTTCCAGGGATGGGGCAGCCACAGCTTCTCTGGGCAACCTGTGCCAGGGCCTCACCACCCTCACAGGGAAAAATTTCTTCCTCATACCCAATCTAAACCCATTCTCTGTCAGTCGGAAGCCATTCTGAAGCTGTGTTCCTGTTCTGTGTGTAGCAGATGGTACTTGGGCTTACATTTATCTAAATCAGAATAGCACAGAGATTATCAGTGCCCATACCCATCAAACATACCTGTCTCCTTCTTTCCTGGCATAGAGTTGGAACTAGATGTCATAAAGCTGATGTTTGAAATCAGCAAGATTTGGCTTTGCTAGTTTTTTCAGCAGATAGTCATGAGCTAGCTGAAGGATAGAAAACCAAGATACATACACAATTTACTTTTTTATTCAGTGTTTTCAGTGACAAAAAAGATCTGTGTTACTCACTCTCATGACTTATGTTGCTAAGATGGCATCAAGGAAACAAATGTTTTCAAGTATTTCTTATGGAGTCACTACTTCTGCTACACCAGTTTATGTCTTATAGTTGTCCAATAAGGAAATAAAGGCTGCAGAAAAAGAGAAACTTTCAGTCTGCTCATATGCCTGATCCAAGCATTAGAGTGCCATCATAAAAAGTCACCATAGAATACACCATGACCGCCCTTAGAGAAAGCTGTTCCTTTATATGTCAGATTCTACTCTCAGGTATACTGTTAAGAGTAGGCCTCAAGGTGACTCGAGGCCAGATCACTGCTGCACTTTTTAAAGATCTTTTTAAAGAAAACCAGCTACTGAGCTTCCTTATGGAGCCAGGTGCTGAAGTAATAATAACCTTCTACCAAAACAAATCACATCTGCCCACCACAATTACAGATAACAGGATTAGGACCTTGAGCTATGCTGGCAAAAGGTCTTGTGGGCATTATTTCAGAAGAGTAATAACAGAGCATAAACCTTTATCAGATGTCTTGAGCTTGAGAAAAATTAGGGAAGGAAACATACATTCATAGACATGGCTGAAGTATAGCACCCAACAGAAATGCAAGACCTAGCTGTGGGTCTAGTCTTATCTGAAAGGGCTTGGAAGCTGTGAGTAAAGGAATTAAGATGAATTTGGTGTCTTTTTCAATACATAGAATCATAGGATGGTTTGAGTTGGAAGAGATCTTAAAGATCATCCAGTTCAAACTCCCTGCCATGGGCAGGAACACCTTCCACTATCCCAGGTTGCTCAGAACCCCATCCAACCTGGCCTTGGACACTGCCAGAGATGGGGCAGCCACAGCTTCTCTTGACAAACTGTTCACCAATGTGTTTCAACTGCCCTCATAGGAGACAATTTCTAAATTCTAATCTTAACCTGCTCTCTGTCAGTGTGAAGCCATTCCCCCTTGTCCTGTCACTCCATGCCCTTATAAAGAGTCTCTCTCCATCTTTCCTGTGGGTTTCCTTCAGGCACTGCAAGGCCACAATGAGGTCACCCCAAAGCCTTCTCTTCCCCAGGCTGAACAATCCCAATTGTTCCCTCAGCCTTTCCTCCCAGCAGAGCTGCTCCATCCCTCTGATGCCCTTGGTGTCCCTGCTCTGGCCTGGCTGCAGCAGCTCCCTGTCCTTCCTGTGCTGGGCCCAGGGCTGGATGCAGCCCTGCAGGGAGGGCTCAGCAGAGCCGGGCAGAGGGGCAGAATCACCCACCCCTGCTGCCCTGGGGCTCTGGGTGCAGCCAGGGGGGTTCTGAGTTAGGGCATGTCCAGCTCTCACCCACAGTACCCCCAGATCCTTCTCCCAGGGCTGCTCCCTCTGCCCATTCCCAGCCTGGATTGATCCCAGGGGTTGTCCTGACAGGTGCAGCAGCAGCACTTGGTCTGGTTAAACGCTGTGAGATTCTGTTGGGCTGCTACTCGAGCTTGTGGTAAGTGTCTCATCCCCTTTACTTTGTAGTAGAAGAGCCAGAGAATTCAGATTTTGCCTAAGGCACAAAATGATGTTCCTCCTGAGGCTCAGGTACAGGTAATTTCAAAGCAACTGTTACGAAAACTTCCTTCAAATGACCTGCAGCCTGATGATCCTCACTACCATCCAAATGATATGCATTGTTATATTTTAGGCAAACACATCAAAAACAGCACAGATTTTTTTTCTATCACTTCCACCATTAGCAAAAGAACAGGTCTCACTTGCAAAAGTTTTTATGCTCCTCAGGCATTCTTCATTTACATTGTGAAACAGATGTCCGGCTGCATTGTCCTGGACAGCACTGTCACCTTGCTGTGCTGGACCTGCTTTTCCCTAGGAAAAACACCAGAGGAAAGCAATGTAAGGGTAAGATGTCTCTCCTTAGAGAAGACAGTGCCTGCCATTGTAATAATCAAACCAAACCCCATAATGCTATCAGGATTCTTTGCTAGGAATTTTCTTTCTATGAATCAAGAGAAGATATTACAGAACTGCCAGCATAAAGAAAAAAGACAATCTCTGACAACTGTAAGAGCCTGAAATGTCTCTGTTGACTCAGAGATGATTGTAATGGCCCATGTGACAGTCCATTTCTGCTCAGTAACCAGCTGTTCTATTATACTATATACATCACAGATGGTAAACAGAGGTAATGTAGAGCAATGGATCCCTCCCACCATAAATAAATAAGAAGGAGATTTGAGTACCTTCTGTCTCTGCAGTTTTAAGGAGACTTTCCTGATAATTTTCAAATTTCTTTTTCATAAGGGGCAGTCTCAAGGAAAGAAGATAGAAGATGAGTTTGTTAACATGGGCAATGGGTACCTAGAGCCTTGTTCTGAGGAATGGAGAAACCATATGGGAGAAGTTTTCCCCAGACACATTTTGGCTTGAGGTAGGTACCACTATTTTGAATTTATCAGCAACAGGAAATTATCTGTTATAATATGAAGCAACATTGGAATAAAGTGTTTGAGTAACATCAGAATAAAGTAAGTTCTTGAGTGAGTACAAAACTGGATTGTGAATATTCTGGCTTGTTGCAATTTGTGGCTAAAACACATGGTCATGGTTGCACTACATTGGGCTATCAAGGAGTGAAATGGCTGCTTATGAAATCTCTCGTTCCTCCCTCACATTTCCCTTGGATTGAAAACAACAGTCCTGAAATCTTCTTCACTCACCTCTCTGTGCTATTCCCTGTTCTTCCAGAGAAACACAGGAATTTCTCAAATTCCTCCCTTATGCCCCTTAGAAGACTTGGAACCTATCTCCCGTTCTCTCTTTCTGCAAGTCACCCAGACCACAATCACACAAGCTGTCATTCACATGCTGAAACACACAGGACATCTCTAGTGCTGGTCAAAGTATGGTTAACATTGAATTCAGACTCTGTTTCTCAGGGTGCCATCTTGTTGGGTCTTGAAAACAGCCAGTGACGGAGATTTCACAGCTTCTCTGGGGATCCTATTCCTTTGTCTTTGTTGAATTTTATGGTCTTCCTTCCTTAGCATATTGCTCCAGCTGCCTATGTCCAGTGGAAGAGAAGCCCTGCACCTGAGCATACCAACTTCATCACCACAGTTTACTGTCATCTGCAAAACTGGAAGGGTTGCATACTAGTTCCTCCTCCAGCTCACAGATAGAGAGATTAAATATTAGAGGACCCAAGACTAACACCTGAGAGACTCCACTTGTAACCAAAGTCCAGGTAAGTGTGAACCATTTGTGCTCTCTGTACCGTTCCCTCTCCTAAGGGATGCTTTCCTCACTAGACATGACAAAGCACAGACAACTTTTTGTGCAAAAGGCACTTTTGGAGGTACATTTTCCTGCAGCACCACACTGCCCTTAATCCTGACTTGGCAATTGGTTACCTGCACATCAATTGTGTACTCTTTCCCAGGCCTAAGGCAGTGAACATCTGCATCCCACGTCTCACTGAAAAGCTTAGAAAGTTCATGAAAGGCCTTCCTGTCAAGAAATACAGAGCAATACATGTGTTAAAAAAAGGCATGTGCTGTTATTTCTGCAAGTCACTTCTAGAGTATTCTAATGCCACTCCATGTTCTGGATATCAGCCTGTCATCAAGTTTCTCTTTCTCCCCATGCCTTTCTGTCAGTGCCACTGCAAAAACCACAGTGCAGAAAAGGTCCACATTCCTTTTTAAAGAATGCAGGTAACCTGTAAGGAAACGTGAGCCTTCCTTTAGATTGTCAGACAACATAGTTCTTGTTGATAAGTCTTCTTGTGGTTTTCCATTCAATGAAATGAAAAGGAAGATGGCGGTGTTTCATTCTCGAGGATTCTGCACACAAACCAGAGGTAAGCAGGAAATTGTTACCAGCATGCAGCAACACTGCCAACAGAGCAGGAAGCAAAACATTCTCACTATGATGCTTTTCTAGCAGCAATCTTATAAACTCTTCCCTTTTTCCTTCAAGCAAGATTCCACACAGAATATTTTCCTTTGCCATGTGATTACCCCAGCATAAAGGTAGTGGTGACAAAGGGCGAGTAAGGCTCTAAACACCATGTCTTCGTTCAATAAAAATCTCTCATGCACTTATCTCTGATGCACATACCTGCCCAAGCTTCCCCTTCCCTTATTTTTAATGGAGTCCTGTCCTGCATATTAGTGTACAGTTTTCAGAAGTCTGTGCATTTGTCTATCAAGAAGATTTAGGAAGGGCTCTGTGTTGCTTTTGCATGGCCTGGTTTTTGGTAGTGGTGGGGGGAGCACAGAGGTGGCTTCTGTGGGAAGCTGCTAGAAGCTTCTGCTGTGTCCAGCCGAACCAATCCCTGATGGCTCAGAAGATGAACATGCTGCTGCCCAAGCCTGGGCCAATGAGAGATGATGGTAACACCTCTGTGATAACATATTTAAGAAGAAAATAAACATAAAGTGGGCACAGTTCTTTTCCTAGCCAGAGAAGTGGAGGAAGTGAGAACATGTGAGGGAAACAACATGGAGACACCAAGGTCAGTGGAGAAGAGGGGGAGGAGGTGCTCCAGGAGCCAGAGCTGGGGTTCCTCTGTAGGCTGTGGTGAGACCATGGTGAAGCAGCTGTTCCCCTGCAGCCCATGGGGATCTATGGGGGATGCAGAGACCCACTCACAGCCCCTGGGGGAGGTGCTCATGCCAGAGCAGGTGGATGCCTGGAGGAGGCTGTGATCCAGTGGGAGACCCAGTGGAGAGAGGGGGACCTGCTTCCAGGCTGGAGCAACGTGTCCTTGGAGGACTGCACCTAGTGGAAAGAGAGACCTACGTCACAGCAGTTTTGGGAGGACTGCTGCTCATGATATTCCAGTCACGCTGGAGAAGTTCACAGAGAGCTGTCTCCCGTGGGAAGGAACCCCACAGTCTCACAGGGGAAGGACTTCTCTCCCAGAGCAATGGAAGATGATCTTGGGTGACGAACTGACCAAACTCCCATACTCTGTCTCCCTGTGTCCTTGGTGGGAAGAAGGGAGGAGCTGGGAGAAAAATTATTAATGGCTTATTTTACTTCTCATTATCCTCCTCTGATTCTGTTAGTATTAAATTCACTCTGTACTTCTAAGCTGAGCCTGTTTTGCCTTTGGAGTGTTTTCTCCTGGTCCTTATCTCAACACATGAACCCTTCATTAATTTTTTTTCTTTCCTCTGCCCAACTGTGGCAGGGTAGGGTGAGTGAATGACTCTCATGGCTGCCTGGTGTTTGGCCAGTGTCAAACCATGACAGTTGTTGTTGTGATGAAGCACCCAGAGATAGCTCCAGTTTCAAGTACATTATGTCCACACTAAGAGGGGATCAAGACAGAGTAGAAAAAAAGAGAAGCGGATTAACCTTTAAATGCCTGACAGTGGAATCAGTCAGTTACAAAGCAGCACATGCATCAAAGCCCAGAGAATAACTGCTTGAAAAATTTGAATTCTTCTCCAAAAGAGATGTTTTCCAGAAAAGAAGTACAGAAATCTGTCAACAATTGACATTTCTTTCAAATAGCTCTTGGAGCACCTTGGCATGATTTTAACAACTGGTTCTCCCAGACTGAACCAAGGCACCTTCAAGCCCAGCTCTAAACCTCTGATTGGTGTTACATTTTCTCCTTCTGTTCTGGCCAGGATGGAGATAACTCGCTGCATCCTCCTGCCAGTGGCAAATTCCATGCTCTCTAGCAGAAAGAGCAAACAAAGATTGCGGCAAGGGCAAGAGGGCAGGGCAGATAATTAGGGCAGCTGCCACACCTCAGCCTGCCTGTAACTCTGGATCTGAGCCACTGTGTTCCTGAGCAACGCTGGAGGCACTGACAGTCCATTTTCTCTCGGGTTCACTGGTACTCTGGGATAGCTGTGGGTGGGAAACCTAAAAGATCACTTAAATTTTTAATTAGGCTTGGACCAGTGTCAATACCTGTAAAGAGGAAAAGGATTAAAAATTCTAGTGTATAAGAGCCAAAGGATATGTTCGTTGCCAGGGTTAAGCAAGAACATGAAGGAAGATTTGTGCTTGGAACACGTACTTGCATGGATCTGGCAGTGGAGAAGAAGGAGGTTGTCACAGAGGAACTTCATTCAGCCCCTGCCCAAACCCCAGGCTCTGCTTGTACATAAGTGGGGCTTGTGGCATCACATCATCAACGTTGGCTGGGCAGCCCAAACAAGGCCCCTGCTCAATGTCCCAGAGAGCTGCTTCAGAAGCCACCAACAGCACCAGTTTTATTTATTTCCAGCCATACTTCCAAATTCTTTCTGGAGTCGTACGAAGAGTAAGCCCTTCTCAAAAAAAGCTTACAGGCCAACACCAAACAGAAAACTACTCACTTCAGCAGCTCAGCTGAAGGCCCAAGGACAGGACTGCTGAGTTCAAGGAACAGTACTGGAGATGTTTTTCAAACTTCAAGCCTTTACCTTGGACTGCCCTAATTTTATTGGATCGCTTTTGTGCTGCATTCTGGACCCTCCTGCTGTCTGCTCCTCTGCATCAGCTTATCTTGTCTGTTTGAGAATCATCATATTATACTTCATAGAGTTTTTACTTTGGAAGGAACTACTGCTGGTAAAGAGGACTGCTGCCTGCTGAACATCCAAGGTATGTGGAACATCAGGGAGGGTGTCACTTGGGTTTTATTATAATATTTTGTTCCACAGACACAGTATTTTATATACATATTTTTTATATTTATGTGTGTATTTTCATAACACTCACCTATGTAGGAGATATCCATCTTCTCTTTAATACCCACTTGCTCTCAGTCTGCTCTTGGCAGATTTGTCCTGTGTTTATAAAGCATTGTAGGGCTCTGTTTGACCGTTCCTCCTTTAAAAATATGAAATATCACATAAGCTCAAGATGTCTACTCATGAGAGGGCTACAGCAAGAGTGTACCTACAGATTTCAATCCTCATTTTTGTTTAATAAATATACTTCTACTAAATGTACTCCTGCATTCAGGAAACTTGTCCCAAAACCGAAATCACTAAATTTTACAAAGCAAAAGCCTTTACTCTCCTTTATCTGATAGGTGTTAGCACAATATCATCATGGACTTTTCTTTTCCTTTTTGTTGTCCCTGTAGTTTCCAAACAGATAGATGGATTTTGGACTTTGGAACAGATAGTTTCCAAACATCTGTTTATGCTGTAACTGAAGACTAAAAAAAATACACCCTTGCCAAAGTAAAATACTTGTCTAGTAACTTACACAGTCATCTTATAAAAACTCTCTCTGGGTGGTGTTTCTTTAAGAAGGGCCATAAACTTAGCCTACACATACAAGGTGAGACAACTTCAATGAGAAGATGCCCAACACCTTCATGCAAATCCATGACACACCATGCATGTAGGTAAGGCTGTCCTGGAAAACAGTATTGGGTATTTCCTCCCTGATTTTCAACTCAATGGCATGGGTGACTCAAAACAGAGATTTTTATCATCAATTCTCCATCTCTTCCCTGGGGTGAAAGCTCTGAGTTGTTAGATTTATGCTTTCACATAGAATTAATTACTTCTGTGTGAGAAGTCTGGCCAATTGGATTTTTTCCAGTTGGAACCTTGTTTGGATGTGCTTACGTGAGCAAAGCACCACCCCAGTAACAATGCTCAGTCTGCACTTTTAAGAGCTGGGAAAACCTGTGAGAGGCTCTTTGCAATAGCAACTGATGCACCAGCAGTGTGTTTACAGCAAAATAATCTAACATCTGCATTTTATTCTTCATTCTACCCAAAACAATGCTCCAAGAAGACTTTATTGCTTTAAATCAGAAATTACTCAAGACATGAAAAGAATTAAAGGTCAGTGGCAAATAATGTGACCAAGTAAACAGTGTCAGAGCAAGAAAAACAGGTATTGCAAATGGGTCACATGCAGTCCTGCAAATAAGGTCAGATTGAACACCTTCTCCAAAATAAATTTACTTTTAGAGATCCTTTCAACAACATGCAATTTTATACAGCCTTTAATATTTACATAGAGAAGAAAAATAATTGGAATACCTCATGAGCAGCTGCAAGAAGTTTCCAATCATTTAAAAACTTGGTTCAAATGTTGTGAAAGACATGAAACAGCTTTTATGGCTAACAGAAGATAGAAACAATTCTCTAGAATTTCATCTTATGCCAGTGTCTATGTTTTCTATTTTATTTATTATTTTTTATTTTATTTCTTTAAAGCTAGTATTTGAAATGCCAAAGGATAAATAAGGCAGGTTTTGTAGGTGGAAGGGAAAAGGCAATAAATATTAAGGGGCAAACATGAGAGTGGAACAATCTGCCAAGGTCCTGGGCAGGCAGCTGATGTTTGAAGAGCTAATTCTAAGTTACCAGCTATGTTTAAGCACAATCTGATTTTACCATCACCTTTATTTTAAGCTAATGGTTCAGTAGCTTCACCGATGTTTTACACTGCAGTGAGTCAGTAAAACAGAACAGAAAGAGGAAGAGGGTTCTTGCTCTGCTGCATGTCATGTAATATCCACCCTTTTACAAACAAATATATCCTGTCCCCCCTAACCTTCCTGTTAGAGGAGAATTAGTATGATTGTCTCTTACCCACCTGCCATGCCAGGAAGAAGTTTTTCTCTTGGGAAATACTCTGAGCAGGGAGAAGGCAGCCAGAAGCTCGGCAATCCTCCTGTAATCCAAGGTATGGAGCTGTGCTTCTCTTAGAGTCCTCTTGCCCACTGAGGACTGTCACTCAGCCTGACAAGAAGGCACAGGAAAGGCAGGAGGTGCCAATTCCCATGGGAGCCTAAGGACAACACCAGAGCTCACACTGATCTCACTGCAGGAACACTCACACCAGGAAGTCAGAGGCACCTGGAGCAGGCTCCTGCCTCACCTTCTCTTGTGGCATGGATTATTTGCCAAATGGATTTTATGTCTCTGGATGAAATTTGAGCCCATAAAGAAGCACTGCAAATCTGAAAGCCTTGAAATGGACAGGGCATTCTAGTCTTGTTATTCTGTATCCAGTTATTATTTGACAGTAGAAGGGAAGATGATAATTAATCTGAGATTAAAAAAAAAATCATAGGTGGGGAAGAAAAGAAACCAAGCAAATGCTTCACTATTTACAGCTGAAACTCCTAAGTGTGATCTTGTGAATAGGTGTTATAACCTGGAAATGTTTTAGAAAGGCAGAATTTTGCATGTGCTGTTGGAAGCAAGTGGTAGCAAGTGTTGGTAGGTGCAAGTACCCATTCCAGTGCATGTCCTGGGAAGCTTGCATTCATTATATGGCTAAATCAGCCTTCAGATGGTTTAAAGCTTATTGTTGTTTGGTTGGTACTTGTAGCATTTTATTCTTCATCATCATTAATTTCTGAAAAGCGTAGCTTTAGGTCTGAACTAGATATATGGATATAGAGAAGCCAGAATGGCTACCAGTCATGCTAGTTACCAGTCATACAAGTGGTTCTGCACCTCCGGTCCATGTACCTCTTCAATTTAGGGCCAAATAAAGCCCCTGGTGATGAAGACACCTGACACACAAAATTGCATAGGTAACAAGACATGCAGCCCACTTAAAACACTTAAAAGTGTTTCCTTCTGACACTAGAAGTGGAAATTAAAGTATCTCAAAATTGAATATCCTTAATTTTAACAGAAATTTTATTTACTATCTTTGGTTAGTATTTGTTGCAGGTCAGAGTAAACAAGGTAAATGACAAATATCCAGTGCCCTGGATTTGCCAACTGCCCCAGTTTATCAACTGAATGCAGGAATTCTTCTGTGCTTTCATTTAAAATACAAAAGCCAGTGGGCACATTCTGCCAATAAGAAAGCTGCAATTTGTTTACACAGATTAGCAGAAAGAGCCCAGATGGGAGCCCAGGGAATTTTCACTTACAAGCAGTATCATCACTGAAGTAAGTGGTTTCAAGTTAATCTTTAATAAAATTACATTTCAATAGCATCACGAGCACTTTCACAACCAGCTGTGTACTTGAATCTCTTTTAAAACTTCTGTCTTTTGATTTGGACACTGAGCTAACAAAAATGCAAAGATCCAGGAGGAGAGTGAAAGGAAACAAAGCACTGATCAAAGGCAAATTAGATCAGCACAGAATCTGGGTTATTCCCAGGTCTAATGCAGACAAACAGAGTGTGCAGAGAACAACCTTGGTATCTACCAGGGTTGGCTTCCTCTGCAGCAGAGCCCAGCCAGCACTTTGTCAAACCCATTGCACAGGGCAGCGAACATGGATTTTGTGCAAGAGTTGAGGCCAGGCTGCCTCTGTGCTCTGTTCCTCTTTTTTTTGTCACAAGGGAATGGGGGGAGTGTTTGGTGCTGTCTCACTCATACGTGACCACTATTTCCAAAGGAAAGGGAAAGGAACTTGTGGAAGATGTTCTGCCTGACCACCACCTCAAGCATCAGATGCTGACCTTTGCCGACATAAAGAATCAAGGAGATCCTTGGGAATAAAACATGCTTCTAAAGCATGTAGGCATCTCTGCACATTTCCGGCCTTAATATTTTGCTTTTCCAGATAAGGTGGCCAATGGGTAAGTGTTGGTTTGTCACCTCCAGTCTGGTGTCTACCCTTCCCTGGGGGGAGAAAGGCATAATTCAGAGTTATTTAACTTGGGTCACTCTTTGGTCAGTCTAGAGAGGTGTGAGTGAGAACACTGAGTTTTACAGGCTTCTAGACCAAAACAGCCAGGGCCCATACCTGCACAAAGGACACATTTGGGCTGGACAGACTAACTCCAGGAGACTGAGTAAAAGCTACCAGCTGGAGTAAACACTCTGCAGATCTACAGCAAGCTCAGTCCTTTCTCAGGAAAGGACCTGGAGAGCAGGTCTTTGGGTCACATTTTGTATGTGGATGTAGGGAAGAGGAAAGTTTATGAGACACTGAGGATGCTGGACATTCCTGTGGGAGCTTTGGCTATTGCTGCCAAGTCCCCACAAGCTGACCCACACGAAAAGCAGCAGAGATGCAGCCTGGGCCAGTCAGTTGGAAGCCAATCAGGTCAAAGCTCAGTGAAAGCAGAACATGGGGACACTCCACCCTTTCTTAAATATTAATATTCAAGTTGGAGCCTCTCCTGTGAGAAAATTTCAGAATTTTTTTAAAGTTTAATAGGGAATAAAATGAGAGACAAAAATCCAGTGACGGGATGCTCCTGGCAAACAACCAAAGAACACAGATTAAGACAGTGTTATCTGTATATTGCTACAGTACAGGGGGTACATACATATTCATGTATTTCATGCATTATTCAAACATTCTTGTGAGCTTCCTGATGTTTCAGGAACTCTTGTTTGATTTTACACTCTTACTTACACTCTGACTTATCTGCATGACATCCTGTGAGCTAAGTCCATATATTTAATTTCTTCTTGTGTTTCTGTCCTGCTGTTTCACACTCCTTGATAAGGAGTTCTTCTATAATTCTTCCCTGGTGCTCTGGTTTGTGTCACTGTTACCACTTAGAGGGGTTGGTCAGCAGCTGTGGGGGAAACAAGCATAACTGCCTTACACCATTGTTTTAGTTACACAGGAGGGTTTTAACATTTCGTGTTTTCCTAAGACCTACGATGTAATGCATTTATCACACCGCTATTTCTACAAGCAATGCAGTACATACTTAAACTGGTAGATTATGTTATACTAACAAACAGCTAAATAAAGGTATATATGATACCTTATCTAAATACTTATGATCAATGCAAAAACTAATATATAAATGTGAAAACAACTATCATATTGAAGTCCTTTTTTTTTTTAACACATGCCAGATTGCTTCCCACCAAACTCCAGGATCCCTGTGCCTGTCTCAGTTACCTCCCTTTTCCTAAGGCTCAGCCTCTCAGTCCCAGAGTCCTTCTCTGTAGCCAGTGGTGTTACAATCTCTACGATTACTGGGGAGTTTCTGGTGCAGCAGCTGTCGTCCTGAAAGAGAAAACGATGAGGATTACAGAGCCAGGTATGTTCCTGTCATAGAAACGCCAGGAATAAATAACTCCATCCCTGCAGCTAAATGTGCATACCTGGACACAACCTTACCATTAATATTCTTTCACTTACCAGTGCTAATTCCCAAGTTGAATAAGTAAATCATGATTGACTTATGGTGTGTTCTCACAGCCAGATGAGCCACCTGCACACTCAGCAAACCATGAGGCTGAAATAAAACATCTGCTTGGGCACACAGGGGGCTTAGTACCTCTGTGTGAGCCTAGAGGACAAGGGAGGACTTTTTTTATTATTTTATTTTTGGGACTGCCAAACATACATCTTTCTTGATTTTGTAAGGAGAAACTGTCTATGAATCACTGAAGACATATTAATTAAAGATATTTGAAGTGTTTCACACTAGACACAAAGATACATGTGGTTATTAGTCACTAATTTGCACACATTGGTGTAAACCAAAATTTAAGGGAGCCTGGCTCAAACATTGTTACCTTATTGCACAGCTCAGCTTTTTGGATGAACATTGCCATTAAGGAATCCTTAAAACTGAGGGAATTTGGATTGTTCAACCTGGAGAAGAGAAGCTTAGGGGGGGCCTTCCAGTGCCTGAAGGGAACCCACAGGAAGGATGGAGTGAGACTCTTGACAAGGGCCTGGAGTGACAGGACAAGGGAATGGCTTCACACTGACACAAAGTGGCTTTAGACTGCATATTAACAAATTGTTCCCTGTGAGAGTGCTGAGGCCCTGGCACAGGTTGCCCAGAGAAGCTGTGGCTGCCCCATCCCTGGCATTGTCCAGAAACAGGCTGGATGTGGCTCTGAGCAGGCTGGGATAGTGGAAGGTGTCCCTGAACATGGCAGGAAGGGTGCGACTGGATGATCTTTAAAATCCCTTCGAACCCAAAGCAGTCTGTGATTATTCAGGCAGTTCATAAAGCACAGAAGGGCGCTCGGGGCGCGCCCCGCTCACACAGCGCGGGGTACCCGGGGACACCCCGGAACAACGCCGGGGCCATGGCGGGGCTGACGTCACGCGCCGGGGCGGGGCACAGCCCAGCGCGACGTGTGACGTCACAGGGCGGAGCGGGACGGGTGTAGTTTGGCGCGATGTGTGACGTCACGCGACGGGGCGGGACTCAGCTCAGCGCTGAGCTTGACGTCACGGGGCGGAGCGGGACAGGCGCGGTTCATCGCGGTGTGTGACGTGCCGGGGCGGTGCCCGCGGTGTGCCGGGGCAGCGATGGGGGCACGGCTCAGCGTGGTGAGTGCTGGCGGGCGGCCGGGATTGGGGTCCCTTCCTGCCCAACCCCGGCTCCGCCCGCAGCGCTCCGGGGCGTGGCGGTGTCCCGGGGTGTCCCGGCGTGTTCCCGCGGCGGTGTCCCGGGGTGTCCCGGCGTGTTCCCGCGGCGGTGTCCCGGGGTGTCCCGGCGTGTTCCCGCGGCCTCCCGCCGCCCGGGCACCGCGCGGTCCCGCTGCGGAGGCTCCGGGGCCGTCCCGCGGCCGCGGCGCCCGAGGCGGTGTTGGTGCCTGTGCTGCCTGCCTGGCCGGGGAGTTCTGCCCTCCCAGCTCCGCGGATACCTCTTCTTCTTATTGTTGTTGTTATTTCCGGGGTATCTGAACGCTTGTAGTGTTTTCCTCCGTCGGGATAATTTCAGACTATAGAAACGTAGGTTTAGAGTGGATATGAGGAAGAAATTGCTCCCTGTGAGCGTGATGAGGCCCTGGCACAGGGTGCCCAGAGAAGCTGTGGCTGCCCCATCCCTGGAAGCGTCCAATGCCAGGTTGGATGGGGCTTGGAGCAACCTGGAAAGGTGTCACTGCCCTCGGTGTTAGAACGTGATGATCTATAAGTTATTTGCAACACAAACCATTCCACGATTCTGTAATCATGCTTGCTGAGCAGTGGGTCTGCAGCGCTGTCATCTCTGCCACGCATCAGTACCCTCTTTTCTCAGCTGCCTGTTACGGCTCTTTGCTCCTGTGCTCAAGCATTTCTTTCTCTGGGTTTGGGAAAGGGGCAGGATGGAGCTGGATTCAACTGTGTTCGTTTGGGAGCAGCTGCTCATAAGGTGCATTGGACGGAGGAGATGAGACTAAAGCTGCAGAAGTGAAGCAATCCCGTTATCCTCTCATTGGTTTCTGAAACAGATGAGAAGAATGTTTAGCTGAGATTACTTCAAAAGCAGGGTTTTTGAAGCTGAGAGTACAAGGTTTCTCATGCAAAAGCAGGATTTGGTTTGTGTTAGGGCAGGGCAGTGCTGGGGTGTCGAGCTGGGAGCTTGTGTGTTGGACTGTGCTGTGCTCACCACACCCTGGCAGCGCAGTCTCCATGGCTTTTCTCTTTGTTATCACACAGAGGCCTCTTTCCATTAATAAAAATTCCTGCTCAGTTACTAATTCTGCCTTGTCTGTTTGCAAAGATTTGTGCAGCTGGAAATCATGAGTCACAAGGTCCCCATTTAGTGATTCCTAGGCCTTGTGGTCAGCCTGTTGCTCTCTGCTGCTGGAGGCCTGAAGCTGTGCAGTTACCTTCATTAATGTCTTTATCTGCCCTGTGTTGAGAGTATATAGGCCACTTTTGACCCAGAGAATGCTTTTCTTAGCAAGCATGACTTTTTGTAATCATTCAGCCTTCAGTTCTTCCCCTTTTTTCTGCCCACCTGGTGACAGATGTGAGTAAGAGACTAACATATCTTTGTGAAGTATTGGGTGTGCTGTTTCTTTCCAGGCCAAATCCCATGAGACTTTTGCACTAATTGACCATGATTAACAAGTCGTTTTCCGTGAGGTTTATGCTGTGTTAAAACTATTTGTCATTGCCTGACAACAGCAGCAGTATTTTTTTGTTCAGTTTAGATAGCCACATTTGGAAATGAAACCGTTTTAACTTATTAATGTCTCATGTGAAACACCTGCTGCAAAGTCAGCTTGCTATTGCCACCAGACCTCACTTGCATGTTAACTTCTCATTAAGGAGTTTAATTGCTGCTCTGTCACCTTGAACAACTTCCCTCCCTCTGCCCTTTTTTTGTGACTCAATAACAAAAGTTCTTCCCAGAGCTGCAGTAATCTGGTGGATCTACGAGAGTTAAGGAATGATCTTCCTGTCAACTTCAACTTCTTCCGAAACAACCTGTATGGAGCTTTTTCAGTATTCCCAAATAAAAGTGAAAAATGCAGTGTGTATACAGCATGGTGTGTGCCCTCAGGCTGTACACAGTGATGATACATTTTAAACCTGTACAGTAGCATTTTAAGAAAGAATTTATGCTGTCCCACAGTTTTATTATTAATAATGTAGGAAGCTTTTTTAGCCTCCTTGAGGGACTGTCACATTCTAAAATACTGTTCAGGTCCCTTTAAAATAAAATGAAAGTGAAAGCTAAGCAGGCAGAACTTTGAGGTAATTTTTTTTTTTTATTTTTTTGCTATAGTCATGCTTTTCCCCTCTCCTCTGTTGCAGTGTTAAGTAATAAAGTATTGAGTCAAAGAGGATTTTTGTAAGTAGTTGTTTATTCTCCTGCCCCAGTGCAAAGAGGGTGGTGTGGTGTCAAGAGCATAATCTGTTCCTGTCTTATAGGGCTTCAGATGTGGGGAAAACGATGGTAAAGGGACAAGAAGGGCTGTCCCTTGGCTGTGTCCTGCAGCTTAGCTGATTTCCCAGGGAAGGGATGCTGCTCTGCAGGCACAGGTTTGTGTGGTGGTGGAAGCACCAGTGCCTGCACCCAGACTCTGGAGCTGGAGGGTGTGTGTGTGCTGCCAGCACCCGGCAGCAGCGTGGCATGGCTGGCAAAGCCCTGCTCAGCTGCCAGAGAGAGTATGGGCTCAAGTGTGAGACCTCAAATGATGGGGTGTCTGCAGCACGTGGGGTGGCCTGTGAACTGGTCTGTGCAACAGTGGCCTCTGTGTCGAGATGGCAGCAGCTGGGGAGCCTGGAGAATGGGCACACTCTGCCAGGGCAAAGCCAGCTTGTGGGGAATCCACCTCCTACACGTGTGTGTATGGAATTCCCACTCATGGACCTTCATCCTGATCGGTGCAGAGGGGAACAGGATGAGCCCATTGGTGCTGTTTGTGTGTGGCTGGCTGTGTTGGTCAGTGTGCCCAGCCACATGGTTAGGTCAGATATCAGGAAAAGGTTGTTCCCCCAAAGGGTGGTTGGGCACTGGAACTCTCCAGGGAATCCTCACAGCCCCAAGCCTGACAGAGTGCAAGGAACATTTGGACAACATTCTCAGACATAGGGTGGGATTGTTGGGGTGTCCTGCACAGGGCCAGGGGCTGGACTGGATGATCCTGATGGGCCCCTCCCAGCTCGGGACATTCTGTGATTCTGTGTGTATTTGGACGCATGTGTGACATGTCTGTGTGCCTGCTGGAGATGGGGATTCAGCCTCTCTATCAGGGTACTTGGGGATGTGGAGCTGTGACAGTCTCACTTTGTCCAGCAGCCAGTGTGGCAACCCCGTGCTGGTGTGCAAGTGCCTCAACACAGGAGTGATGCCAAGTCTTCATGAGGCAAATCTGTGTATTTGGGATGTTTTTTTATTATTATTACTATTTTTTAAGTAATGCTTCCTCTTCCTGCTCAAATAAACACGTTCTTTTTGCTGGTTAAATTGCCATGGCATGGTACCCTGTTCCTTGTCACCCAAACAACTCTCTCATTCTGTACATGTGTTTCTGTCCTGCTGCAGTTGCGTCAGGTTGTGACATACCCAATATGGCTGATCTACACCACCTTCATGAGGCTTTTCAGGAATCCCCAGCCTGCAATCACCCTGAAGGACCCAGAAGTGAAGTATGCACTGAGGCTGATTGATAAGGAGGTAGGTGCACATGCAGTGCTGAGCATGACCTTTCCATGGGTGCTGTGAAATGCTTACAGCTTCTGAAGGCTTTGGTGATGAGGAAAGGACTTCTTTATAAAAGCTCTTTGTGTGATAAAACTCAGTTCTGCAGTTCTGCAAGCAGCTTGTTTCCAAACAGTTTAGAGTGGAGAATGCTGCTTAGAAATGATCGGTCACAGGTGTCTCATGCTGTGGAGCACATCAGCAGAAATTCCCAAACTGTGCACCACTGGCTGGGCTAAGGGACACAAGTCCTGCTGTCAGGCAGAGCAGGCAGCTTTTTCATGGTCAGTGGCATTGAACAGCAGCTGTCAGAACTATTTTGACACTGGTTCCTGTTAATGGATTGATGTACTGTAACGTGTTACAGGAAGAAAGGTGTTCAAGTCATGCAGTCCTCACAGCACCTGAGCTGTCTCAGCTCCTCTTTCCCTCTGTTATAAGTAAAGCCTCCTGATACAAAATTAAATTCTTGCTTAAGTGGTATACCAGAGGAAAGTCATAATGCTTTCAGGGGTGGATCTTGCCATCAGAAATTGGTAACTAAGCTTGTGGGAAGTGCCACCAAAGCCACCAAAGTTGCAAAGTCAGGATTTCCCTTGGATAAACCCACCATCAAAACCATGAGAGAGAAATCTTGGCTTTTCAGGTGTAATGACACACCTGAGGATATTTTTAGTGTTGACTTTTTAAAGCTATGAGCCATTCAGGAATTTATCAGAAGACTTTGGACTGGAACAGAGCTTCGTTTGAGGTTTAGAGGGTGTACTGATAGCTTGGCTTTCACTGGTTCTGTCAAAGGAAACAAAAAAAAAAAAATACTATCATTTTGAGCCCTGGGCTTTTGGGAACTGGAAGCTTCCCTGTGGCTTGGGCTGTGCTGCATTGCTGATTTTATTTCCCAGGTGCACTGCAACCACACTGTTACTATAGTCTTCTTACTTCTCATGAGGTCAGGAAAGGCTAAGGGAATTGGGATTGTTCAGGCTGGAGAAGAGAAGGCTTTGGGGTGACCTCATTGTGGCCTTCCAATACTTGTGTTTAGTCTCCTCAACTTTAATTGATGATTAAGTGGGAATTCAGAGCTTTGTTCTTTCTGCATGCAGCATTATTGGCAAAATCCAGTGATTATTTCAATACAGTGCTGAAATTTCCATACAGAAACAGCAGCAGTCAGAGTGAGAGCAGCAGTGTGAAGTCCACATTAGTTGTCTTTCTGAAGAAATTTTCAGTGGCAGTTACTGCTCCTGAGTACACATAAGTACAGAGAAGCCCTTTTGAGGCTGCCAATCAGTTCCCTTCTCCTTCAGAATTTGCCTTAAAATAAGGTACTGTGAAGAAAATTTCATCTGTATGACCATAGTAAGGAAAGATGAGACAAACTGTGAGGAAGAAATTAATCTCCATTGGTTACTTTAAAAACAGTTAAGCAAACAAAATAAGGGTTACAAAACCCTTAAAAACAGAAAGTCACTGGATGAGGCATTAAGCTGTATGCTGTTTTTTGGTTTTTGTTTTTGTTGTGTTTTTTGTTCCCATGAATGTGACCTGATTTTTCAAACATAAGACTTACATAAGAAATAATATTTAATTACTTATTGCCAAAATTTTATTCAAGGTGTGACTTTCTTAATAAAGATTAGACTAATTATCCCAGCAGGGCTGCGTATATTGTCATAATTTTGTTCATATCTAAATACTGCTCTTTTCAATTTCATTTATGGATTAATTCAGTTTTTACAGGGAAAATACTTTTAAGGACCTTACCATAGCAAAAGGAACCAGGTTGCTACTTCCACTGAAATGATTAATTAATCTGATTTTGAGAGATGAAAATCAGAGTACTTTGGCCTTGAACTGCTGCATATTTAAACTTGAAATGAGAATTGAAGAGCTAATTAATTTTTATCTTGTGGCCTTCGCACAGAAGGCAGTGTAAATATCCATAATATTTGGAAAGTTATCACTTAGTCTTAATCTGCACACAAGTATCATTAAGTGTCATTAATTCTTAATCTCACTGGATGCCAAACTTGTCTTGTTTTAGACATAAATCGCAATCATTAAATCCCAGCAACAGAGGTGACTTCTTTTGATTTTCCTCTTTCAGGAAGTTAGTCATGACACAAGGAGATTTCGATTTGCTCTCCCTTCCATGGAGCACGTTCTGGGTCTCCCTCTAGGTATGTTCCTTGTGAAGGATCCAAGTGTTGCTTGCATTAATTATACTATAAGAGATTTTGTTGGGGCGTTTTCCTTATGTTTTGAATTTGGAATACTGCTCATGTGGCTGGAGCTGTTACTGAGAGCTCTGTAAGATTATCCTTGCTGTGAGTAGTCTGCAGGCTCTGAAGTGCAGTGTATGTGAGTGAACATCCAGCTTGTTTCTATGGAGAGAGTAAGAACAAACACAGGTCTTCACTTGTACTTTTCCAGTCTCAGCTTTCCAGCATGTGTTATTCCTGTGGGGCTGAATCCCTGCAGTCCCTTTCCATGCCCTGAGGCACCACTCTCATCCACTTCTCTAACTCATGCGGTTTACCAGATGATCTACTTACTTCTGAATTTCGTGGAGCTTTTGAATCACCCAGGGGTAGCTGTTTCCAAAGGCCCTGCCACGTGGTGTGGTGCCTTCCATAACAGCTTAGTGCCATTGTTTCCTCCTGCTTGTATAAAGAGCATTTAATTGTGATTTGTGTTTAATAGGACTTCTGCTTTAACAAGCTGTTGCACTGATCCCTGGCTCCTGTGCTTTGTGGTTGTTGTAAACCCTTTTTCAGGTGTTAAGTTCCTCTTGTTTGGGGTGTTAAAAATCTCTTGTATCGGGATTTGAGAGAGAGATGGGACCACTTAAAGACTTTTCAAAGCATGATTTATTCTTCTTTTATGGTCTCATGAAGGAGTAAGTGTGTCTTTTCCTTATTCACCAGGTATTCTTAGTCAGTGGTCACAAGACCACAGGTTACAGGGTCCTTTAAAGGTTAATTAGCCAATAAACTAAACTAAAGCCACAAAAGAATGTTTCTACTCTCACAGCAATTGGTAATTATTTTGTTTTATACTTCTTTGCTGCAGTGCAGACTTTTTTAGCCAATCATAATGACACACAAGACTACTTGTCATACCTTAAGTTTCTTATTATCTTTATAACTGCTTATATATCTTAACTTTAAAACCTTAAAATTTTCCACTAAGCTTAATGTCTTTTCTATCTGAACTCACATTCTTGCTTACGATTCTAAATCTGGAAGCCTTCTCCAAGGTCTTAAATCAAACCCTGTGTTCATGTCTATGTCTGAGCTTGCATTTAGAAGATCTTGAGAGCTTTCTGTACTTGGAATTCCCACACTATTGATCTTTTTAGTAGCCATGAAAGCAAAGCTCCTTTCCCTGGCTTACCCAAAATGGACATTGAGGAATGGTTTGCAGAGTGAGTCTGGGGAAGCAGAGAGAGCTGAAAGCTGCAGAGGATGGAAAAGCAGCTGGGAACAGCAGAACTGCAGTTGGGTGGCAGATGCTGTTTAGTCCAGCGCCAGCATTTGCTTTATATCACCTAAAACACTGAAAGCTTAATTCTGAGGGAGATGGTTGTATGTGGCACCATGCAGAGGCTGCCAACTTATGTCCTGTCAGGGTGGGGTAAAGCTCTAACAGGTGACGGTCTAAGGCACATTTTCTCTCTGGGAGGGGCACCTTTTCTGCTTTGTGCCAGTTCTTGTGAGGTGGGCCCCAGTAGCAGCCCCACTGTCCAGGCTGACAGTCTGCAGTGGTCACCAAGGGTCTGTGGGTCTGTGCCTGCAGCCACTTCTGCCCTAGAGGAGGAACAGGAGCTCCCTGCTGCAGCTCCCTCCTGGTCTGTCCTAGCAAGATGTCTACAGGCTTTGCTGGGAGGGTTACTGGAATATGACATCCGTGTACAACTGCAGGTGAGTTATGGTTGCTCATTCCCCAAGTCACCAGGCAGCACATCTTCCTTCACCTAGCCTTCCTTCACCTTCAGTTCCTTCTGAAGTAGGGAATTAACCATGCCTGAAGGGTCAGCTGCTTCTGGAGCTAATGTAATATGGTCATTATGATAATTTGCAAACCAGCTCCTGGTAAAATTCCCTCTTTTTGGTCCCAGCAGAGGAGCTGCGCTGTCATTGGAGATGCTTTGTTCCATTGACCTAATGGTGATAAAACGAACAAAACTCAAAATCTCTCCTTCCCCTCCTGGTTAATCTTCAGTTGGGGGTCTTCAGAATGCTGGAATTCCATAGGAAAACCTTCCATAGAAGTTAGTTCTTTTCTTGTTTTTTCAGAAAAAAAAATATGTAGACATTGAGAAGAGAAATGGTTGTAGAGAGCTCAGAGGATGGATATGTGACAGATGGAAACATGATCGCTGCATTCACATGTTAAGCTGGAGGAATGGCAGGGTTAGAAAAGTCCTTTGTGTCTAGGCAGCCTTATCAAAGGTAGCTGGAGAGCTCCTGGAAGACATGAGGGATCTGTGGTCAAAGCAAGAACAATTACAAACTCAGTTTTAACTAAACTGTGGCAGTTTACAACTAATACATTAATAAAGATGTGTGAACAGCATTGGACAGTTTTCCCCTCCTGTGTCCCTTTTATTTGTCTGTTTGGGAGAGACAAATCCCACCTTTTGAAAGATCTCAGGTACAGTTCAGGCTTTGGTAAATGTAAATGTATGAAGTTATGATTGACACAGAGAATTAGCAGTGGAGTTGTCTGTCCTTCCAGGTAGATCTCTGCATGGCTAGCAACTCTGGCAAGGTGTTGCAGTGTCAGGAAAATAAGAAAGGAAGAAGTGATGCCCCAAAATAAGGTAGTTAGAGCTTTGAGGCTGCATTTCAGTCCATACCAACTCGGCACATCCACTGAAAGAAAAATATTTTGAAAGAAAACTAGGTTTTGGGTTTTTTTTTTTCCCTGCAACAGGGCAGCACATCTACCTGTCTGCACGGATTGATGGAGCTCTGGTTGTGAGACCTTACACTCCAGTTTCCAGTGATGATGACAAGGGCTTTGTGGATCTTGTTGTCAAGGTGAGAATGTCATGCTCCCTTCTCAGGCTGGGCAGCTTCTGAGCCACCTTTGCAGTGCCTTTATGTTAAATTTGGTGTGCTGGCTTCTCTTCAGGAATGTGCCATTACCTACAGTCCACATGGCATTTTGCAGGCACTTCTTTAGTGAGGGTGTCTCATGAGATGCTGCGTCATTTTCCACCCTCTGTGTAGATGTTCATATGCTTTTTAATCTTTCTGGAATAAGGAATTAACCTTGACTGAATGGGCAGCTGCCTCCGAAGCTAATGGAATTTTTGGTCATCATGATCACTGAGAGTGGTGATCAGTATCATTACTGATCCAGGCAGTGGGAATGACTGATGTAATTGGTAAGAATGTAATCTTAACTTGTGATAACGTAGTCTCATTTTGCCTCTCAGTAGCTAGACTACCTATCATTTAAAGATGTTAGGAATTTAAAATATTAATATCTGCACTGGATTTCCTCTTAGAATTTTGCTTAGAAGTTTGGAATCGCAGTGGTTTGGGTTTTTCCTTTATTTTTCTACCTTTTTAACTTGGGTATAAATTGTGTTGATTATTATCTGTTATCTGAATATTTTCTGTGTTGCAGAACTACAGTGGAGAAATCACTGGTCTTTGTCCAAAAATTGTGGCAGGAGTGGCATTTTCATCTTTTGTCAGTCAGACATTGCATTTCTTTATGGAGTAATTGTGTTCTTTGCATGAGGAATATTTGTACCTAAAAATTTGAAGGGCACATAGCCTTCTCTGAGCTGTGAGATTGAACTACTTCATTTTTGTTCTTAACAGGTCTACTTCAGAGGTGTCCATCCCAAGTTTCCTGATGGGGGAAAGATGTCTCAATACTTGGACAGCCTGAAAATAGGGGACACCATTGACTTCAGAGGACCAAGTGGCCTCCTTGTGTACAAAGGAAAAGGCAAGACCAGTTTGGAAGATAGAACAGATACATACAGATAGAACAGATAGATAGAACAGTATAGGAAATAGGTCTTATTACTATAGAAGTGCTTTTTATTGACGCTGTTCTCAAGTAAGGCATGGGTTTTTTCCGTGCTTATATGGACATAGTTCATACACTGACAAAAACACTGGGTATTTGCACTGTCCACTGCTGATTTCCCAAGTAAAAATGAACTTTATGAGTAGGCATTACTTTTATGTCAATGTAAAATACCTCATGTTAGTATAATGCAGCCACAAATGCGTCACAAAAACCTTCTGGCAGTTTTGTGTGAAGCAGAACTCTGACGCGTGTTTTTTCAGAGCTTTGTATGTAGCATTCATGTTATCGTGGATGAAGAGAGCTGTGAATACAACACAACATTTTGGGGAGTTTCAGACTCTGTTGTGTTTGGCTGAAATGGGCTAATCAGTTCAAAAAGAGAAAAATTTAAAAAACCCCACTATGCTGAATATTTTATGTTTTCCCTTAAAATAATCTGCTCAGGGGAAATAAACTCTCAGAGCAGAGTGATTCCTTAATGTCCAACTGTTTCCAGAATCTTGGCTTGTGTATATCACTGGGGGTATAGGATGTGAGCAAATTGAAATACAGGTGGAGTGTATGTAGGCTGTGGTCAGGGATAAGTCATAACCCATATCAGTGTCTGGTGTTACCACCTCACATCTTAAAATTATCTTTCAGGATTGCTATAGTTCAGGACATCTTCACCTTTTCTGTTCTCTGGGAGAGAGGGGTGACAGGGCTGAAACTAAGTTAATTTAGCAGGATGTGCTGGAAAGGGATAACAGGAGGTGTTTCCTGCTTGCTTCAGTGTTTCCCATATCTTTCTCTCTTCAGGCAAGTTTGATATTCGGCCAGAAAAGAAAGCTGAACCAGTTACCAAGACAGTGAAATACGTGGGGATGATTGCAGGGGGGACTGGTAGGTACCAGTAAAGATTCATCTGTGCTTTCTGACAGCTGGTAGATGCATATGGCTCACATTTTCCCACTTGTCCCTTATTTACTCCCCATCCTCACATCACGGACCTGCCTCTCTCTTCCAGGGATAACACCAATGCTGCAGATTATTCGTGCAATTATAAAGGACAAAGATGACCCCACCACTTGCCAGCTGCTGTTTGCTAATCAGGTAATTCTGTCCTTTTTTTCTGTTTGTAGTGTTTTACTTACCTAGTAGGACTCCTCTCAGCAAAAAAAATGACAGAGATACAAACCCTGAGGGGAGAAGTGAACTGAAATGTTGGAAACCTCCCCTATAAAAGCACTGTGACAAATTGAGGTTTTAGCATTACTACAGAAATGTTTGCTAATGTTTGCCTTCCTGTGACTCATTGCTCTGTTTCTAATCCAGTTTATGAATGTTAAAGCTCTGCATTCCTTTGTGCAAGTTGTTAATTGTTTGGGCAGACTTTCAGAGCCATCTTTCTTGGTGGAAGCATGAAAGGGGTGGACATTTGTCTCTTTCAGCAATTTTAACTCCCCAGCTTTGCAGCAGTGTTTGTCTGTGCAATCTTTCTGTCTGAGAACATCTTGGTTGAGACTAAAACTAACTGTGGTCCCCCCAGCAGGTCCCTCAGTTACAGAGCTATGATTCTTCTTGGCTGTCTGCTTTCACTTCCGTACCCTCTGTCAGTTTTTTATGTGCTTCTCTTGCTCCTTGAGGTGTGGCATCCTGAATGCTGGCCAGAGGGAAGCTCTCTCATCCATGGAATCTTTGCAAGAGAGATTTCTTGGATAGCCCAAATGTTGGTGTGCTGCTGGGCACCTGATGGTCTTCCGCTGTGAATCTTTCTGCTTTTTAAGTTCTCCCTCTAATGAACATTTGTGTCTGGATTATGAGTCATTATTTGTGGTGAGCTTCACTTCATGCTTGTGGTTTTTAGCTTCTTTAGGCTCTTCTCTACTTTTCTTCTCATATTCAGTGTGTGCTCATTTAATTTGTAGGCCGTATCTAGGCCTACAGGAAAGATGGAGAGAGGCTCTTGACAAGGGCCTGAAGTGACAGGACAAGGGGGAATGACTTCACACTGACAGGAGTAGGTTTAGATTGGATATGAGGAAGGAATTGTTCCCTGTGACAGGGGTGAGGCCCTGGCCCAGGTTGCCCAGAGAAGCTCTGGCTGCCCCATCCCTGGAAGTGTCCATACTGGATGGGGCTTGGAGCAACCTGAGGGATAGAACTGGAAAGGCTTTAAGGTTCCTTCCAACCCAGGCAGTTCTGTGATTACCTGAGTTATAACCTGAGGTTTTTCAGCCCAGGAGCTATGATCCATGTACTGAGGTTCCCTGTTCTGAGGAGCCCTGCCAGTGCTCTCTGCTGCTGGCTCAAGCCCTTGGATTTGGCATTAAGTGCAGTGGTATCAGCACAGGAGGGCCAGGATTTGCTAGGAATTATTCAGAATGGCTAACACAGGGCTGTAGCTGCTTTAGTAGCATGGGAAACCCACTGCAGCTAGGAAGGAGGGCCTGGGAAACAGTTCCCTGCCTGCTAGCCACAGCCTATGGAAACATCAGCCCCTGGCTTTAAAGAGGGGACGCAGTAACTCCACAAATAGAAAGCAGTTTTGAAAAATATTTTAAAGTATTTACAACAGCGTACATGGGCTCCTACTGTGCTTCTGGCTGGCACACTTTGAGTTGACCCAAGCCAGCAGGAGTTTTTCTTGAGCACCCACAGCTGCAGATCCAGGAACAACACCTTCTCTGGAGTAGCTGCTGCACATTCCTCCTTATCCCCACAGTTACAGACTTGGTGGCGACCTCCATGCCAAATTACTATGCCTGCAGGCGATGGCAGCACTTTCTGTCCCTACCCTTTTCCTTCCTGCCCAGGCTGCAGCTGCTCTTGGGGAAATAAGGCTTTCCTTTGGCCTTCAGTCATGCTACATCAGGGAGGAGCTGAACTTGATACCCTAAGTAATGTTTATTGTTCCAACTAGAACTTGATACCCTTTTGGTTGTTTGTTCCCCATGCTTTTTAAAAACCAAACAGTCTCCATATGGCAGTGCTCATGATACTCAAATTGGCAAAGGTGAAAAACCTGGTATTTCTCTGTCTGGATGGCACAGTATGAAGGGGTAGGGAGATATTTCTGTGCAGTCATAGTTAGTTTTTTGATGTAATAGTGCTAAAAAGGGCTTTATTCTTCTGATTCCCTGATTAAGTGATGGTTCTGCTTTGTTTTATTTGTGGAGGGAAGGCATTGCGTGGTCAGGATTTGGGAAAGTTATGAGCCTTTTATTAGCTCTGCCACAGGCTAGGTGTGGAAATAACTTGGGTTTGGTCTCTTCAGTCTTTAAAACAGAGTTGAATCACCTCTTCCATCTCTCAGGGCTGTGCAGTAGCTGCTGCTCTGTGGCCATCTGAGGGCTGCACTCACATGCAGGGTGTGATCACTGTTTTCCTTGTCCTGCAGACTGAGAAGGATATCCTGTTACGTTCTGAGCTCGATGAGATCCAGGCTCAGAATCCCAGTCGCTTCAAGTGTTGGTACACGCTGGACACAGCACCTGAAAGTAAGACCTGAAGTGCCACTTCATGTGAAACTCCTGAATATTATTGTGCTTTCCAGGGGACATGCTGTGTCATATGTGTGTTTCTGAGCTTCATGATTCATTTATTGCTTAGTGAATGTCTGCATCCAGTAGCATCATTCTCCACACAGGGATGCACACAGGGTCAGGTGTAAGCAGAGAAGTGTTTCCGAAGCTCACCTCAGGCCAGTGTCAGTGCAGTGTTCTTCCCATGGCTACACCTGAATATTTGCCATTGTCTCCTGTGGAGGGTGACCTTTTTTTCTCCTTCCCCACAGACATAAATATAACATGTTATCCTTGTGTTTGGAGTCTCCCTGAGGCAGCTGCAGTACCAGAGGCACTGTGTAGCTCACAGGCACAGATCCCTGCCTGAACTTGCTGAACAAGGTTGAGGAAGAGAAGGCTAAACATTCCTCATGGTTTACCTTCCTTACCATTCCATGCCCACCCACATCAGGATAGATTCACACTTGTATTCACTGGGAGTTTGGGGCAGAGTAGGAAAAGCCATATGCCTCCTCTTCCTTGTGAAGAATACACCTCTGGTATGCTGAGGGAAGGGATTTGCCCTCCCCACAGTCTGTTGATGTATCATCCACTGCAATTAGTGTTCTCCTGTAATTTCTGATTGCCATTCTTTCTTTTGGGGAAATTGTGAACTGAGCTTAGCAGTTGGGATAAAAGTTCCTCCTTGGACCTCCTCAAGCCTGTTCTGCAGACTTTCACTATCATATATGAAATCTGACCAAAACTGAGAAAAAAAACGTGTCAGTCTTATGGTGCCCAAAAGTTTGGGTTATCAGCAGCAAAAGTTTGTTCTGCATCCAGAGCTGGAGATGTGATGGTTAAACCTGAATCCCAGTAAAACCGACTGTCACTGTGTTCCAGCTGGGAACAAATTCTTCAGCAGGATTTCTCCTTTCTAAAGTGATTTGTATCTCTCTTTTCCTCCTTTTAACATCGCTCCCCTTCCCCTACTTTCATTTTTTTATAACAGATTGGGATTACAGCCAAGGATTTGTGAACCAAGAGATGATCAGAGACCACCTGCCCCCACCTCAGAACGATGTTCTGATCCTCATGTGTGGACCTCCTCCAATGATCCAGTATGCTTGCATTCCCAACCTGGACAAACTGGGCTATGCCAAGGACATGAGGTTCTCCTTCTAAACACGACTGTTATTCAGGGATCTTGTGTAGAAGGGAAGGAAAAAAAACATTTAATGGGGAACAGGACAAAGTTACAGAGGTGGCTGATGCACAGCGATGTGAAAATTCATTTACATTAAAAATGCTTCATATTTTCAGGCTCTCTGGCAAGTAAGACCCATAACTGTGCTAAACCTGTGTGTAGAGAGGTGGTGATGCCTCGTGCTCTGTGTTGTGTGCTCATGTCCTGGGAGGACAGTGCAGCTGTTCAGGGCAGCACACACTCATTTATGCTTTTTCTTAGTGCTGTAATCAAGTGGCAGTAATATCCTACTTCTAACACTGTGCATACCCAGGATTTTATTCAGTATGAACTATGAAAACAATGAAAAGTGTTGGATTATTCACCTTGTTTATGCAAAATTGTAATCCTTACAGAGCTCTGAGGGCCAGGAGTGTTTGCCTTGTACCCATAACCTTTGCAACATCAGTTTAAAGATGCTTGTTGAGTTGAAGTATGCCAATTAACCATTTATGACTGAAGGTGTTGCAGCTGCCTCGTTAATCAAAATAGAGAGGTAGGCAGTGATTAAAAAATGGGTTTCCTTTGTATTTTGGAATAACCTCTCTTAAGTGCAAACACTTTTCCATCTGGTCGCAGTTCTCATCCCTGGGCAATGAAAGAAACTTCAGAAGGTGGCTTTGGGTACTGTTCCACAAGTACCTTGAATTTTTTCTTGATAATGTATGGGATACTTAAAAAAAACTTCTTAATTTTGTATTTACTCCTAAGTACTGTGTGATGGAATGGGAGTACAAACGCAGTTCTTCTGCATGCCCTGTGCAGTGAAAAAAAATGCTGGGTGATAACTGGATGAGATTTTCTTGTTAATTGTTTCCCAGAGATGGATTTGGACTGAAGGAAGCCCAGGTTTCATTGCCAGGAGGGTTTTGGCAGACAGCCCTGCTCTGGGTGCAGTAGCACCTGATCACCTCCGTGTCTTGATCAAGCAAATCTCCCCAGGGTTTGCTTGGTAAGGATGCACGGGAATAGCCTTAAATCACAGAACTGACAGCAAATTCAAGTGTCTCACTGAGTCTAAAACTGTTTCCTAGAAGCTGTTTACTACAGCTTTAATTTTTATTTTTTTCTTAATATCCTTTTTTTACAGCAGCCTTTTACCTAGATTTTAGGACACAGCAGGCATCTTCTGCCTGCAACCTTCTGCTTCTGACCAGCAGAGATGCTGCTGAGGTTAGAGGTGTCCTGCAAGGAGTCTAGGAAACTAAAATCTTTGTTCTGGTGATGACATCAGAGTGACTGAAAGGACATTTAGTCATGTATGAAGTACTTGGGTGCTGAGATAGTTACAGGTGTCAATGTACAATAGCAATTTTTAAAGATTGGGTAGGAATTTGAGGTTATAGCTCACTGTGTTTTCTTTTGTGCCCGTACCACAAATGGGTACTGTGTATTTAAAAGGTTCATTTTTCAGCAAGAATTAAAAGTCAAAGATGCTGCAGTTAATTTAAGGAACCTCAACTAGATAATATTGTTATTAATTTTATTAATTTGACATTTGCCTCAAGTCTTGAATTTTTGATGTGTGCTTCTGAAACTTGTTCTTTAATACTGTGCTCCGAAGTTTAAATACTACTCAATTTTTCAAGTTTTAGTCTCTTTTTTGGAAGGCAAAAAGCAGAAATATGAGAGAAGTGGTCTTACTGCTGGTCTGTATCACTGTGGGATATGCATAGATTTTTTTTTTTTTCCATCAGTGTGTTTGCCAAAGTCATTCCCATCCTTTTTTATCCTGAATAAAGTTTTGGAAAGCTGAGTTTCATGAGAACTGGTTCATATTTTGATTATTCTTAACTGGGAGTTTCCCTTGAAACCAAAATCAGTGGGTAAACACAACATGGTCTTGAAAGGCCATAAGATCCAAGATATCCAATCCCCAATGCCTTCAGGATTTGTTCATTGAAGCTTTTCAGGGTTAATTTAGCAAGCTTAAGGTTTTGGTGATATCATGATCAAAACAATAAATCTGTGAAACTTATCTGCAGCTGGCTAAAAGTGGTCCCTGCTGATAACTAATTAAAGCAGGTCATTAAAAAGGAGGAAGATAATATAGTAATTCCTGTCTTTCTGACATTAGAAATGCAGTACCAGGGTTCTGTTATCCCAAGATAACAGAATGTTTGGGGGATACTTGGCAATTATGGTGGCTCAGGTTGGACTAAGCTTTTAACACTCCCTGGATTCACGGGATCACACATTCCAGCATGCACTGCACAGGTTTTTTCAGGGAAATCCTTTGGATTTGAATTTGGGAGATCCCCAAATCCACGTGAGTTCAAAGCAGAAACCCCTGGGAGTTGAAGGCAACAGGATGTTTCTTGAGCATTTTGAAGTATTTGTTGTGTCATAAATGTAAGGTTTGAATTAATGCAGATTTTCCAGGATTGTGTGTTCAGAGTTGCTGGATAAGGATGGCAAGGTCTGGATTTGGATTTGTGGGCACTGAGTGCTCCTTGTGTCAGCTTTAGGTCTGGATTGGTGGGAATTGTTGGAAGAAAGAGAAGGAAATTGAAATGCACAGATCTGTTCCTGGAGAAATTATCAGGATGGGAGAAACAAGGGTGTAGAACTGCTGGGAGCTCCTGGAGCTTGGATGGAAAGGATCCAAGAATTGGAAGCAAAAGCCGTGGAACAAAGTCTGAAAGGGGGCGGGGGAAAAAGGGAAAGAATCCCTTCTCCAGGAATCCAGCAGGGAGCAGGAGAGGATCATTTTGCATCCACCAGCTCTTGGTGAAATCCTGATAATGAAGGTCAGAGGAAATTATTTGTTGGCTGTTAGGTTTGGAATAAAAGGTGTGATTCCAGAGGGGAATATTCACCTGTTAAAATTCTGTTGGATAAAGGAAAAGAGGGAGGAAGCAGCTGGGGAATGGACAGGTGGGTTTTTGGTGGATACAGGGAAAGACATGGGAAAGGGCTCGTAGGCAAAATACACATCACGAGTACCACCATGAAAAGCCCCAACTGCTCTTCTTTCCAAGCTCTGACATTCCAGAGGGATAAGCAGTGGTTAGCACATCCATTTCTATGTTCCTTGGATGCCCAGTGCCTTGTTGGGAAGAGATAATATTAGGAAATTAACAAATCCAGGGATGTAATTCTTGATAGTAAAGCCCTGGGGGCCCAGGTTTTGATATTCTTCTAGCAACCAAACCCAACAGAGGGAATCCTGGAGGAGGTGGAAAACACTGTCACTCTGTTGGTGGAATTCCTGGGAAATTTAAAGTGGCTGAAGCAGTAAGAACACAGCTGGAACCAGACTTCAGCCAGGTAAGGCAGACACGAAATCCTTTGGAATTAGAACTGGACAGGGGTAAGAAGAATTAATTGCTAAATTTGTACCCCATGGGGTACTCCATGAGAAGATCTAGACTGAGCACTGTTCCCAGATGGGAGCAATGAGCCTTGGAGTTGACTGAAGGGGAGAAAGTGGGATCCTTTCAGCATGAGGATCAGCTGTCAAACATGGAGATGTTATCTGAAAATTATTCAAGCCAAGTCAATCTCCTGCCTTGTAAAGCTCAGAAATCTGGGAAGACCCCTACTACAGCTAAAAGTGTTCCCTGCTGATGACTAATTAAAACAACTCATTAAAAAGGAGGTAGGATTGATTCAATAATCACAAACACATCTTGCTGAGATCAGAGTTCTCTGCCCACTGAGGGCCCAGCAACCAGCAGAGACATTTCTCCAGTCTCCAGCAGAGACCTCCTCCCTCCACATCCAGGGACCTGCAGCCACTCAGGGAACACCAGCTTAGTCTTGAGCTGGGAATAAGAGAGGGACAAGGAATATTTTTAATTCATTCCAACCTCAGGGGTGTCCAGACCTGGGAGAAAGCACTTCCCACACCACTCTTGGAGTTTTCTTCCCTGCCCCTTCCAGCTTTGGAAGATTTCTGTGGGAGCCTGACTTATCTGTGCAGTTCAGAAGCTCACATGCCTAAAGCATTCCTGTGGGAACATGAAGCTTTACTCATGCATTTTATTTCTTTATCTGATGTATTCCCCCCAGTTATCCACAATGTAGAAAGAAAAATCTCCCCTACTTTTCCACCACTAATTCCCTCATTTTTACTTCAAAGTATTTATTTAATGGAGCTTTTCTCAAGATTTACTCCCACAACTTTCCCTACACGCCCACTCCTCATCACCTCATCTTTCCCTGAAGTCTTCATTCTCTACCCCAGAGATTATGTCACGTTTTGCCTCCAAAATTTTCCCTACTTATCCCCTACAGAGTTCCTAATTTTTTCCCCCAAAATATTCATTCTGTCCCCTACAGCTATATGCACAGCTCCATTCCCCTGGGTCTTGCCACTGGTCACCAGAGAGCTTCCCCTCCTCTTCCTTTGTGCTTTATATACATTTGATTTGCCAGGTCTTTAAGAATTTTAAGTTTTTGGGGTTTTTTCATCTGTAAATGCAGTCCCAGTATCAGATACTGTTTTCATTATCATTGAAGAGGTGATAAATTCCTTATCAAACAAAAAGGGAGGTGAGCTTAGTGTTGTTTCAGCATGCTCCAGTCAGCTTCTAAAAATTTGCTCTGAACAGCTCTGGGCTGCCCTCGCTTCATTCTCCATGGAATTTGTGTTCCAGCCCCTCTGGTGTTCAGGATGCCCTTTCTGCTGGGGGCAGCAATGGACACGGGCTGACTCCTAAGAAAATTGTTGCAGGAAGAGCTGCTTCTCCTCTTTTGGTCTCCTGCTAGTTTCATTTGCAGATTTCTGTTTGATTTGTGGATTGCTGCTTCTGGAGCTGGCAGAGCCAGCAGAGTTGTTTCTTTTTTTCTCTCTCTTTGTTACTCGTTACCACTTAGATCTTTGTGACAGTGGTCCTTTATGAGTCCCCAGCTTTAGAACTTTTTAAATCACAACAGTTTTCAGGGCTGCCTTGCTTGTGGTTTATTACAGTATTTTACTGCCTGCTCCTAGGTTGTCTTTTTAAAAACCCAAAACAATGTATTTAGTCTCCTGTGGTTATTTTTATATATTTTGTATCCAAGTTCTGCAAGAAATGCTTGTATCCATTCTGTGAGAATGTAAGTTTCCAATAGAAAGACACGTGTTGCGTGTCTCAGAAATCAAAGGTCATTGTTGCAGGATTCTTACAGTTGCTTTGGTAAAGAGCCATGGGAAACACTCCCATGTTGTGGGAGCTTGCAGATAAAAGATCAAATGGAATGAAATTCCAGATACAGCTGCAAGAAACACATTTTTCACCAAAAAGAAGTGGAGGTGGGGGGTGGGTAGCAGAATGTCAAGACAACTACTTATATAAATCATTAAAATACAATTCTATCCCATGCTGCAAGCAAGATGCTTGAAGGAGTGTATGCCATGCTGCTCCCTCAGCTCCTTTGGGATAAAGCAAAAGAGGATGGACTGTTTTTACTCTTCTCTCTCTCTCCATCTTTGCTGCATTTAAACCAAATACTTATTCATTCTGGTAAACTTGCTCATCATGGACACTCTTCTGGTGTTCCAGATTTGGTGATAAGGGTTGGTAACTTTTAAAATGATGAAGAGGATTCCTGATAGCAGCTGGAGGGCAAGATATTTCCAAGGGAATTATTATCCCACTTAGTCTGTTACACAATTGCTGTGGCTGTCCCATCCCTGGCAGTGTCCAAGGCCAGGCTGGGTGGGGCTCTGAGCATCCTTGGCTAGTGGAAGGTGTCCCTGCCCATAGCAGGGGCTTGGAACTGGATGGGCTTTAAGGTCCTGTCCAACTCAAGCCATTCTGTGATTCTCATAGGGAGTAACTCTTTAAAAATTCATAGTTCAGACATTTCAGTCTCCCAGCAGGATGCTTTTCGTAGGACAGAACTAACCTGTTCCAGTAGTCCTAAACCAGTTCATTAGATGTGGGAAATGGAAAAATAGAAACTTCCACAGATGCTGAAGGGTTCGATCTGCAGCCTTGGAAAGAGCTTGGGTTAATGTAATGATGAAGGTACACAGACATTGGGTAGAGAAATTATAAAGTTATGTCTCTATAGTTATAAGTAAGAATATGCCTAGAGTAGGTAAGAAATTATATTAGGTAAAATAGTGTGAAGTTTGAGCTGTAATAATCTGACTTATAGAGTAGGTTAGAGATCTAGAAACTGCAGTAGAGGCGTGTCTGTGAGTATGTGACCTGTCAGCTTCGTGGCTAAGAGACAGACACAGTGCAGCAAAATTAAGCAAAGGTGATAGGTTAATAAGTGAAAACAAGTCTCATGTCAACTGCCTATTGGACCAAACGCTTACATATTGCTGTGTGGAGAAAAAACCTGTAACTACCTTGAGCTATGGCTGACTTGTTGCTCCTCTAAATCTGACACCTTCAAACTGACATCTTATCTGGCTACTTGAGCAATAAATCATCTCAAAGCAAGGTGGTCCCGTTTCTCATTATTCATCTTGACAGTTAGATGTCTCTGGATGTGGCACTTATGCTCATGGTGGACTTGGCAGAGTTAGGTTTACAGTTAGATTCAATGATCTTGAAGGTCTTTTCTAACCTAAATGATTCTATAATTCTAAGAATAGGTTACAGGTGTGACTGTGGGATGGCCAGATTGTCTTTTTCCCTCAGATGATCAGGCCTTCATAGGTAATTTCATTCGGTCACTGATGGGCAAAGAATTTGCTGGCACTGTTATCTGTAATTCTGTGTAATTCTCAGTTTAATCTTGTGTACAGCAATGAATGATTACACACTTCCTTGTCATTAAAAAACCTGGTAAGCATCTTCCAACCCTTCAAATTCAAATGGAGGATGAGCTTTTGTTTCTTCTGAAAGTTGAGCTTCACTGAGAATGCAGACCAGAATTTACAAGATTTTTAATATGTCCCAAGTGAACTTTCACATTGTAATTGATTTATAGTAACAAAAACTGAGTGCAAACTTGACCCCACTGCAGTCAGGGAGAATCTTTGCCTTCAGCATGGCCAAGATCACTAGTAAGAATAATTGCAAGGTAGCTGTTAAAACTGAATTTCAAGGTAGAAAAATGGGCTGAGTATAAATCCTCTCTGCAGACAGGCTGTATTGTTTCCCTTGTTCTTCCTCTGCAGTTATCATTGCACAGTTATGGACATTTAGACGTATAACTCAATATATATTTAATTGACACAGGCTGCAGATGAGATCACTGTAACAGATCTTGCTTTGTCACTTGTACGCACAGTAATGGACCTCTTAATAATCCAAACTTTCTAAATGTTGAACTTCTTAGGAACTGAGAGGTTAAAGTCATGTACAGCTGCTAATACTGAAGAATCAAAAAAAAAAAATTGCAGCAATGCTCACATACTGCACTCAAGGTCAGTGCCACAGGTAATGGCTCAGAGAACAAATCAAATTCAAAACCAGCATTTGGACAAGAAGTTTGTGTCAAAATAATGAAATTAGTTTACATTTCACATGGTTTATTTCATAGAACTGAAAATGGTATAACCAATACTTTTTATAAACAAGCAGTTAAAAATTACCTGCTGTGAATGGAAGGATGTTTATTTTTTAAATGAATGGAGTATTTGCTTGTGGAAAGATCTCTGCTTTCCTGATGCCACTAATGATGTGATAATAATAATAATTATCACTAATAATTATCACTAATGATGTGATGCTGTGCAGCAGTGTCTTGAAAAAGCCCAGGGCTGGTTCAAACCAAGCAGTACAGCACCATCAGCACACCAGTGAATCCCAGAAATAATCCAATTACAGGAGCAAAGCCCAGCAGATCAACCTAACTGGCTTCTTTTCCATCACCTACCTCCAGATCCAGCTTGGGATTCTCCACACAGTACTCTCAGGATGGTGTACACATTGCCTAGAAGTTTAATCTGTCAGATATTTTAGCATAAGTAGCTTTTATTCTGGACTAGCTCTGTTTAAAATTATCCCCATGTTTAAATAAATATTTACACTTGGAGTGTACATGGTAAAATTAAACTTCATAACTAAATTGCTGCATTAGTTGATGGTTAAGTGAAAACTCGTGGCAGCACAGTAATTGTGCACTGAAAGTAAAAAGAGAGACAAAATAAGAAAAACAAGTGGAGCCACAGGCAAAAAAAATTAGTCACTTTTAGCAAATGTTTACAGCATCTTAACTGTATTGAGATATTTGTAAAATTATAGAAAATTTAAACAGAAGTGATCTATGAAAACTTAAATAAAAGTGATCTGTGGGAAACAGAAAAATGGAAAATTCCACAGATGCTGAAGGGTTCGATCTGCAGCCTTGGAAAGAGCTTGGGTTAATGTAATGATGAAGGTACACAGACATTGGGTAGAGAAATTATAAAGTTATGTCTCTATAGTTATAAGTAAGAATATGCCTAGAGTAGGTAAGAAATTATATTAGGTAAAATAGTGTGAAGTTTGAGCTGTAATAATCTGACTTATAGAGTAGGTTAGAGATCTAGAAACTGCAGTAGAGGCGTGTCTGTGAGTATGTGACCTGTCAGCTTAGTGGCTAAGAGACAGACACAGTGCAGCAAAATTAAGCAAAGGTGATAGGTTAATAAGTGAAAACAAGTCTCATGTCAACTGCCTATTGGACCAAACGCTTACATATTGCTGTGTGGAGAAAAAACCTGTAACTACCTTGAGCTATGGCTGACTTGTTGCTCCTCTAAATCTGACACCTTCAAACTGACATCTTATCTGGCTACTTGAGCAATAAATCATCTCAAAGCAAGGTGGTCCCATCCCTCGTTCTTCATCTTGACAGTGATCTGCACCTCAATTTCAATCCTACTTTGATTTTTAATGCAATAATTTTAGCTGAAATAATTCTCCAAGAAACACACAGGATTGTTAACATTAGGAGAATATTTGTAACATTTTCTTAAGAGTGCATAAACACTAACAAATTGCTGAGTTCTCTCTGCATCAGAGACAGCACTTGGGAGTTCAAGGGCTTTTTGCTGAAATTCCAGGACAAATATTAATGGTGAGCTGAGCAGAGCTTCTCCTGTGGAAATAGGAAACTTGACTGCAGAGCAAAGCCAGGATAAACATGTGGATTCAGCCATTGTTTAGCTTAAGCAAAGCCACACAAAAATAGCTGCAAACTTTACTGAGCAGATGTGATTCCCCTTCTGTCAGCTTGGGATACCACTTCCAGATTTTTAACTTTGCCTGTTGGTTCTCATTGTTACAGCCACTCCTATGATTGACATGCATTTTTAGCAATGCATTTACTTTCCCAAAGTCCACAAATCCAAATGGAAATCTTTGACATCTGGTCTTGCCTGTTGAAAGTGTTGCTGTGTGTAGGAATAAGGAAAAGATTCCTGGGGCTCAGGGGAGACTGAGGAAGGCAGCATGCTCCTGTTCATGAGGAGGAATGAGGCTTTCCACAGAATGGAAACTGATCACTGGCTGCTGAAGTTGGTGTTTTTTTCCAAAGAGGTGACATCTCTATGTACATGTGAATTGGGAGGAAAATTCAGACTAACAGTCAGTTGGGATTTGAGTCACCCAGCTGGGATTGCTCCACACATTCCTCAAGCCGTTCTGTGGGAAAACATTAGTTTAGTACTCTCCCTTGGCTTGTGTTTTCAGTGTTTAATGGAGGGAGGTGCTGCCTCTGGCCACAGTTCCATAAGAAGTGAGGGCCTGACCCTCTCACACTTGAAAAATACCTGCTCTCCAATCACTTGCACATACCTGTGTTATTCCATATGCAGCAAGTGGTGGTGTAAAGATGAGTCCAAACTTTCGTGTCTGAGTGTTATCCTACCCCCAGCCTCACTGCTTGGTGTAGCAGTGCTAACTCTGTCTCACCTCGTCTGCCTTCTGAAATAAGGAGGATTCCAATGGGTTTCTACTTAGTCTTTTTAATGAGAAACCTGGACCTAATCTGCAAAATCTCATTATCTGGCTTTTCATTTGGGGTGATTTGTCAGTGGCAGAATTACATCAGTTAAATGAGTTTAATGCTGAGAACAGGAATTAGGCCATCAAATCTGAAACCCTGCTAAGATAGCATGAGTGTTACTGCTGTTTGGAGCTCACTGAATCTCAGTGATGTGGGGTTTACCCAGAGCTTGGGAAAGGGAGGTCTTTTCTTCTTAATCTGTTACTAATGCTGAAATAACCTGATTTGGATCCTCATGTAGCAGTTTGGTAGTCAAAAGGGTGATGTGCAGAGGAGTAATTTGTACTTCTTGGTTCTGAGGCTCTCCAGGTAAAGGGTGACCCCTGCCACTGGTGTTTCTGAGAGCAGACATGAAAGAAAAATGCTGAGCTGAGACAAAACAAGCTAGGAAAACTCTTTGGACTGGAATTCCTCAGATTTTTGCTTGAAAACCAGTCAGGAGCCTACAGCTAATGTCAAAAACCTATTTGTTGTTTTCATTGGCATAATAAGGCTGAAACCACCCACCATGCTATTTCTCATAAAATCCCGTGATTTTGGATATGGGCTGTGAGTGAACTGTCCTGACTACAGTAGTTTTGCTTCTTGGCAGTGGCTGGGGAGATGGATGAACTTCAGTGCTTTAACATCAGTGTCTACAATATCATTTGCCTCACAATGGCTACTGAGAGCTGTTCCTCAGCCTCACAAGGAGCTGGAGCAGGCTCCTTGGGTACACTTTGCATTCAAGGATGGGTGTTGGCACGGATGCTGTTGTAAACCCATGAAAGAAAAGGAAAAGAGGAGGCAGCTCTTTCCACTGCTATTTTTATTCTGCCTTACATCACATATACAAGGATACTGAGTTCAGCATTTTTGTGCATTTTAAACAACAAGCCTGATGTTGGGATCTTTGTGTTTAGTCCTTCAACTTTGCATCCTGGGTGACCTTTGGACTTCATATGTTGTCTCTGTTTCCCACCTGTGAAAACACAGCCCAAAGCACTCCACACTTCAAAGGCCTTTCCTTGAGAAGAATCAATTCACTGTTACAGTAAGAACAATTGTAAAGTGTTCAGAGCTCAGGGAAGGCTTCTTCTACCTGGGAAGGCTGCACAGATGGAGAGTTAATAATTGCCAAGTGTAATTATTGTCAAGCTGAGGCTGCATTTCTGAGCAATGTACAGGGCAGACAGTTAATGCCATAAGGAAATCAGTGCCACAGCTTGTACTGTAGCTCAGGTATAGGATGGAAAGTTCTTGCCAATTTGTTAATGAATTGGTGTACCTTTTGGATCAAACAATAACGAGGTGTATCAGAGAACAGTGGAGTGGCTGGACTTCAAGGCCTGGAGAAGTCAATTGTTTCCTGCTGATGGCTCTTCTTGCCTGACTAGGAATCTGCTGCAGCTTCACAGTGCTGATTTTGTTGGTAGTTCTTCCTGAAAAGCAAAATAAGAACAATGAACCAAACTTGAGTCTGAAAAGCTGAACTTGCAAGCAGAGACACCCTTTTTCAGTTTGATTAATTAAAATTTAATCAATAGCTGGGACACAGCTGCTGACTAGAAAACCAGCATATGGAGCTGATCTGTGATCATCTGAAGAAAATAAGAACTTGTGCACACATTGGCCCTGCACTGCTGTTACATCAATCCCTGTTTATATTTAAATCTCATCAGATTGACAGTGAGTCTGAGTTCTTTCTGTAACTTGACTTTTGAAGGTTTTTGGAGAAAATGCCATGTGGAGAGGAGCTTTGTGCTATCTATAGGATTTCCTGTCTCACAATAGCCCACCCAGCTGTCTTCTTTATAGCTGAACATTCATCCCCAAATAATGATGCATGGAAGATGTAATTCTGCAATGCAGCAGAGAGCCAATGGCAGCTGTAGATTTGCTATCTACAAATGCTATCTACCCCATGTCAGTACAGAATACAGAGGCTTTAGTGTCCCACTACAAAGAATTGTGTGGCTGAAGCACCCTTCTTGCAGGTGTACCTGGGTCATCGCTGAGCTTGTGCTTGTAATTGTTCCCTTAGGTGATTTTGGTTCATTCCCTGTGGTGTGCAAAGTGTAAATTGGAGTTATTCCCTCACGCTGAAAAAGGCTGAAATCTCTAGGAGAAGGCTGAATACAGAAATACCTGATTCTGCACACTTCTTCTCAGGGGGATGGAGCTAACCTCTGTTTTGCTCCTGGCCTTGATGATCACAGAATGGATGGAGCTGGAAGGGACCTCTGCAGATCACCCAGTCCAAGCCCCCCGCTCAAGCAGGTCCACTTGGAGCAGGTTGCATAGGATCACATCCAAGTGAGTTTTCAATCTCTCTAGAGAAAGAGATTCCACACTCTCTCTCTGGGCAGCCTTTCCCAGTGCTCTGTCACCTGCACAATAAAGAATTTCCCTCATTTTTCAAATGGAACGTTCTGTGTTCCAGTTTGTGACCATTGCCCCTTGTCTTATCACTGGGCACCACTGAAAAGAGCCTGTTCTCCTCTTCTTGACACACACCCTTAAAATAGCTGGACATATTGGTAATATCCCATCTCAGTTGTCTCTTCTCCATTCTTCCTCGTCAGCTGTTACTGTCCAGACAGCTACCATGAGATATAGCTCAGATTAAGGGATTCTTTAAAAAAAATCCCAGCTTTTATTAAATGAGATTCCTGAAATCAGGATTTACAGTGCCTTGTTTACAGCCAGTCACTGAGCTGAGCAGTGCTGCCCTTGAAAGAGTTCTCCAGAGCATTCCCACCAGGAAGAGCTCAGATTAGGCCAAATGGTGGTCCTCATTACCCGACAGTAAGTGGAAACAGAAGATTCACCATGTTGTGTGTAGCAGAAGCTGGGAATGTGCAAGGAACCCAAATGTCTCAGGGGGAGATCCTCCCTGGGTGCTGCACCTACTCCCCAGCTCTCAGAGCCAGAGAAATCACAGCAGTGGCAATGTCTTCCTCATCATCTGGCCTGGTATTGTCACCACGGGGAACCTCTGCTTTAACTGACAGGCAGGGATGGCCACAGAGACAGGTGAATCCCCACTAAAGGGCACTGGTGCACACTGGTGCAGGGAAATGTTATTCCAGACTTTGTCTTAGCTCCGGTTCAGAAACATCCCCTACAGACCTGCCTGCTCTGCTGGGTAATGTTTCTCTTTAAATATCATTCTGTGCTAGTTTGACATTTCCCTCTCCTGCCAGCTACAGAGCTGGTCTAGAAAGCTGGAGGGGCTTTTTTTGTGAAGTGGGAGCATTCAAGCAGAGAGGCAGATCTGCTGCAGGGCACCAACAAATAAATTATACCAGCCCTCACCAAACAAAGTGCAGATGGAAATTTCAGCTGTCAGAGAGATGTTCTTATTCCTCCTGCACCAGCATGGTGCACCAAGACAGAGGCACTCTGGTGTCCTGCAGCTGTAGGTTCTTGTCCTTCAGAAGCTGCTTATGTAGGTTTCAAACATAAGACAAATACCTACAACAAGGGATGGAGGGGAAAGACAAGCATAATATGACTGGAAGTTGCCATTTTGTCTCTTGGCATCTCTTCTTGCTGCAATTTGTTTCTGGGTTTTGTTCAAAGTTGTGTTATCTTTGTGTGCTCAATTCCCCTCCTTCTCCTGCCCTACTGGAGGAGCTGCTGCCTCTGGCAAGACCTTGTGTGAGGGACATCAGGACATGTAAACCGGCTTTTCCCACAGCACTGGAGTCCCTAGAAAGGCTGTGTGTCCATCCGAGGGTGCATGTGAGCACAACCCCTCCCAGTCTGGAAGTGTGCTGTGCTTGTCCCCCCTGCTGGCTTCCTCCCAGGCTCCTTCCTCTCATTCTCATCCTCCCCACAGCAATACCCTGTGGAGTCTCATTCAGCCACTTCACAATAACACTGTATTGATGCTGGAAGTTCAGACCATTATTTACAGAGATTACTTCCCCCGTGACGCTCCAAAAGCTGCTGGCAGGCCTGCACAGCACTTGTGCCAGCGACTTTCCCAAGGAAAGCAAATTCCAGGTTGAATCAATCTCTCTGGGGCAGAGAAGGGGACGTGAGCTCTGAGCAGAGCAAGAACTCACTTTTGACACTCTCTTTTTGGGAATGCCACGGCTGCCTTTGGGTTGGATGAGACACATGTTTTGAAACTGCCTGAAACTTGTGTTGGTTGAAGTCACTGGGGGCTCGTGTCAGTCTCCCAGCTCTCCTTTGATGTGTGTCTGTTGTTAAGGCAGGACCAAGCAGCTGCATCATTTTCATGGGAAGCAGGAGGGCAGCTTGCCTTAATGTATTCCTACATGCAAAATATGATATGTTGAATTTAAAAATGCCCCCACTTAATGCAGCTTTGGTATCTCACTGTGGGGGCCCACACTGATTGCTGCAGCCCATGGGGATTCTGTGAGTGACAATGGACACAGGAAAGGCCTGATTTTTAAGTCCTTTTTCCATCATATTTTATCATAAGAAATGCAACATAGTTTGTCCTGTGTTACTGGAACATTCCTATGATCTCCTGTGTTTTCAGGACAGGGGGAGCTCAGCTTGTCCCCTGCAGGGACATGCCCGTGTATCACATGTTTATTTATCAATTATATTTGACTGACCTGGTAGACCATTACAGGCATGCTGTCCACGGAAGAGCCAATGCAAAGCTCATCACTGTATATTTTTGCATAAAACATAGCTGATTTAGACAGATCATTTACAGGTGGTGAATCAAAGTTCTTGCTGATGGTCAGTATCCCTCAAAACATAATCCTGAGGAGAGGTGGCACTTCCATTCCCTGCTTTTATTCACAGTTCAGCCAGGAACACAAGGTTTTGGTGGGTAGCCCCCAGTTAGTTTCTGAGCTTGAACTTACTGTATTTCTGTTTCAGATTATTCAGTTTGTTCAGCTTCAATATCCTCTCTGCACATGTAGAAAAATCCCTTTTATCAAAAGCTGGTTCACTTCAGCCAATTCTTGTTCCAGATGTTCAGATGGTAGTTCCATCAGCTGGGCTGATTTTATGTTCTTTAAAACTTTAGTAGCAAATGTTCATGATTTTCATCTCGAATTTTATTTTTATATTAAACTTATGTTTTAATACTCAGTGTAAGAATTTCACACTTTATTTTAAATAGGCTTATATCTTAAGTATGCTATGGAATTATTAATAAATCCAGCTTAAGTGTTTACTTATGTATATATGAAAGTATAGACATATACCTTAAAAGAAGACAAGATTTTTAAAAATCAGCCAGTCTAAAGCCCTGATTCCCAAATATCCAGGGGGACTTTTGTGTTTGAAAAACACTCGCCACAAGATAATGATGACTTCTGTTTTATCTTAAATGTGAAAACATCACTCCTTGGATGCCTGAGAGAGACTGAAACATCTTTTAATGTCCCCTGCACGTGTTTTGTGTATAAATTAAAGGCCTCATATCTGAATTCCCTGCCTTTTTTTTTTTTTTTTTAATTTTCAGATGGTTTGTGAACAAATATAGCAGTGCTGTATGTAAGTCCATGAGATGTAACCTGAGTAAGGGGAAGTGGCAATTAAATTATTTGGAAATGGTGAAATAGTTCTTTTCAGAACCCAGGGTTAGAAAAAATACAGCAATGCCTTTGAATGACTTTGATCACTTACATTTGAAACTTCTTTAAAGAACCTTTGTAAGTGAAAATGATTTTATTATGAACCAAAGCTACTTTTCTAGAAGATGGACACAGCTGTTCTCTGAAACTGAAGCAGACCTTCTGCTCTCGGACGCCTTGGTGAAACCTGCTTGGTGCACTCTTAACACTGTCTGTTTTTTAAAAAAAATCTCAGGAGTTTCTGGCACGAAGACAAAACACGACAGGACTGCAGATGCAGGATCCCTCTTGCCTGTGCATTAGCAAATTGGGCATTAATGAGCTGATAGGGCTTGTAAAACGTTTGGCAGGAGGCGTTTAGCCAAGCAGACTTGACCGCCACAGGTATTGCCACAAAGCCGAGCTGCCAGAGGAGATGTGGCTCTCATCCTCAGCAAGGTCAGGATGTCATTAATCTCATCTGAGATGCATGTTTGCTTATCTGCCCTTATGTTGTGCTCACCTGCTTTCTGTGCCTTCCTTTTTCTGCTGCACATGTTTGATCTTTTATTACTCACACTGTGATGCGTGTTGCATCCAGGATGTTCTTCTCGTCCCTGTGCAGGAACTGCAGCGGCATCAGGGCACATTAAACAGATGCAGAAGGCACAGCTGAACAAGTCAGATGGACCATGTGGCCTGGCAGAACTCCTGTGCTCTTTGTCCCAGCCTTCACCTCCTCACTTGGTCTCCACCACCTTTTCCAGGTTAATCCATGGATGAACACATGTGCATTCTCATGAAACAGCTTGATGTTTATGTTGTGATTTTCATATAATTTTGCTTAGCTGCTGTTCTTGGAATATTTGCTATTTGAAAATCCTAAATATCCATCTCTTCAACTCAATTGCATTGCTCTGTTTCTCTCAAAATGTTAAAATCTATGCTTTGTCAGGGGTGGAAGTTAAAATGTTTGACCAGCTTTAACAGGGATATTGTTGAAAAAATGCGATCTGAAAAAGCAGAAGAAATTATTCCCTGTGATGTGGTGAGGCCCTGGAACAGGTTGCCTGGAGAAGTTGTGGATGTTCCATCCCTGGAAGTGTCCCAGGCCAGGCTGGACAGGACTCTGAGCAAGCTGGGATAGTGGAAGGTGGCCCTGCCCATGGCAGGAGGTTGGAACTGGATGGGCTTTAAGACCCCTTCCAACCCAAACCATTCTGTGATTCTGTGCCATCCAGACTTCAATTGTGTAATGACTTCAGTGAGATATTCAGGTACTTTTGCAATGGGAAGAGGCAACTATTCCTCCAATTCACTAGCAGACAACTGAAATTCATTCCATCCTGCACACCTTCAGGCAGGAATGTTGAAGGGTGATTTTAGTTTTTACCCCATTGTCTGTCTCATGGATGGTCCTCAAATAGTTTGTTTATATAATAAACAATAAATAATAATGTTTATATAATGTATTATAATGTATAAATTTAATTTTATAGGTTTAGTGAAGTTCTATTTATAAACTATTCCTATCGCACATACTCAGACATGACTTACTCCCCCAACTTAAACAAAATCCCTTTGTTTCTTCTTCTACTTATCCTTAACACAAAAAGACAGGGCTCACAAGTGGAGAATAAAGATCATTTTGATATATTTTCTATCCTGAAAAATAGGTATCTTCCATGAATGAGAGGCTTATTCTCCACATCTGTGGAGAGGGAGAGACAGAGTGAGATCAAAACCAATGGTACCTAAATTGATGATCACCATTACTTTGTGCTCCCTTCGAGCTGTATTTTCTATGTTTCTCCCTTCTTTCAGGACAAAATAGTCCTGTTTTCTGGCTGTCTGTCACTTTGCTTGGAGCATGGCAAGCACCGTGCTGACTGATACAGTGAGACAGCTCAGTGAATACTCCAGTCAGCCCCTAAGACTTTCCTTATCACTTGTCTCTCTAGAGCAGAAGATTACAGTAATCTCAAGTGATTAACTTGCTTGGGTCCTGCCACCTGATTGACTCAGCCGGGGAGCCTGGTTTGGCTTCCCACCTCAGTGAGTCACCAGCAAAAGGCATTTCCAGAGAGGTCAGTCCAGGAACAAACGATGTGAATGCATCTCTTGGAGATGGGAAACAAACGCAGTTCCTGCTCCCGTCTGGCCAGGATGCTACCGCCTTCCTCCACGGCCTCTCAAGCCCGAGTATTTCAGGAATGTCTGAAGCGCGTTGTTTTCCGCTCCCGAAGGCCACTTAAAGCCTGAGCCCAGGGCCCGGCTGGCCGAGCCGGCTCTGACACTGCCTCATTGTGCGAACCGCAGAGCGTGGCCGGGGATGTGTGGCAGGGTGCCGGGCAGCGATGTCCGCGCTCAGCACGGCTGCTCCTGCAGGACATGCACGGGGGGAACGAGCCCTTCGGCTGCTCTGCAGCATCATCATGGTACTCACACTGTTGGAGATTCTCTTCTGAAAGGTGCTTCATGGCTATCCCAGTGCTGGAGGGATTTGGGGAGTGCCTGTCAGCCTGGTTCTGTCAGGACCGTGGAAAGACCGCCTTGAGCAGCATGTCAGGTGGTACTTCATTACCAGCTAGAAGTTAATGCCAAGAACAAACCAGATGTGCTTGGGTATCTGAGAAACTTCAGGAAAATTTAAGGAAAATATTCACTCAATTCCCCAGGCAATGTGAATGTGGAAAGACGTTTTGAAAAGAATGAGAGCAATACGTGCTCAGAATTAATGGGAAGTGAAAAGTGAGAGCTATCCTGGTGGCTGGGGAGCAAAGCTTAGGTGTAGGATGTCATCAGCAGCCAGGCATGGATGAAGGGTGGCAGTGAGGTCAGCCGTGATTAAGTGTGAGTTGTGCAAGGGATGAGTTTGGCTGTGGCTAGAAGGAAAGTCTCCTCCAGATTAGGCAGATGCTACAAAGTGAGTTTCTGGTAGGATTGTTATGTCCTGCTGCATCCAGCACGCCTGCTTTGCTCTGATAACACTTTGCTGTGCTTCACAGACTTGGGTATGTGCCTTGCTGTGCCAGACACGTGTGAGCATTTCAGTGGAGAGGTGCTTATCTGGGACATTCCAGTGTGGGGGCTACCAGGGAAAGCTATTGCTGGCACCTCTATGCCAGTTCCTGACTCCTCTGGTGAACATTTTGTGTTGTGTTTGAAGTTAAACATTTTGAGTGCCTAAAGGGCTTCTGTTCAGCTCCTCTGAGCTCTGACTATGCCAGAAATCCTCTCCTGAGTGTAAGCAACAATTATCTGCTGATACTGAAATTGAGAGAATGCTGTAGTAAGTACACGTACATGAACCTAATGAAGACTTCAGCCCAGTTAAGGTGCACTTATACCTAAATTAGTGAGTGGGAGACCTTCAGAGAGAGAGAAAAAAGAAAAAAGTTTGGTATACCTACAGAAATTTAAGGATGTAAAACTTTTCTCAAAGTGTAACCTTTTCTTTCCTGCTTTTGATGACAGCAATGATTCAGAGTAATGGGAAGACAATGGTTTGGAACACCCAATCTTTTCCAGTAGATGTGCTATGGCCATGGTATGGATTCCTCCAGCTGAGCCTGATGTGATTCCTGCTCATGTCAGGAGGTTTTCTCTTGCTCACATTTTACATAAAATATGCAGCATTTGATCTGTAACACTGTTCTTTGTGATTTCCAGATCCACCTGACACATCTCTGAGGTTCATGCTGCCTCACACTCAGTGTTCATGCTAGAGAGGTTTCTGTAGCTAATTACTTTCTCACCCTGGTGGGTATGTGAAATTGCATGGAAAGCTTCCTTGTCCACCCAAAAAGGAACTAGAGTTTGCTTTTTCTTGATTTTTAGGGGCTAATTACACAAGGTTCCAGATCAAATGCACAAGACTGATCATCTGACACTGGGCACTTGAAATGTTCCCAAGCACTGGGGCAGAATGGTCACTTCTTAAACAGCCTTCTACATTTTGGGACATTGAACCCAGAAACTTCAGGACAGAGAAACTTAAGATCTGAAATTTTGCAGCAGAGCCAAGACAGGACAGCATCTCTTCCATCAGTTCAGCAGCAGGTTCAGTGTGCAGGGCTTTTCTTTGAGTGTTCAAACACTTTGGGAAGAGCCAGGGATGGGACAGCTGAGGTCAGAAGTTTGACTGTTTAGGGGGTACAGTTTGGGAGCATTTTGTCCTTCAGCTGCTCTGGATTATGAATCCTTTGGGCACCGAATCTCTCCTGTCCTTTTTAGGAAGAGATTGGAGGGGAATTGAAACACGAGGAGAAAGGTTCAGGTATGGATTTGACAGCTGGAAATTGTGCAGTGCCTTGTCCTAGGACTGAACATGATGTCGTACCAAAGCTCAGGGCCAAAACAGTTTGCTCTGCTGAGTATTTAACAATCAGATTACTTCAGGTAGCTGGAAGCCAGGACAGCTTTGACAGCCCAGCTACAATAGTTGGTCAGAAGAGCAAACATTTCCATGATAATGGCTTCTAACAGTAAAACTGTGCTGCTGCTGAGAGGGTGAATTCCAAATCCCTCATGTGAAAGAAACTCCCTGGACAAAAGCACCATTTTCTCTGCTTATACCTCCATCTGCACAAGGTGCTTTTGCTGGCACAGCTCTGTCTTCAGAGGATATTATCACAGCCCTGACTGACACAACTGTGCTGGGAGAGTCAATGGTGGAGCCCTGACCTGAAAACACCCTGGTTCAGCTGCAGGGTTAATACAAAATTTACAGCTGGGAATAAAAGGAGAAACTCACTGAGTCCACCTTCTGAGCTGTCCTGAAGTGAAAGCCATGCACAGCCTGGGCGGGAAACCATTGTTATTTGGGAAGGAGATCCCTCAGCTATTTCAGCTATTGTATTTTGGGGAACAGGTTTGGTCTAAAGAAAACCTTTGTGGCCCAGTGAAGTGCTGAATTTATTTACAAAAAATTGTTTAAAATTGGCTGTGATGTGCATGGCTTGTAACTGTGTTTTAGTGCCTTCCCCGTGAGCTGGCATTAATAGACTCATAGAATTATAGCATGGTTTGGGTTGGAAGGGACCTCAAGGATCATCCAGTTCCTACCCACTGCCATGGGCAGGGACATCTTCCCCTCTCCCAGGTTGCTCCAAGCTTCATCCAGCCTGGCATCCTTGGATGCTTCCAGGTATGGGGCAGCCACAGCTGCTCTGGGCACCCTGTTCCAGGGCCTCAGTACCCTGATACGGAAGATTTTTTTCTTAAAATCACCTGCTTTGTGCCAGAGATCTTGGAGTTCATCTGCTCACCCATTGATCCAGCTGAAAATTAACTGCACTAGGACACTACTGCTGTACCATGCTGTGAGTGTGGAGATGGGAAATACTGCCCAAAGAAAATCCTGTAAGAAAGTGCACACTGCTCCTTCAAAATGCCTCTGACAGCTCTTGAAATACTAGACTTAATGCCATTTATTGATTTGTAACCACGGAGATGGTGTGTGTTCCCAGAGCAAACTGAGGGAAAAGCTCTTTTCCTTCACCTCCTCAAGGAGTGAACAATGCTGGAAAAATGCTCTTACTCCTTGTAACCTCCCCAAGCCTTCACAGAAGGGATCAGCAAATTGTTTGCCTTCTCAGGGGCTGCTGCATTTTCACAAAGGTGGAGAAAATCATCCATTCCTTGCAAACCAGCCTGGAGCAAAAAAAAGCTAAACTATTTCAGGAGATGAGAGATAAGTACACCAGAAAGCCTTATCAGAGATTTGTCTTAACTTGCAAAGGTATTTTCTTTGATGAAAGAATCCGAACAGTTGTTTAAATGTTCTGTTTGCTAAGATTTTTTTTCAGAGAGATCTCTCTCATGCCATCCTGACAAATGAAGCCCTTCTGCATTAGGTTTTTAATAAAGATCTTCACTTTCTGAATTAAAAATTTAAAGCACAAAAAATGCAATCAACAGAAAATTCAATCAAAAAAACAAAGGCTGAAGAATAGGGGTCCATATCTGTTCTTGGTGCTTGTTATTGAGCAAGTCCAAGTCCAGCCACTTCAGGAAGGATGGAGTGCTGGAGTGGGATCCCCATGATTCAGTTTGGTGTGACCTGGAGTGTGACCTGGAGTGTGACCAGCACTCACCCATCAGCTGACAGCAAACTGTCAACATTTGCTGGAGAATTTATGAAGATTTGAGGAAAATGGGCAAAAAGATCATCTGCAGAGCATCAGAACTATAGGTAGGCACCAAAATTTTGAAACAGAGGTACTAGAAATAGAAGATACCAAAGAAACCTAGGCATTTTAAACTGCCTTTATTTTCTCATAGTCTAAAACTCAATCCTGCTGTTTAACCACACACTGGAGTTGTGTGGCCAATGTGACAGGCTGGTAACTTGCCAGGAAAAAAAAAGTATTTTGGATCGACTTGTCCTCTTTGTAAACTATGCTTAAAAAGCAAATTATACCTTCCCATTTTTGCTGGGAATTCAAAATGTTTGCTTTCAACATGTCACCAATACTTTTTCCGTTTTGAATGGAAACTTCCAATTTTTTACATGTTATGGTCAGAAACAGAGTACAAGCAAATTGTCTTTTCCATGAACAAAACATGGAAAGTTTTCTCTAACCCAGCTCTTGGAGAAGGTCTGGGAGGAAGAGCTTTGAGTCAACTCCAAACAAAACTAAGAGTTAGTTGGCTGAGCCCCTTGGTCTGTTGTCTGTGTGGCTCCACTCTTGAAAGAGCAGCATCTCAGGCCTTTCTGCCGTGGAACTGGCAAAGCCAAGGCTGTTTTTTGGCATGGCTGCGAGGCTGTTGATGGAGAGCACTGAGTCCCTCACACTGTTTAAATGAGAGAGCAAAGCTCGTGCGAATGTACCAAGGGTCCTTGCATTAAGACCTACACCGTGCTTATCCTCAGCACTGAGGCAAACCGCTGGCATGGGTGCACTGCAGATTTAACCAGGGTGTTTCTCAGTGCTGCGGTGCTCGGCGGTGGCGGTATCGCCTCCTGCCAGCTGCAGCACCGGGCTCGCTGCTCGGCAGCAGCGGCCGGACCCCTTCCCTTGCCGAGGAGCGATTCGGGGGGATCTCGGGCTGCTTCAGCGCACCGCAGACCGGGGACGCTCCTCGGGGTCCCGAGGTGGGCAGGGGAGGCCGGGTCCCGGCCAGAGCACCCTGGGCTGTTCCCAGGGAGGCGGCGGAGTCACAGTTCCTGGGGGTGTTTTAATCCTACACGTGTCACTTGGTACCCGGGTGAGGTTCGTGCCGCGGTGTTCAGCAATGGGCCGCACTCGATGATCTCTGAGGTCCCCTCCAGCCTCAGCGATGCTGTGATAGCCCGTGAGGGGCTCTGGGAACTCGCCCGTCCGCACCACCCCACGCCAGCTCCCTCATGGCCGGCCCCGGGAGCGGCGGCGGGCGGTGCCTCGGCCGGGCGGGGCAGAGCGGCGGCTCGGGGCCGGTCCCGGGGCCGCGGGCGGAGCGGGGCAGAGCGGGGCGGGCACCGAGCGGAGTGGCGCGGGCTGCCCGGAGCCGGCGGAGGCGCGGCCGCCCCGGGAGGGCTCTGCGCGGTTCGGCCGCAGGTAAGGGAACTTCCCGGGACCCGCTCCGACACCGCTCGGAGCCGAGTGCGGAAACTTCGTGTCCCGGCGGGATGAGCCCCGCCGTGCCCTGCCCCGGCGGCTCCTCCTCTGCCGCCGCCATGGCCCGGGGCCCCCGGCAGCGGGGTCGGAGCCGCCCCGGTCCCGGGAGCGCCGCGTGTGCCCGGAGCGGGGGGCAACGGGGGCTGCCCCGGCAGGTCCTGCCAGCCTCTGAACCCCGTGCCGTGTCCCTGTCCCCCGTGGTGTGTCCCTGTCCCCGTGGTGTGTCCCTGTCCCCGTGCCGTGTCCCTGTCCCCCGTGGTGTGTCCCCGTCCCCGTGCCGTGTCCCTGTCCCCGTGCCGTGTCCCTGTCCCCCGTGGTGTGTCCCTGTCCCCCGTGCCGTGTCCCTGTCCCCGTGCCGTGTCCGTGCTTCTCCCTGCGTGTCCCTGTCCCCCGTACCGCGTCCCTCTCCCCGCGCTGCCTCCCAGTGCTTTCGGCACTCCCGACCTTCTGTGCCTTGTTTCTGTGCTGGACCTGACGTAACTTTTCGGGAAGTTTTGGGGAGAGCTTGGCGGTCTCCCGTTTAATCTTTTCAGGCTCTAGTAGGACGCTTCAGGCCCTGGTGCTGTGAAGCTGCAGTGCCGAGTTTTATCTAGAGCTAACAACTGCGGCTTGATTTAAGGCCTGGGGTTCCTACATCCTGTAATTATTTTTCGAGGTCTGTTTCTGCTCGAGCCGTGACTTCTACCAGCTGAAATAGCTGTGCTTGCTCCCACCGTGGCTGGGCTGCAGCTGGAGCTGTAACAAGGTGCTTTTCACCTCTGTGCCTGTGTCTGGGGAGGAAGGGAAGCTTTGGTGTTCAAGGCTTGGCTGTGGTGTAACGCGTGTGTGCTCCCTCGTGTGAGTGAGGAGCACAGGGAAGAGTTCCAGGCTGGGCTTGGCTGTGCCTGAGCCTTCAGAGGCTCTGCTGGCTCTCCTTATTCTGGCCCAAGCACAGCCACTACCAGCAGCACCGTGTGTAGGCTCTGTGTGGACTGCACTGGCAGCGTATTGAGCAATACAAGTGTCGCTGCATTCCAGAAGGTAAACAGCACAAATGGGACATGGAGTGGGAATATTCTCCATGCTTACAGTGTGGAGCTTTGGGGAGGAAGATGTCTGAGAGTGTCAGCTTGGGATTTATTGCCTGTATTAAAGGGAGCAGCTGTATCTTGAGGCTTTACGTTTGCAAAGGACGTTAAGTAGAGGTTTCAGTAAAACTGGTGCTCTCAGCGAGGCAGCGTGACAGGTTGGTTTGGGAGCCTTTCTGGAAAGTAGGGAAGCAGAAACTGGGTTCAACTCTCTGTTTCAAGTGCAGCAAAGACTTTGTCCCCTTAACTTCTTCACATCGCTAAGAAATGAAGAGCCCGGGCACTTCCTAGATTAGTTTAGTACCCGTCCCAGTGCAGTTTTGGATTTAGCACAGCTCCTTGAAAAGCTGTAGCAGAGATCAGCTCCTGGCAGTGACAGTGACTGTCAGTGGTGTGCCCTGGTGCTCACACGTGCGGGTTGATGTTCCCATGCCAGGAGGGTGAAGTTGGTGCTTGCTCCTCTCCTCCCCGAAGGCAGCAGGAGCCCCATTTGCCTGGCCGTGAGGGGGGCCCTGAGGAGCAGGTTCCCTCTTTGGCAGCCCGCCTCCTGCTTTGAGCCCTGGGATTTCATCCATTTGCTGCATCTGGGTGCAAGAGTTGTGCTGAGGAATGTTGAAGTTGGTTTGTCCTGTGCAGGTGTGTCTGCAGCAGATCCAGGCTCTGGAGGAAACTCAGTGAGTAGCATTTCTGCTTGTTCCTGACACGCAGGGTGGGGTGCCTGGAAACCAGGGATGTTCCATGGGGCAGGGAAGCGTGGTGAATTCCATCTTTTTTCCTACTTAGATGCGAGTCCTGTTCCCTTTCTGGGTTGTGCTGCCAGTGCAGTGTGACACACAGCGCAGGAAGGAGAGCGGTGCCGCTGAAAATGTCTGTGGAGGTGCATGGGGAGGCTTTGCCTGTGACCCGTGGCAACAGGAGGATAATTGTTAACATTCCTGGAATGACAGCCATTCCCAGGAGTCTGAGGTTCCCAGGTGGTGCTGCCGGCCTGTCTGGTCCCATTGGTCCCCGGTGATGATCAGGACAAAGTCTGTCACTGCTCCCAAGGCAGGTCAGGGTGCCCTGAGCACAGGCAGAGCTGTGTGCGATGAGGTGCTGGGTGCGCTGTCCTTGAGGAGGTTTAGTCTCTTGGATCCATCCAAGCGGGGGTTCTCTGATGTTTCCCCACTTAAAGGAGCACTTTCAGTGAAGTGGAAATCCTTCCCCTGAAGAGCTTTGAAACCAAGGAAGGTTTAGTCACTTTCTTGTCGGTGGAGCGATTGCATCAAGGCAGGCCTTTGGCTTGCTGAGCACAAGGGAGTTGCTGTAAACTCCTTTGAGGAACTGACTGATTCTCTTTGTTGTGCTTTGTATGTGTTTTCCTGGGAAGATGGAGGGAGCACGGACAGGGGACCAGATCCCAAATCTGGGAGAGATGTTCCAAAAACATATCCCTGACTCTTGAGGTGGTTCAGAAGGGATGCAAACCCCCCAAAATGCCTCTGACTGGGGAGTCTGCTGTTTTGCAGTAGTTGTCAACAGAGAAAGTAGGAGCCCAAATATAAGGCAGGATTTAGGGGGGCAATAAAGCATCCTGTGGTCTTAGGGATGGTCAGCAAAGCCCCTGTCCCACTGCTGAATTTTCATGCCCTTCCTCAAGGAGGTGCTGGTAACTTTTGCCTCAGCTGCTAAGTGGTGATGTGCAAGTTAGGTTAGTGTATCTGAGACAGCTTCTTCTCGTACTTACCTTGGTGACTGTAAGGGCTTCAAAGCAAAACTGAAGTTATGTGGCTGCTTTAAAGTGTACAGTTATGATCTGACCTATTTCTGCCTGGCCAAACCACATCTCTGAAGTTACAAAAGCAAGGAACATGTTTATTGGAAGGTTCAGGCAGGTTTTGTTTTGTTCTCTTGTGTGGAATGTGTGCATACAGCTGTGCATTAAGGATACGTAAAAACACTTAATACCTTCATAAATAAAACTACTTAATACCTTCCTGTAGTAGGAACACTATTACACTGAATAGTGAACCCCTTCCCACATAAGTAATTGTGAGATCCCATTAGTCATCCCATTCGTGACCTAGCTTTCAAATGCAGCCCAGAAGAGGTGAACTATATTGCCTTGCCTCATGCTCACTGCTGGTCTTTATGCCCACATGTTTATTTAGCATTTGCTATAAATTCCCACCCTAGCTGAGTGAAGACAAGGTGGTCATTTTATGACAGATTCAGAAATCACAGGTAGCTCTTTGGGGATGTCTGGCTTGCAAGCATTAACCTTTGCATCATACAGAAAAGGCTCTGTGCTATTCACCAGAGATTACATCTCTTATTATGTATTTGGAAATGTCAGCATCTAATGCAGAATGAAAACTTGGTCGTCTTGGAGGTCAGTGTTTTGCTTGCCATGGGTTTGTTACCTGCACTTGTGTGTTTCAAATTTGAGGCAACTTCAGCAGAGATCACATTAAGTCCTGACATCTCTCAGTGGGTTTCTGGTGGGATCTTTGCTTTGGATCTCCCTCTCCCTAGGGAGGGTGCTCAACTGTGAACATACTTTGGGATGTAGGAAATGATGCATTTTTCTATCCTCTGCTTTTATCCCCCCTCCTCTCTTTCACAAATTGACCTGTTGTTCACTCAGCTCATACTGAAGACTGGCTGTTTGTTACTTTTCTAGTAGTGCTTGGTGCCAAAGTAGTACTTTATTTGTGCATAAAGAATGGAATTTCATATTACTAATTCAGTCCTCACACTGGATTCACAGTTGCTTTCCCATGGCGTGTATTGCTCTTGCTATGGGCACATAGAATTTCCTGGTGTCCTTTAGCTTCCAGTGCACTTTGCTCCTCTGTGACTTCTGCAATACATGAGGAAAGTGTGCTGGATTAAAGCTTTTTCCTTTTTCCATTGGCTGTCCTTCTGTTTCTGTTAAAAGGCCAAGAAAAACCAATTGTCTAAAAAGCCAATTTCTTTCCTCAGTGGAACTATATTTAAATGCAGGTAAGAAAAGGCAGAGCCTTTCTGTTCCCTGCCCCTGCCTTGGTCATCTTTATCATTATCCCAGCCCAGAGCACTGAATGCCATGTCCAGTCCTTGCTTGGACACCTCCAGGGATGGGGACTCCAAACCTCCCTAGGTAATCTGTTCCAATGCCTGACCACCCTTCCCATGAAGAAATTCCTGCTGATGTGAAACCTGACCCTCCCACAGCTTGAGACTGCTCCCCTTGTCCTGTCCCTTGTTCCCTGGGACCAGAGCCCAACTTTCCCCAGCTTCACCCTCCTGTCAGGGAGTTTTGGAGAGCAATAAGGCTCCCCTGAGCCTCCTTTTCCTCCAGGTTAAACTCCCCCAGCTCCCTCAGCTGCTCCTCATCAGACTTGTGCTCCAGCCCCTTGCCCAGCTCCGTTCCCTTCTCTGGACACGCTCCAGCCCCTCAATGTCCATCTTGCAGTGACAGGCCCAGAACTGGACACAGCACTGGACACACCTCACATTGGTGAGGCCTCGCCAGTGCCCACAACAGGGGGACAGTCACTGCCCTGGTCCTGCTGGCCACACCATTGCTGACCCAGCCCAGATGCCATTGGCCTTCTTGCCCACCTGGGCAGGTGTTGGATCATGTTCAGCTGTTGCTGACCAGCACCCCCTGGTCCTTTTCTGCTGGGCACTTTCCAGCCACTCTTCCCCAGCCTGGAGTGATGCAGGTGGAGAACTTGGGTGAGATTGGGCTGTGTAGTCCAGCCTTACCAAACCAGTGTACCTGCTGGTTGTGAGTCCTGTGAGCTCTTGCTGTGGAGTGCTCAGTCCCTTTGTGCTGACAGAGCTGGTACTTCTGGAGAGATCTCCTCACTAGAGGTGCTGGCTGGGAGGAATTGTTTGTGGTAAGATGGGGATGCTCCTGTTCCCTTCTGTGCCTCTGCATCATTAAGCAGTGCAAGTTGTATCAAAGAACAGCACCAGAGGCCACTTTAGCAGTCTCTGGCTTGTGGTGTTTGAGAGGAGATAAAACCAACAAACCCAGTGGCTTTAAGCAGCCCTTGGCAAATATCTTCATGGCAATCCCTGTTCCAGCAGGCACAGTGTTGTAACTCTTGCATGAATAAAATCACCTTGCCAAATGGTACCTGTGCACAAAAGGCTCTGAGGTCAGGTGTGCTGATGGAAAAGTTAGTTTGTGCTTCCATCTTTCTTTACAGGCTTTTCCCCTAAATATTAGTGGAAAACTGAAGGCTGAGACTTGAGCCGGCTGCTGCAGCATCTGAACTCCGAAGTGGAGAACTCTGTGCTGCCAGACAGCTGTCGAATTGTGTCACAGATGGGAAAAACCTGATAACCACTTGTGTGAATCAGCATCTTTGAAATCCAACAGTTCTCATGGTTCCAAATGTGATGGATGTGGGAGAAGAACTTTGCTTTCTTGCTTTGTTACGGACACATCAAAATAAAAGGAAATTATAATGGTCTGGTCTTCCCTGCTTGCCTCAGACTGATCAGTGCTGAAGCAAAAGCATAGGAAAATCAGGGTATATTTTTTATGTCAGTGTAGAATTAACCCCAGATATCCATGGGCACTGCAGTGCTTGTGAAGGGAGATACAACATACACAATTTATGGCTGGTAACAGAAAAAATACTGTAAAAATAACTGTAAAATCACAATGTAAAAGCAAGCAAACTGCCAACCAACCAAGCCTCCAACCTCCTCATTCTCAGATGTTTCCCTTGTTGTGCTCTGTTCTGAAGACAGAAACAAGAACCCACATGTATTTACCCAATCAGCACCAGGATCTGTTTTGGGTATGAGGGAAGGCAGTTCCTTTCCTTGGTGCTGTGGCAGCTGTGCACACAGCTGTCCATCTGTTCTGTCAGCAGGCGTGGCCATGGGGTCTGGTTCTCTCCCAGCTTTGTGGTTCATGGACTGAGTGTCCAGAGTAATCCAGAAAGGCTGTTTTACTGAGTCTTGACTTTATATTTTCTCTCTAAAGTGTGTGTACTCACTGACTACAGCCAGGTAAGAAGTTTTTACAGAAATACAGCCTTTATGAATCATGGGAAAGGTGTGAGCACTGTTGAAGGGAGTTAGCTATTTAGACTAGCCCAGGTCATGCAGAGTGTAAGGGATGGGGAGAAGAACCTGCATCCTGTTTGGAGGCTGGTCTCCATGTTTTTGGGTGTCATGAAGTTGGTGTGTGAAGATGTCTATAAGATGAAATTAGGGTTCTGCGGAGTGTAGTGCTGCTAATTAATGTCTGTTTTGAAGTGCAGGTGAGAAGAGCTTTTTTTTTTTTTTTTTTTTTGTAAAAAAACAACACCCTGAGCTGTTGGTGTGTTTCTGAAAATAGTTGTGATCTCATGTGGTTGTAGCCCTTTTGATCTTGAGTTTTGTACAGCTTTGCTGTGTCCTTACACAGCTGCCATGGCTTGGTAAAAATCCCTCTGGCCTTATGGAGACTGTCAGAGTCTGTTCTCTGTTAGGCTTGGATCAGGTGGGCTGCTCCTATGGAAGAAGTGCTGTGGTGACAGGGAAGGGGAGCAAATGCCTTGGGATCTTCTTAGTGTGAGGGTGAATGGGTACTCATAGACATCAGCTGTGTGGTTGTGTATTGCATGATTTTGGAACATTTTCTTGGGTCTTTGAAACACCTATTTCCTCTGCTCTCCTGGCTTAGGTTTTAGATCTGTGCTAGAAGTAGGATGGATTCATCTTTGTCCATCCCCAGTGTTAGGGAATCTGTCTGGCTGTCTCTGAGAGCTGCTGTGTGCAGGATGCTGGGGGAAGGCAAGGGCTGGGGTGTGGGTGAGGCTATGGCTGTGTAGGAACAGGGAACATTCCTGGTGCTGGAACCTGCATTCCAAACTGGAAAACATGTGGGAGGTGGTGGTTTGATGGCCATTGTTTGAGAGCCTGATGGAGAGATGGGGACTTCAGTCATCTCTCCTTTAAAATGCTGTTTATTGCCTAGACTGGGTCACAGCAGTTGGGGGTTGTGGGTGAGCCTATAGCTGCTGGCTGTAGGCAAGCCATGAGTCCTGAAGCCCCTTTTCTGTTCATGTTACAAAGCGTTGTATCTTTTTCTTTTGCTGTGCATCTTAGTACATAACAACCAATCAGCATCAAACACAATACCTTTACATTTATGTATAACCTATTGAAACTGCTAAAATGACCATATTATGTTAGTGACTAACCAATCATCTGAGTTAGTAGTTACGTGTTAAACTTTGAAACTTGTTTTGCAGTGGAAAATTCTTCTTGCTTTGGTAAAAAACATCTTTCTGTCTGCCTGTTCTTTTTTACTTGGTAGAAAACATGACTTGTTTGAAGACCACTTAACGTGTTGGACCTTTGCCATAAAACCTTCTTCTAACTGACTAAACCTTTGTTCTAAACCTTCCAACTCGACTAAACCTTCGTTCTCTCAGCTGTTTCAGCAACAACTGTCCCTAAAAACATCCTTTATATATCAAAGCTTGCTTTCATTTCTAGAGAACTTTCTGCTAAGCATTCATATCTGTAAAACTTTTCTGTTAAATTTTCATCCTCCCCGACAGGCCGTGATGCTCAAACTTTTTCTCTCCCTCATGTGCTGAATGCATCTTTGTAGACTTTTGTTCAGTGGTGGGGGAGGGATGGTACACAGAGCTCCCTTTAGAAGAACCAGAGAGAAATTTTATCCTCCCCAGGAAAAGCAAGGTGCTCCATCCCACAGCTGACAAATCCTTTGTATGATCTGTACCTTGGGGACCTCTGAGCTGTGAGGGTGGACCTCCACATCGTAGCTGGAGGCTAAAGTAGCCGTCCCTGGTGACTTCCCTCACGATCCAAGTTCAAATGTCTGTTCTCCTGGACCTGCATATGCATCATAGGCAGTGTTGTTGCGTTAGTAGCCTACAGAGAGGGAGGGGAGGACGTGTTGGAGCAGCTAGGGCACACTGAGTGTTCCCCATTGCTGCCCACAGCTATTGGCACAGTGGAGCAAGGGTCTTGCTGAAGAAGAGATGGGTGTGTTCAGCAGCTGATCTCCAGGAAAGGCTTGTCGCAGCTGGTGACTCCTTGTGGGTTCAGGTGCTGGCTTTGTTGTAGCATCCTCTGTCCTGCTTCCAAACCAGGATTAAGCCAAGGAAAATATTTCTTTACTCTTAGTTTAAATCCCTGGGAAGGTGGTTTTGCATCAGAGCAGACTTGAAAAGGCTTGTAGTTGGATCTTAGAGCCATCAGCATTTTCTTTTCCCCTCCACTTAACCAAAGTCAGTTTAATTTGTGACAGCACTTGTATTTTGTTGTGTTTGTAAAGGAAACATCGCAGGGGAAAGTTCAGAAATATATATTTATATTTCTTGAGCTTAAATTGGATCTAAGAATTTGGATTTTGTATTGTTATAAAGAAAGGCTGGATTTTTTTTTCTATATTGCATAATTTTTGTTTGGTTTATTGTTTGTTCTCCTCCAGAAGGAACATATACTTGCTTACCTTGGTGTCCACCTTCCCTTGGATGTGAAACATGTTAACTAACAAGTCCTAACCAAAAGCATCTTCTCAGAGGTTTCCACACTCCTGCTGGAGCTGGTGTTGGACCTCCTGTGTTGGGAGGGCCACTGCAATCTCTGATGATGCTGGACAGAACTGTATTTTCTGGAATATCTTTAGGATGTTAGCAGCAGGAATTTGGATGCTGTAGGGGAGTTGCATCCCGTTGCAGGGAGGCACACACCTCCCTGCCCTCCCTCCTTGGGAGGACTGGTACCTGTGTTGGTGAGGGTTCCTAGGGAGGTGTGTGCCCTGCTCTGGGTGAGTGGGAGGACTGTGGCTGGGTTTGGGGTGCAGATGTGCCCCTCTCCTTCCCAGTGCCTGGGGAGGGGTGCATACAGCCATCCAGTGGCATGGGGACACTGCAGTCTCATGGCTTGCAGCTGGTGGGTAGTGCAGATTTGTGATACTGCTGTAATGCTGGGATGCTGCTGGCAGTGTTGGGGTGGTGGAAACATCTGGGAGTAGCTGGCTGCAAGATGGGGTGAGTCATGGGGCTTCCCATGGATGATTAATTCTTCCCATCCTTTCAAACCTTCACAAGAGTTAAAAAGGCAGCATTGAAGATGTGGCTGCATATCTGGATGGACATTATGTGGACAGAGCAGTCATGGGTTTGTTCTGCAGCAGCAGCATCTTGCTCTCTTTCCATTTGCAGTAGAGCTTGAGAGTGTCCTTTTGTTGAGCAGTCATGGGGCTGTAAACATAGCCTGGAGATGAGAAGATTGAGATTTGTTTTCAGGGTGGTGCTGGTAAACTTCCTGTAGCTTGTGGTAGAGATAATTCTGTAGGTTCTAGCTCCATTGTTGTGGCTGGGTCTGAAGTGAATTTAAGAAAAATGTTTTGGTTGAACAGGCTTTCCTTTCTGTTTTATCCAAAGGGAATATCTGTTCAGAGCCTGGTCTGTTGTTCTCATTACTGAGGGAGTTTCTGAACAAGACCTAATTCCATGATTATTTGCACGTCCTTATCTGTGTGACACAGAGTTTTCCAGGTCAGTATCTCATGTTTCAGATTCTTTTGTCATGGTGTGCAGTCTTAAATCTGCATATGCAGGAATGATTTATCTTAAAGGGTCAATAAGGTGAAAGGCATTTCTCTCAGCGTCACTTTGGGCAGAATCAGCTGCTGAGGACCAGCAGTGCTGAGCTCACAGCAAGCTCTTGGGCTGTTGTTGGAAGGAGAGTGAAATGCAGAGCTGTCCATCATAAAACTGTAATTCCTGGTGGGAGTGGAGAGGAGGCACTGATTACCTGCAAGGCAGGTCAGGGATGAGACCTCCATGTAACCTGCAGAGAGGGAGGGGGAAACATATTGTAGCCCAGCATGACTCTGAGGGTGGAGGCCCACCATGCCTCCAGAGAGATTTGTGTTGGAGCAAAACCACAGCCTGGCCATGGGAAGGGCCTCCTTTCATGCAGGGTGATGGCAGTGGTGGCTGGAAATGCTTTTCCTTTTGGAGCTCGTTGGAAGACAATCCCTGTTACGTGTGTGTGTGTTTATCTCCTTTTTTTGCAGAAGTATCAAAGCCAGGACCAGGTTCAAGGCTATCTTTTGCAAGGAGCCTCCATGCTGATGTCTCCATCTGAAATCTGTTCCCATTTTCTTCAGCTTGTTGCTCTCAGGCCTCTCGGTGCTTGAAACTCCCCCTCCCTTCCCCACTGTTCCAAGGAATTTTGCAAAGAAATCAATAGCTGTCTAGTTATGACAGCAAAATGAAAAAGGCTGTAACGTCTCCATAGCTACCTAAAAAGTACTTGTAAAATGCTGGTGGAAGAGAGTGCCCTGGAATTATCCCATGCATTCCTTGCACGCAGACTGAGAATCGTTTGCATTAGTTAAGTAATCGCTGCACGCCTGTCCGGTGAGCAATGTTTGGTTACGGCAATAAATTTTTGTTCCTTAAACCCTGTGAAGCTGAAAAAATTAATTTTTTTTTTTACATAGAAAATGAACTGATCTGAACTCTCTGTAGATGAACTGATTGTAAATGGACCAGTTTAATCCAGCTTGTTTTTTTTCTTGTGTTTCATGTAGCATCTGAAAAGAGACAGCTTGTGGCAAATTAGCTAGGGTGAGACTACAAAAAGATTGAATTATTCCTGTTTGAACAGTTCCCAGCATGCAAGCACTTGCTGCTTGGCTTGTACATCATCCGGCTTGCCAGGGCTGCTGTGATAGAGGTGAAAGTAAATAACCTCCTACTGGAAATCTTGTTTTTGCTGTAAAGGATGATTTATTCATTCACCAGTGAAAATACCACAGAGATATGATGAACAAAAACTGTAGTTGCTGTGTGTTTGGCTTTCTTGCAACAGATGTCTCTCCGTGTTGCGTTTCTGAGCAGAGAAGATGTTTGACACTCTGTCCTGTGCTCTCCTAGGAAGTCATTTTGCTCCTGGTGGAACCTGGTGCTAGTGTGGCAATGCAGTTGTCAGAACAGAGGTGTTGTGCTTGGTGTGTGTGCATGCCTCACTCTGGGGCATGGCAGCAGAAAAACAGGCAGCAGAGTTTAGGCAGGGCTGAGCTGACTGTGGAGCACCTGGAAATGCAGAAGGAGTTGAAACAAGGGGATGTTTCTGTAGTGGCTTGCCTTGATATACTGGTGTATCTCTGTGACTCTTTCAGAGGGGAAGGACTCTGCAGGCTTGAGAGCCACAATATAAGAAGGATGCGAGGCTTTCAGAGAATGCCCAAAGGAGAGACATGGAGATGGTAAAAGGCCTGCAGGTGAAGCCACACGAGGAGCAGCTGAGGGCACTTGGTCTGTTCATCTGGGGAAAAGCAGACTGAGGTCAGAGCTCACAGCAGTTCTGCAGCTTCCTCACGAGGGGAAGAGGAGGGACAGGCCCTGAACCCTGCTCTGTGTGACCAGGGACAGGACCTGAGGGAATGGTGGGAGCTGTGTCAGGGGAGGGTTAGGGTGGGTATCACGAAAAGGTTCTTTCCCCAGAGGGTGCTGGGGCACTGAACAGGGTCCCCAGGGAATGGCCATGGCCCCAAGGCTGCCAGAGCTCTGGGAGTGTTTGGACAACAACCTCAGGTGCAGGGGGTGATTCTTGGGGCCATCTTGTGCAGGCCAGGAATTAGACTTTGATGATCCTTGTAGGTCCCTCCCTATTCAGTTCATTCTAGTACTAAAAAGGGTAGGGAAGCTACAGCATATGTGGTAGTATGGGATCAGGTACCCAGTTGTTTAGGACAATGTGTCCAGCTGGACTGCTGATGCTAAATTGGAATTTGGCTGTGATATTGGAGTTAATTTTTCTTAGTAAAAATGTTAGATATAATTTTTTGTATGGCTGTGGTAATTAGGTCTGGCTTTGCTGTTGCACATGGTGAGGAACAGCATTTCTGTTCTTCAGATCCAGCTGTGTTCATGTACCTCCTGCAGAATGTGCATTTGGGAGCAAAACAGGGGGTCTGTCTCTGTGTTAAAAGGAAGTAATGGGGTCCTAACACCTTCCCTTTGTGCCTTACTTTGTTGTCTCTTTGCCCTGAGATGTGGAGCCATTTGTGGGTGAGGTGTTACTTGCTGTAAGTGGAGTGAGAAATAGGAGTGCTTTCCATTAAATACCTGCTAGAGCCAATGAAAATCCCATTTCTGCTTCTAGTCAGAGTTCCACTTCACATTGTTTGACTTGCCACGTGTTCTTGGAAGAGAGAGGTGGTTGGGAATGGAGGCCCAGTGATGGTCTAAATGGAGATGCCTTTGCTGTTATCCCTTTTGTCTGGTCAAGGTGTTAGGGGGATGGTTGGGAAGGGAGTAGGGCACCCTGGTACCGAAGGGGTAGTAGGGTTTCTGCTGCTGAAGTTTTTGGGCATGGAAATGAGTGGCAAGGAAACAGGTCCCCCAGGGAATATAGGGGGACTGGACTGGGCTTGTTGGGTGGTGAGAGCCTCACCTGAGCTGCTGCCGAGGAGGGGACATTGCTGACTTTTGGAATTGACAGTGCCACCTGCCATAGGGTCCATCCTTTTAGTGCATGTCCCTGCCCTCCCACAGGCACACAGGGAAATTCAGAGTGCTGTAATTCATGGTGTCCTTCCTTCAATCCTTCCTATCTTGCCTGTGCTGCAAAGTTTTGAGGCAGACGTTTTCCTCTGGTATCTAGGTCCCCATGCCTGGATTTTGTTGATGTTTATACAGAAGCTTGAGGGCAGCCAGAGGTTCTGTGGGGTCGGATAGAAGCCATACGTGAAATTAATCCAAATTAAACTGTTAATCATTCCCTGATAAAGCGGAGGTTACAGCACAGACTCAACATGTTGCATAGCTTTGAGACTATGAAAAATAAAATGTGAATCCTCCTCTAAAAGTTGGCTATCCCTGTTTGAGGCCTGATGAGGTTTTGAGACAAGCCAGTACGCCAAGCTCGCTGTGTAGGCGTTTGTGGGAAATGAGGCAGATTTCTGGGAGGGGACGTGTGGTTACAGGGAAGCAGAGGAGTGCTGGAGATGAACTAAAGTAACTAAAAATCTGTGGGGCTGCTCATGGTGAATCTGTGGACCTGCAAACTCCTCCCTGTGGAGGAGGGTTATGTGTCATGCTAATGTGGGCCAAACTGGAGCTGCTTTGCCTACATGATGGGATTTTGTATCCCACTCTGTATGTCAGCTTCTTCCTGGTGCTCCACAGCCATGGAGTATGTGGCAGGGATGTGGAAGGCAAGGGAGAGCAGTCTGGTCAGGGCAGCTTTCCAGTGAGTGGGTGACAGCCCTATTCTTGTTACAGAGCCTCTGGTGGAGGAAATGCTGGAGGTTGATTGATGGCCAGGCTCTCAATGGGAAGCTTGGCATTCCCTAGGGCAGTGTGAAAACGTGTTGCTGGGACTGGCTCTGGCCCTCGCCCCCTTTTCCAAGCACTGGAGTGAAGATGTTTTGGGCCTCCCAGCAGTGGTGGTATTAAGGAGCCATCATAGGCTGGAATGATTTTCTCTGGATAGAGTCAACGACAGCTCCCAGAGGCATGGGGCTTTGCTGGCTCATGTCTTTGGAGTGGACAGATTTCTCCCAATGAGGTTTTTAGGCCTCTTTAAGAAGAAAAGGTGTACAAAGATACGCCTGCTCAGGAAGGTGTGCTGCGAGCAGTGGAGGCAAGAGATGGACCAGTGCAGTTTTGCAGATGAGTTTATTCTGGCCTTGAACTGTGATCCTCTGGAGGGTTTGCAGTGCCACTTGCTTCTTTAGGGCTGGGAATGGGCAGGGCTGGATGCTGCCACGGAATTTGAAACTGCAGGCCAGCCCAGGAATGCAGCAGTGCTTCTCCAAGGGAAAGAGCTTCCTCTCCTGCCCACACGGAGCTTGTGTTAGTCTGGTGGCTGTAAATAGACTTGCAGCCTTTCTGCAGGGCTCTGATGGCCAAGGAGAGGCAGCTTCTGAGTGGAACACTGATTCTTAGCTGTGATCCTGTGTGCAAATAGAGCTTGGAGCAGAGGAGCAATTCTATATTTCAGTCTTTAAGTCATGCATATTGATCTCTTTCAACACTGCTTAGGAATAAAGGATCAAGGAAATAACTGCTGGTGGCAAGGAAGGAACTTTGTAACTCCATGCTTGTGAGTCCCTCATTTCCATGGGCTGTATACTTGGCACTTGGACCATATTAAATACTTGTGTTTGGAACTCCAAAGAAGAGGCTTCCCCTCTAGACTTCTTACTGCGAACCTGAATGCAGATGCTGCCAGCCAGGCTGTGGAGATTCATGTCCAGCTGTATATGTACTGAGGAGGAGGAGAGATGTTATTTTGACATCTGCAAAGGCAATTTGCTAAAAACAGGCTAAAGCCCATGAACCCAGGCCCAGGAGTGAAAGTAGTTGTCCCATAAGTCTCACTTGATGCATCTTTGGTTTTTTTTTTCCATAAGGAATATTTGTTTGGAGTACGCTCCGTGTCTCAGTGTTTGCAGAAAAGCCAGTTGCTCATGCTGGAGCTGATGCTGTGTGGACAGGGCCAGACTGAGCTCTTAACTCCACCACTCATAGCCTTTGAGGCTGGGATAAGTTGCCTTCCTTGTTTTCACTGCTTTCCTGCTATCAGGGCTTGTGTCTGGCTTCTTGAAGCCTTTGTGCTGTATGAGGGCAGACAGAAGTCCTGTCTGAGCAGGAACAACACTTTTTGGGGAGGCACTGCCAGTCAGGTGTCATGTGAAGGAGTCAGTGCGTCACAGCAAGGCCTTTCCTAGAGCTTGGGCTGCTGGCCCTGGCCATGTGTTATGGGTTTGGTAGGGGTGATTCCTCACACACAGCCTTTGCCCCTGAGCTACTTTGTGGTTTTGAATCCTTTCTATACCTTAATGCTGTCTTTCCCTGCATCTCTTCCTCTCTTGTGTGCATCCTGTGAGCTGACCTGTGCCAAGGAGTCCCTGCTAAGACCTCATGCAGGTTTTGGGAGTGGAACCACCAGGCTCCCTCCTACGCAAGGCTGGGGCCTCCGGCAGTGCAGAGCTGGCTTCGTTTTCAGGAAAACAGGATAATACAGGTCGGTATTAACTTGTCTTCACAGAGCTGGTCCTGGCTGCAGCTCAGCTGGGCCATAACTGGTAGAGAGAGAAATTCACAGATTTTAATGCTGTGAAGAGAGAGCCTGTGCTTGGCTGTGTTTTCATAACTGTTTTCTGTCATTGACTGCACGCCTGGAATAGTAGGAGGTAGTGTTACGTTTCTGGACAAGGCTTTGAACAAGATCTGCTGTCAGAATAGCTTGATAAACTGCTTACTGTGATGCAGAATGCTGGTCTGTCATTTTGCAAATTGAATTGCTGGGAAGCTCTTATGATTATTAAAAGATACTTTGTGTTAATTTAATTTCCTGTAAAAGACACAAGCTGGGTGATTTAAAGAAACAAAGCAAATGCTTAATCAAGGTAAAAGCAAAAACTTCCTATCCGTGTATATGCAATGCTTAAATATTGCCTACTTCTAATGATATCCTGTGCAGGGACAAAGTAAAAAATTACACATAAAACCCCTGTACTTTAAAATTTGTCAGTTTTGAAGAAAGCTGGAAAATGAGTAATGAAAGCCAGGCAAAGCAGGAATGAAGAAAATACTGGTTTAATATCTTCTCTGAGCAATGAAAAGCAGGAAATTTTCCCCTCATTGTATTTTAAATGAGTTTAAAACTGTGTTCCAGGCAGCTTGTGAACAATCAAAATTCAGGGATGGTTTTGTGAGCAGAAGGGCTATTATTTGGGCTTTCTGGCTGGGTTCCAGCTCAAGGGATCTCAGTTGGGGTAAAATACCTCCTTGCTATAGGCAAGCATAACTGTTGCCTCCCTCTCCTATTCCTCAGGGACTGGCAGCCTCTCCTCCCATTTTTTTCATGCTGATGTCCTTCAGAATTGAGTTAAGCTTAAGTGATCTCACTCACATATATTGAACTTGACTCCTGCTAGCAGTGAAGGGCTCGTGTGCCCAAAATACTGAGCTACTGTCTGGCCACTCTTCCCGTGGTGAGTGGCTGAAGAGACATATTCTCAGCTGTGTGTCCCAGTGGAGCTGGACTCTCTCAAATGAGTCAAACATGAGGGATCTTGGGCATCCTTTGCAGGAAGAATGCTGCTCTGGATAGCAGTAGCTGTGCTTTTAAGGATGCCAAGGGGTCTGAAAGCTTTATATGCAGCACTAAACTTTTAAAACATGTAAAACATTTAAAATGTCTACAATGTTGTGTTGCTTTCTGAGTTTGTCCACAGAATATGATGGAGTTATGGGAATACTTGGAGAGCTTTGGGGTCCCTGAGTGTTGGTGGCCTGCAGTGGTGCTTAGGCACTACTTAATGTGCTTACTCAAACATTTGCCTGTGTCTCCTGCCAATTGAAGTTAAGCATTGTGCTCGAATTCAAGATGTAGATGGGAGAGCAAGTCAGGGACAGTGCTGGAGTTAATTCTTCAATGTAGACAAACTCTCTGGTAATCAGTTTATCTAAGTCCTGCAGCAGTTTCATTAAGGTGCTGTTTTATTAACTTTGTGTTGTTAAAGAGCTTTACAGTCTCTTGTTACTGCAGACTCTGCTCTAAAGGGGTCCTAGTATGGCCGGGGTTAGAAGGGACCTTAAACATCCTCCAGTTCCAGCCCTCCTACCAAGTGGACACCTTCCACTACCCCAGGTTGCTCCAAGCCCCGTCCAACCTGGCCTTGGACACTTCAAGGGATGGGCAGCCACAGCTTCTATAGGCAGCCTGTGCCAGAGCCTCACCATCCTCACAGGGAAGAATTTCTTCCTAATTTCCAATGTAACCCCATACTCTTTCAGTTTAAAGCCATTCCCACTTGCCCTGTCAGTATGTGCCCTTGTTAGAAGTCCCTCTCCAGCTTTCTTGTAGCCCCAGAAGGTGCTTTAAGGTCTCCCTGGAGCCTCCTTTTCTCCAGGCTGAGCAACCCCAGCTCTGAGTGTTGAGAGAATCCTGCTACCGTGTATGACTTGAGCGGGTCCCCTTTGCAGGACAGCTCTGAAGCGTGGCTCCCTGCAGCCCAGGATGGCTCAGTTGCTGTGAGGGGTTCCTGTGTTGAGGTCTCTGTGTGTGCAGCATGGCTGTACCGAGATGTCCCCAGGCTGTGACCCTCCTAGTGCTCCCAAACTGGACGCTGCAGGTCACAGGAAGTACAGCTGCATCGCTTGGAGTCTCCTCAGATCTTTAAAAGGATTTCCTGGGAACAAAGGCTCTTCATACTCTTTTTCTTATTTGTTTTGTTTGGTTTTTGGTTTTTTTCTTCTTCTGCCTGCTAGTAATCTTGTTCACTGTTCTCTCCCTTTTTAAGGAGGTTGGGGAAATAATAGTTTCTTTGTTGTTTTAATTCTGACCTAAGTTTGCCATGATATCTGTAGGGCAGATAGATCTTTTTGCTTCCTCCTGGCTTAAGAATGCCTTTAATTTAAGGAAAACTATAAATTTGAAATAACAAAAATTACAGTTTGACAATTATTAGTTAAGAAAATAGTGATGTAATGAAATGGTTACTAAGAAGGAGCAGTGGGAACAATTGCATGTTCTTTCCTTTATTTGTCGTTTTCCTGGCTCCGCTTTCCAGAAAGCCCCATGCTTTGCCAAAATTGGTTCTTAGTCAGTGCAACTGTAGTTGCACTATATATAGTACTATATAGCCCCATGAGGGGCTTTAAATTTGCTTTGATATCTTCCCTCATGCAAATGATCAGTTCCATCAAATTTAGATTGAGCAAAGGCAGAGGGGACAACTGGTGAGGAGTTGCAGCAGAGTCCCCTGCTGCCCCATCTGTCCCAGAGCAGTCTCACCTCACTGGAGCTGCCTGCCAGGTGTGCCTGCCTGCAGCACAGCCCTTCTTCCCCCTGGCCAGGCAGTCTGGAGCACTCAGAGGGCTAGTGGGCCATAGGGATAACTTCTCCTTGCAGCCCAGATTAAGGGCAGCATCCTCAGGGAGGGCTCTCAGGTGGCCATACAGCCACTTTCCTTCCTTTTCCCACCCCACTCTGCCCGTTCATATCACCTTGGGGATAATTGCATCTGTTTGGGAGAGCAGGGAGCTCCAGCTGCTGAATGAGTGGGTACATGCATGTCTGGATCATTCTCCCTTGGTGTTTGGGGCTAGACTGCATCTTCACAACTCTGACTATAAAGGATCTGTGACTGACATGAAAAAACTTGAAAACATTAAAAATTGGTTTAGCCCTGACCTGGCACCTTCATACTCTACTTCCATGACATGCAAGTGTGAGCATCAAGAACTTGGCTTTCTGGGACTAATCCAGCCTTGGCTTGAGGAAGTGGATATTTAGGTGGTGCTCCATTAAGTCAGTGCTATAACTTTGTAAAAAGTGCCCTTTGAATCAAATCTGGTTCCTTTATGCTGAGACAGAGGGAATGAGTAGTGTTGCCCTGGGTTAGCAGACTCCCCTGCTTATCTTGTTCAATGTTCTCTTCCCTCCTTGACTTCACAGTGCTGTCAGGTCATATCTCACTTGGGTCCTGTGGTTTGCATGGCTGCCATGTGGGAAATCAGCTGCAATCCTCAATCTGCTGCAAATCTGATGGAAAACTCTGTTGTTCAGCTTTAACAAGGAACTGAGGAGACTTGTAGTGGCTCACTGACCTTTTGAAAACACACTGAGGATGGATTGTGCAAAGTTCAATATTCAAAACCATATCCCACACTCTGGCGTGTTTGTTTGATCTGTACTAACAAAGCTTATTTTAAACTCTGTATCAGCATCCTTGCATTGAGGCTGCAGTATTGCCTCTGGATTTATTACAGGCAACTTCGCAGTGTTGGATTTGCATAGGCTTAACAAGGTTACAATGTTCAAGTTTAATTAAAAGTAGTAGAGCCTTTGGATAGGAAGTCAAAACCTCTATTGTTAATACAGTGTAATTAAGTTTCTCAGTACATAGTAATTACACAAAATTCACTGTAGTATGGAAAGACTGTTTAGAAACAGAAGCATAGAGGCATGTAGAAGGAGGCTTTTGCAAATACAACTGCCTGAATTGTTCTACTCTTTAAAAACCATTTTCTTCTGTCTTAAGTAGTCCTATTTTTGCTGTTCGGAGTTTGTAACTACAGCCTATTCCTTTGCTTGGTGTGGGTGGTTTTAAACAGCTAAAGCTCTGAGGTTTGTGTGTCATGAGGTGCTGCAATCCAGTCATTCATTTTCTCTTCCTTGGTGAGTGTTTACGGAAATTTTGAGAGTTCATCAAGGACTTGGACTCATCCACAAGCAAAATCATCTGTCATGAACACTCTTGGATTACAGGGAAGGCTGGATACAAATCTGTATTCTCTTTTTTTCAATTTACTTGTAGGGAGTGGTAGTTAGTGCAAGACAGTGATTATTTCAACAGTGACCTTTTCAGCATCCAGCATATTTACTGTCCAAAAACTGTTGGAAAAGCTGTAGTGAGATGGGTCTTTAAAATCTGGATTGCACACACAGAACTGGAGTCTGAGCACGGAGTAGCAGCTCTGGGTTTAGGCTGTCTTTTGTTGCTTCCCCTGAGGGAAGCCTGGAAGAACGAGGTGAAATGTGCGGGAGCTCCTGAATGGGTTGGCAGCAGAGCCCTGAACCTGAAGCCAGAGCATGCTGTTGTGTGATCACCAGACATTAATTTTAGAGCTACAGCTCTGGGGAGACACACAAGTGCATCATTCTCCTGCTGCGTGTGGTGCAGGTGTCTGTCCTGCTCTTCTGTCCTGTGCTCATTCTGAGCGTTAGGTAAACTCCATTTACCCTGCTCTGTGTGGAGAGTTGAATTCTTCAGTGCTGCAGTGGTGGTTTGTTGGGTTTTTTTAAGAAGGAAGTTCATGGATTTATTTTGGCAAGCAACTCAAAGTGCACTCAGAGATGTAAATTCCTAAATTACTCGTCTTTTCCACACAAAACTGGGTAAAATGTAGGGCTTCTCTCAGATATTTTCTAATGATCAAATGTATCTGGCTTCAGACTGAACATCTGAAAGAAACTTCTGGGAAGGACAGCCTTGGAATAATCTGCAAGTGAAATCACTTTACAGCCCTCTTTTGTAGTACCAGGGGAGGAGGAGAGTGATTACTTCTTAGCAAATTAGGCTACATAAAAGAACTCTATATAAAGATTATAAGTGCCCTAATGAGTAATAATCAGTGATGCAAGCAGGGGAAATGCATTACCACCAGCTGCATTGCTGCCATGTCTGTGAGGATTACTGGGGTTTAATGAGGACCTGTGGGAAGCTCTTTCAGTAATTCCATCTTGCAGGAGGTGCTCTCTCAGCCTGCAGGTCCCCAGCTTGCATGAAGAGCAGGAGGAAATCCCGAATTAAAGAACAATGTGCATGTTGGGAGCCCTGTGCTTGAGATGCCTTCTTTGCAGAAGAGAGGTAGCAGGCATCTCTGTATGGCAAGTTGTGCAGTGCTGCACACACAGCTCATACAGATCTTCCCAATTTTTCCTTCTCTTCCCTGTACTTCATTTCTTGTGTTCTCCTGGTTCATATAGACCACCCTCTGTAGAGCACTGCATTGATGTAGTCCTCTCTTAAGCTCATCTTGACCTGCAGAGCATCAGATTTAGCAGAGGATGCCAGTTCAGTGTCTCCGAGACCTTGTCTTTGCTGGGCTAGAGAGATGCTAGCTACCTAAAGATAGTAAACAAGGAATGTGTGGGAAGTGAAGGTTGTCTTGCAGCTCAGCGGCTAAAAGGTTTTATAGAAATCAAAGTTTTTGCGAGTGATGACTTGCCCTATAGATAAAGCAGGAGCTGTGTTTTACTTTTTGGTCAGGTATGGAAGGCTGTTTTCTCCCCTCATAGGTTTATAGGATTCTTAGAGGAAATTTCAGGATAAAAGGAGCTGAGACAGAAGGTCATAGATCATAGAATAAGTCTCTCATGTTGTGTGCAGAGGGATCTCTAATGAGACTCAATGACTGTATATAGTAATGAGGGTGGATTGCAAGAGGTGAGAGATGTGGTGACTTTCCCTGGAAAGATCTCTTGGAAAGATCTCCTGTCTCCATTGCTTCCACCATCTCCTCCATGGGACAGCAGCACATGCTCCTGGGTATGGCTCAAAGGGACAAGACCCTGCAGCCTTCCAGTGAGAGGCTTAGGTTTCACCCAGCCCTTCTGCACAGGGTGTGGATCTCCCTGTGCTTCACAGCCTCTCCTGAAGATGGTCCCTTCCCCAGTTTACCTGGTAGAAAATAATCCGTTTAAGTGATATTGAAGTCTTTTTTGCTGTCTCTCAAATTTTATACAGCAGTTAAAAATCTGTTTGGCTGAATTGTTGGACTCTAGGAACATCTGTTTGTAGGATGTTTAATAGAACATTTGTGGGATGTATCCTGCTTCTAATATTAGCTCTTCACATGGGAAAGATGGTTATTAGGTGATTTCTAAATGAAAGTATAACACAACAAAAACTTAATGGTGTACTTGTTTACCCTCAGCATCTTCTAAGTAGCTCTTTGACCACATCTGACCTTTCATTTTGGAGTCTAAGCAAAGTTTGCCTCTTTCCTTAAAAAAACAAACAGTTGCTCTTCCACAAAACAAATCAACCAGTTAAATATGAAAAAAATTATTTATCCATATTTCATGTGAAATATGAAAGTGGCTCTCACTGAGCTGGGGTCTGCTTGGCTGCTATGGTGGCCAGGGCTTGTTCTTCACAAGCTTTCACTCTCACTTGTGAGAGTGAAAACTGGGTGAATGAAGTAGGAGAGTTTATTGGACTAAGTTGAGTGGAAAGCTCATAGGTGAAGATGCTGCTTTCTGGGGGTCAGATATACAATCATAGACTGGTTTGGGTTTTAAGAGACCTCAAAGATCATCCAGTTCCAACCCCCTGCCATGGGCAAGAACACCTCTCACTATCCCAGGTTGCTCAGGGCCCAGTCCAGCCTGGCTTTGATATCCTCATCTGACTCTATTTCAGGATGTGGTACAATGAATTTTGTTGGTTGAAATTCATTGTGATTTAAGGCTTATTGTTTTTGTGGAGTAACTTTCCATTTATGCCCAGTCTCTGTCTTGTTCCCAGGCCCGGTGTTTGGAAGCTCTTTTCTATAAACCTCACCACATTGCTCCTGACACACTGCAGTGCTTGGCTCAGAGTCCTGGGCTGTGGATGCCAGCACATTCTATTAATAAGTGGAGCCTGACTATCCCAGCTGGAGAGAGATCCCCTCATCACATCCATGCTCCTGGCAGGACCAGTATTTTCCCCATGTTATCATCAGGACATGTGTTGCTCTTGGCCTGGGGTGTTTGCAGGAGCTGTTGTGGCTGTCCTCCAGACTGGAGGCTGGCTGAAGTGCCCTCTGACAAGTGGTGGATGTGATTTTGCATATTATGGCCTTGGAGAGCTTGGGGGGAAGCTGCTGCTGGTGACTTTTTAACTTGCTGTGTAATTGGTCTGCACTTGGAGTGTTGGTCTAGGAGTGGAAGATGATTCTGCATCTTGTTTAGCTCCTGAGTCTTGTACTCTGTCTGCATCTCTTCTGTGTCAGAAACTGCCTCCTTGATATTTTCTCTGAGAGAAAAGCTACTTCTTCTGTTCTTGCAAGACATTGATCTCTTAAAAAAGGCAGACTGAAAGCTAATGAAGTTTTTTCTCTGAGAATAATGCTCTCTAACTGTTTGTGAAATGGTTTTTAATACTTGTGTCAGCATCCTTGTTCATTCCTTAACTAAAGTGCTGTAATAAGTTAGTTATAAAGCAGATTCCTGAATAAAATTAGGAAGTGGGACTAACTGTATTTGCCACTGGTAGCCATGGGACTTGCCCTGAGGTTGCTGATGGAGCAGCTGCTGCACCAGCCAAAGGAGGGAGTTGCTGAATTTCTGCAGTAGCATCTGATCCTGATTCAGCCTGAGAGGCTGATTTGAATGTGTCTCCTCTACCTGCATAATAATTTCTCCCAAAGGTGTAGGAATGTGACACCTGTTTGGATCTCTTCGACTTCTGCCAAATGTGGTCAAAACTGACAAGCAAGTTGAAAATTTATTAGGGTGAGGACTGACAAAACCCACTACCACATAAGCTTAATTTCCTTAAGAATCCAGGCCAGAAATATATGCTGAGGGTTTTATTCTGCAATCATGTGCTTTAAAACTGTGTGGAACAACGTGATTGTGATTCTGATGGTATTTTCAGGATTTTTTGCAGTGCATATAAAAAAGCACAACAGCTGAATCCTGATGTGTGCATGTGTATTAGCATGTAACCAACTTAAAAGGGATGAAACAACCCAAGTGTCTGCATGGAGAGAAAACAAAATACATGTATAAAACTTATTTGTGAAGCTGGCAAATCTGAATTTCTAGGGTTTCCAACTCTAATCCTTTGGCTGCCTCCTCTTGACAGCAGCAAAGGGATGTTATTTTGTTCCTTTTCTTGGTAAGTGCTTTTGGGTTTTGCTTCTTGCAAAGCTTCCTCCTCACTTCCCAGATTTGGAAACACAGAGTTGGGCTCTGTGTGCTTCAATAATAGGATTCTCTAAGTTTGTGGCGATTGGAGCTATTTAAGTTCCTTTGAGGAATGTCAAAGTATTGCTGCGAATGTGAAGGATGTGAAGGATGCCCAGAACAATTAAGGGTAATTGCAGGACAGGCATGTTCCTGGAAAGTGTCGTGGGGAACTGGAGTGGTTTAGATTTGCCAATTTGAGTTTCCCAGTCAAACTACCACATTAACCTTATGTGAAAGCCTGATGCCTTTTGGTCAAGGCATATCTTGTGCTTGTTTTGAGCAGAGTTGGGAAGGAGGACAGAAAGCAGTATGGCAACACCTGTGGGGTTTAGGAGATGAGCACCACTGACAGAGCAGTGCCTTTTGCATTTGATGGGGTGTGCCAGGGTTGAAGGGATGAGGGACATGGAGGCTTTTCCTGGCTCTTTTGCATATGTAGTAGAAGAAAACCGAACTGGTGCCTGAGAGAGAAACACTTTGATAATCTTCCTGTGTTCATTAGTGATAGCAGTGTTTCACTGTGATATCTTGCCCTAAAGAAAAAGCAGTTTCCTCTAACAAAACTCTAGCAGCCTCTGCTTGCTTTGGGTTGTTGTCTGATAAACAGGATCCATGGCTTAAATCACCTCAGTGTCAGCAAACGTTACACAACTCTGAGGGGAGAACACTGACAGCACCAGCACTTGGTGCTCTCAGATCTATCATTCTCTCATATCTGATTCCACAGACTTATCATCACCCTGCTTCAATAACATGAGTTTTGGGGCAGGAGATCTTCAGTTAAATTAATGTGGTAGTCTTCCATGTTTTTCAGACAGTTTTGCATCTTCCATCAACTAACATCTGCATTTTCATAGGTGATGAACTGCATAATCTGTTGCTTTAGCTATGGCTTGTAGAATTAAAACAAAGCACTAGCTGACAGAAACTGCATACAGTGGCACTCCAATTCAGAGATGGACACAGTGATTAATATGAAATTAGTCATAGATTAGTCATATTTTTTCTTTGTGTAAATCATGTCTAGTTTCACTTAATATCTGATAAGTTAGTGATTTGAAAGCTTTTATTTAAACCTTCTGTAGTTTGTTCTTGTTGCTGGTCTTAAAAGTACTTCATTGAATGGTCTAATCTTGTGTTACTCATCTCTGACTCATGAGATTATTCAGAATATTTTATTATGCTTCCAGAAAGTGGTTCTTTGCCGTGGTGATTGGCTATGTTTTCTGCATCCTCCAGTGCTGCTGTGTTGATTCAGTGACTTCTGTGCATGTACATTTTTCAAATCTACTGTTTTGTGGTAGGAAATGCTGTGTGAGCTATCAGCTGGTTGGGTCCCTGGAGCTAATGACGTGGTTAGTTTTGTCCAGGCCCCTTTAGTTATGCCAGACTCCCTGGGTTTGGATCAAAACTTGTTTTTTAAGCTCCAGGTTGGCACTTGCTGGGCTGGTAAGTGCCCACGTTTTGGGTTTCAGCTGTGGGTGCAATAAGACCCAAAACCAGACTGCCTTGTTACAGTTGATGCTGTGTGATTTTTGTCTGTGTCAAAATGTCTGGCCTTCCAGAAACCAAAAATGAAGATAAGGGCTCAAGTGTCTGTGTTTTCTGTTCTTGCCTAATTTATCTGAGTGCAGCTAGCCAGTCCCAACATAAATAAGAGATCTGCTACATGGTCTGAAGAGGCTGAAGAATGCTTCCAGGGACAGGGGGATTTAAAGGTGAAGGAGGTTGTGTTGGTGGGTGATACTTGGGTGTATACAGATTGAGGAAAGCATACAAACTGCAGTCCTGATTGCTTCCATTAAGATTCAAACCAGCCTTTGCCCAAAGGCCTTTTACAAAAAATCATGCCATTAGTGTAAGACATGCATCAGTGGCTTTTTCCATGGAAAACCATTAGGTCTCCAGATCATTCAAACTGTTAGTGTTTCTTCCTTGCTTGGCTTCTTGGCTTTAAATACTTCTCCCACCTTTCCAAGGCAAGATAACTGGACAGAATCAGCTTGCATCAGTGACTTCCTTGGAACTGCATTTGTTAATAATTTTTCCTTAGTAATTTTGAATCCTGTTGCCTGTGGAAATTTCTTTTAAAAACGTAGGAAGAATGTCATAGTAGCTTTTTAATTGAAATATAAGCAGACAGACATGAGGCACATGTGTGGGAAGGAGCAGTAATTTGAATTGTGCTGTGACTACTTGGGTCCCATGTTTCAAAGTAATTTTTTAGCCTTTAGTAGAGAGGTGGGGCTCTTTCAGATCTTGTATCTCAAAGCCCTGCTTTTCTTGATCAGAAATGATTAGGCAAAACAGATCTTTATTTTTATCTAGTAAAGAACAGACATGAATCCAACTATTTGTTTGCAGTGCTCTTGCGTTCTTCTGGAAATGTTCCTGAAACAAAGCTCCTAGGAGTCACAAAGCAAAGAAATAGTGCTGCACCTTTCTTGTTCAGCTGTGTCCCTAAACACAGTGCAACATGTGATTTTTTTCAGGTCTTTGAGCACAGGGCTGTGTCCTGTTTAAATTCACACAGCGTGTAATTAATTGCATGCAGTTGTGTGTCCTGAATTTAAAAAAGAAATGGGTGGCTATTGCAGAAAACATTTGATTGGCAAGGTAAAATATTGCTGCTGAACATGCAAGATTGTGGGAGTAGGATTTGCATTTTCTTCCTGGTTAAGAAATTAGAGTCTGCGAAAGAAAAAGACCATATCGTGTATCTTTCTTTCCTGGGGATACTGAAGAGGTTCCCCCAGGGTGTTTATACTTTGTGATCTCTCTATGAAAGCAAAAACCCAATTAACTCTCACCTGGTTTGCCTAGTCCTGTTCTTCTTAAATGATCATTCCTAACAACTGGCTCTTGGTTATGAGTGTGGTTTTCTGGGAGGTTGTTTTCTTCATACTGAAAGTGAACTTGGATTGAACTTGATGGAGGGTTTTGCTCTTGCTGTCAAGGCTGGAGAACCCCCGGTCTCCTGTGTGCCCACAGGTCAGGGCTGTGTGTGACATGGGAGCAGCTATGCCCTCAGCTCCTGTTCTTGGATGATAATTTACCCTTCCAGTTAAGCTGGAAAAGCCCCACCCTTTCCCAGAAGTCCCAGTTTTCACTCATGGTCCTGAACACCAAACTTTCCCTGGGGGCTGTCAGCCTGCCTGGCATCCTAGTGCAGGGTGAAGCCCCCTGGATCTGTGTCCTGTGCCCTGTTCAGGCTGGAGAAATGCTGGGATAAACCTCAGAGCCAGTCCTATAGGAAATACTTCTGTAAACAGTCTTCAGAGGTGAGGGTATGCAAGGGGGGGTTTCTTTAGCTTAGTGTTAGGGGATGTCTGGTAGGGATAGTGTTAGGGTTTAACCCCAACCAGCAACTAAACCCCAAAAAGTCACTTCTTCACTCCGTTCATCGTGGGATCAGGGGGAGAATTGGACGGGTAGAAGTGACAAACCTTATGGGTTGGGATAAAGATGGTGTAATAAGGAGGGCAAAAGCTGTGCACACAAGCAAAGGAAGGAACTAGTTCTCCACCTTCTATGAGCAGGCAGGGGTTCAGCCATCCCCAGGAGACTGGAGCTCCATCACAGGTAACAGTGACTTGAAAAGACAAATGCCAGCATTCCAAACATCCTCCCCAAGCTTTATATACTAGTGTGATGCCACATATGGTCTGGAATGTCCCTTTGGTCACTTGGGGTCAGCAGTCCCAGCTGTGTCCCCTCCCAACTCCCTGTGCACTCCCAGCCCCTCACTGGGGTGGGGTGAGAGGCAGAAAAGGCCTTGGCTCTGTGCAAGCCCTGCTTAGCAAGAACTAAACCATCTCCACTGTTTGCAGCACAAATCCAAAATTTAGTCCATACAACCCACTGTGAAGAAAATTAACTCTATCCCAGCCAAAACCAGGACCAGAATTTCATTAGTCAAAATTAATTTGAGTTTGAGGAAGGAAGGATGTGGGGGAATGGGAAATGAAGCCCACTTCCCTAGCAGCCTTGGGAACAAACAGAATCCTTGTGTTGCCAGGGTCTGAGGCAGTTTGTTCCCTTTTGAGGAATGCAGGAACACGTTCCCTTCCTCATCAGACAGCCAGTGGCCATGCAGCTTGCCCGAGGTGTGGGTTGTGTGTGTGTCTAACTCTGACTCTGTCGAGAAGGAAATGACTAAACTTGCTGTCAAGCCACAGTAACAAAGAACAGCTTTGATTTACCAAAATAGTGGTGGTGGAGAGGCTTGGGAATATCTGTGGTGCTGCCACCCATGCTGGGAATAGCAAGTCAGTCTGGAGAATGGCCCTCTTGGGGAGTGTGAGTTTCCTGCAGTGATGGAGGGGGACAGACCCAGCTGGGAGCTTGGTTCTGAACAGCTGCAGAAGATGCTGAGGGAGTTGGGGCACCACTGGTGGCTGCAGCAGGAGGGCCAGGCCAGCTGTGAGGAGCAGAGGTGGCCAGTCCCATGCAGCAAAGGTGCAGCGGCAGAATCCCACGGCCGCTGTGCTCCACGTCTCCTTCCCCCTGCTGTCTGTGTGTCCTGGCAGCCCAGGCAATGGGAATCCCAAAGGTCCTGTCAATCCACGAGCATCAGCTCTGGTCAGATTGTAATGAAGGAGAGAAGCTCCATCTAATTATAGGTTTTCCATTTTGGCCCTTCATATTACTTTAGGCAGGCTTAAAATAACACCAACATGACATTTTACAGTGCCCTTTATAGAAACCTCAAATATTTTTTTTTCCCGCCTACAACATTTTGTATCTTTTTCCATCTGGCAGATGTTTTTTTCCCTGTGTTGCACTGGGCTCAGTACATAATTATTCTGTTGCAATAGCCTGGAGCCCTGTCCTGTGATGGAGTCTGCTTGCACAGACTCCTATGTCCTGCTCAGTTCTGTGTCTTTTTTTTTATCCCCTGGTGGTTTTGTTCAATCTACTCTAAAAAACTCTTCAGAGAAGTAATGAGCACCCAGTCATTTGTGCGCCTTGGGATGATCTATTATAGCTTTTTAGTGTATAGCTCTGAAAACATTTGGGATTTCTTTTTTCCCCCTCCCAGTCATACAAGGGCTCAATTCTCTCTTTTCCAGTTTACAGTCTCTGCATATTTGCAGTTTGTTGCCACAAGTCAACAACTAGTTAGTGTGCCTTTGCTCCCACTTTTTTGAGCTGATTCTTTGCTTTCCGATGATGTTGCTTGTCTCAAACTCCTCATGCTCTAGGCATGACGTTTGTTTGGAGAGCAGTGTCTTGGTGTGCCAGTGAAGTGTTGCAGGTGGGGGTACACTGGTGTGTTCCTGGTTGTTTCCATCCTTCTACCAACCATATTTCACTGAGCACTTGTCTTTGAGTCACTTATTCTTAAGCCTCTTCTAATGGGAGCTTGCTTGTGTAACCGCGTAGGTTTGGAAGTTTTGAGTTATTAGCCTGAAGTTTTATTCCCCAAACTTCCCTTTTGCATTTCGGATTCAAAGCCTACCCAGAGCCTTCTCCTGGAACAGTTTTGTCAAATTTCCCATACCAAATAGCTCCTCTTTTGTCCACAGTCTGTAAATGGGAGTATCTGAGACTAAAGCTTCCTGTCAAGCCACAGGAACAGAGAACATCTTTGATTTACGAAAATAGTCATAGCAAGGAGACTCAGGAACTCAAGTTATTGAGAGTGAATTGTGGGGTTGATTCAGTGCTATGGGCTCGTGTGACTTCCACTGGCTTTACTTCACACATTTTCAAATGTTCATCAACATTGGGTGCTTGTTTGGGGTTTGTTTAGGTTGCAGCAGTGCGAAGGAAGCCTTGCCAGACATTATTCACCTTTGTTTTGTGCTGTATGTGTGTGATCAGCTGGGGAGGTCAAGGGCAGGCACAGACCAATTGTGTAATGTAGAGATACTGAGAAAGAATGTTGCTGGGAATTATTTGGAATTAACAAGCTCATTTCCGTTTTGTACGTCAGTTGTCATCTTTTAATCTCTTGGTATTAGCTTTTTTAAAATGCTGTTATGTACATTATCCACAGTGCTTCCTGTATCCTGTGTCACTTGATAATAAACTTTTACAGGATATCACAGTTAAGTCATCTCAAGCTTTGAGTGATTAATCAAAATCTCTATTTCTCTTTTTCTCAGTGTTGGAAGTTTATATGGATCAGTGGTACGTGCTTAAGAGTGACAGTGGAGATCAACACTAAGTCTGTTCCTGTAGGTGAGTAATCTAAACCCACTGCATTGCTGATGTCTATTATCTACTATCTGCTATTTTTTTGCTTTTTGTTATCTTACACAACAGCTCCTTTGGGCTTTCATTTCAAACATCATTAAAATGATGCTCTATATGACTTCTAGTAAGAGTTGTAGAAGAATGTCAGTCTGCTTCTCCAGATATCCATTGATTTTGTATTTTTTAAAGGATGGTCCTTGCTTAACATGGTCTAAGCTGTAGTTTAGGGTCAGAGAAATGCAGAAACTATGTTTCTACATTTTAATGACAGTGGATTTAGGGTTAAAGTGTGGACTGTGGCAGAGTAATGAAGTGTATTTGGATTATCCAAGAAGCAAAACTGAAATGAGCACTGGAGCTGTTCTGTGGCATATGCAGGGTTCAAACAGTGCCAGTGCACCCAGTTTGGAGGGTTCAGCTCCAGCACAAGATCCCCCTGGACATGCTGTGACTGAGTGATGCAGCTGTGCATGTGCAGTTAATCTGACTCAGCAGGTCTATGGCAACGTGCAGAGAAACTGCCAAGAGCTTTCAGATTATTGGGGCAAGTTTATGAGAAAATGCATTCAGCAAAACAGAGTATGTGTTGTGAGGTCTTTTGGAAGTGTCCCAGTTCTGTTGGCTTCAAGGAGCAGCATTTTGCATTCGGTCTAGACTGATTTGATCCAAGTAGCCTAGTGCATGTCAGAGCTGGCAGTCTTGTTTTGGGAATGGTGATCCCTCATCTACTTTGTTTTGGATATTATGGTATGATTTAGCATCCTAAATTCCAGCTGGAGAGTTAGGTCAGATTGCTGAGCCTGCACTTGATCATTGTAACCTATGGCTGGGATGTTCTTAACGCAAAACTCCATAGCTGGGCTCCCAGTCCCTCCAGATGTGAGGACTGGTATCTCATTTAAAATACCATTTCCCTTATTTTATTCCTTTATCTTCTCCATAGCCCTTGGAGTGCTTCTTTGCGGCTCTTTTCCCCTTCCCACACTAAATCACTGTTCATGAGCTCTCTCTGAGATTCACAGCTGCCCAAGGTCTTGCACCAGACCTGGAAAGAAGTGGCTGTTGTTGTTCCTTGTTTGTCAGAAGCCCTGAACTCCACTGCCAAAAGTTTTTATTCCTTGGGTTTTTAATCAGAGGTCTGCTGGCTCTGGGAGTGGTTGTCACCTACTGTCTCCCATCCTAGTCACATTTGTTCAGTTTTATCACTGCTTATCAGGGTCGGTGAGATTATACTCCAGCTGGATTTGCATCCATCATGGCTGTAAAAACATGGTTAAAAGTCTGATGCTGGCTGGCAGCCACATTCTGCTGGATGTTTGTTTGGAGACTTTCAATCTTCTGGCATCACTGTGCGAATGTCTTGCCTTTGCTGGAAGTCTCTCCCTCTTTGCTCCCCAAATGCAGTGCTGAATTCCCTTCCCCAGGAGCAGCAGAAGGCTTGGGACATAGATCTGCCTGGTTTTCCTTGTCACTGGTGCTGCTGCTCCCTGGGAAGGGGGTGTCTGTGTCCATGTCCATCTGGGGTTGTAGGAGCAGGTCCTCCCTTTTCCATTCCTGTGGCTCCACTACTGGCAGGTCTCTGGCATTTGGTGAAGTCGGACCTGTTGCACTCAGCAGTCAGTCTGAAAAGCTTGATTTCTCCAGCTGCTGCTTGCTTTCCTCATTAAACAGATAAATAAGAGCCTCCCCTAATGAGATGGCAGGAAATTCCTGTGCCTGACTCAACGCTGACAAGGGCAGGGGACTGTGTTTTGGGCTGCTGGTTGCTTCTCCCACATGGAGAGGAACATGGGCTGCTTTGCTGGGTTACCACATGTTCAGCACAGATGTCTGACCTCCAGTCTCACCACACAGAATACACCAGAGTGTTCAGAGTGGAGTTTCAGTGCCTCTGCCCACAGCCTCTATTTATCCATAAAAGCATGGATTTTTCCATCTCGCTGTTCCCTCCCTGGCTAGCTCCATGTTTAACATGCTGCTGCCAGTTCAGCCTTGGCCCACAGTAAGGCCACATGTATAAATAATCCAGAAAAGCTAAATAAGGCTTTTAAAATAAGCCTTAGCAGAGACAGCTGCTTCTGCATGGTGCCATGAAGACACAGAAAGGCTAAGTCCATGTAGCCAGAGTCAGTCATGTGCTCCCTGTAGCTCCTGCCCTTTCCTAGCAAAATCCTGCAGTTTTGCAGCTGTGTCTTCACCCTCCTCCACCAGCTCTGAGCTAGGTCTGTGCTTACTGGCAGCAGATTTTTGGTGTGTCTAAAGCTGAGACAGAGCATCACATGCAGCACTGAAATAGTGTCCAGTCCACCCTCTTACAGTGCCTGGGTGCAAGAGGCAAAAATCAGTATTTGTTGGGTTTCCCCCCCTCAATGTCACACTGAATGAAGGGAGGGAATGAAGCACAAGGCAACTTCTATGTATTCCATTTATTAGCACTTGACAACTTGTCCTGCAGGGCCCAGCCCACACACAGTTTTTCTGGGGCTCTTAATAGTTGTGCTAAACTAAATTGTGCTCAAAATAGAAATAATTTCAAGCGTTTCCCCAGAGCCTGTGGCTGTTCTGCATGTTTATGGGAGGTGCAGCACCGCCCATAGTTGGGGCACAGGAGGGTCCCTGTCTCACTATATTAGGAACAGCAGAAAGTACGACACAGACTCTCTGGCTGGGCTGCCTAAGAGAGTAAGATTTATTATTCCAGATCTTCTTTTATAGACAGGTCCGAGAGGTAAAACTCTTGTTGGTCAGTAAACCCACATGTCACCATCATTGGACAATTGGGGAACAACACCCCTTGACTGTTTCTTGCAAGTAAACAAGGATCAAAACAACACCTGCAAAGGTTGTTGTCTTTCTCCAAGGACTGTTTAGATTCCTTCTTATGCTTTCTCAGCCCAGAGTGAGAACCTTGTGTGACTTAGTTTCACGCAGACACTGTGCTCCCTCCCTGCTTTCTCACATTCAGCATCCATAGGTCCCCAGGTAGGCTCTGATGGGGACTTTTCTGGTGTCTTTTTCCTCCTCTTCTCTTGAGAAGTGATACTGCTGCTTGCAGAAAAGAAGCATGTTATTCTACTTTTGCTCCTCACATTTTATGTGATGTGGTTTGGGAAACCTTAATGTAACTTAAAGTTCTGCTCATCCACAGTTCTGATGGTGGCTCTCTAATACACATCAATCTCTGCAGAGAGGGGGGATGTATTTATCTGTAAACAGTGAGCAGCCTGCCCTGTTTATCCAGCATGTGACCCTTCTGCTGCACACAGTGTTTTCCGGCCTCCCTCCCATCCGGTTCTTCTTATTTTATTGACTTTCCCAGTCCTGGAAATTGCTTTATGTTCAGAAAACATAAATTGATGCCTCACAAAGCTTGCAAACCTGATTTCACTTCTTTCCTTGTTTTTTGAAAAACTCTTTTTGCTCTCTTCAAGACCAAAAATGTAGATTTTCCCTGTTTATTTAGACAAGCTTATTTTGTCTGCAGAAATCTTGTAAAAAGCTAAGTTTCTTTGCTTGAATTTATAATCCTCTGAGGTTTATGTATTGAGAATAATCTTTGTGAGCTGGAAAAAGATTGTCCAATCTGTTTTATGATGTCCCACTTTTTGAGTATTGCATCTCATTAGGAATACAGTTGGCTGTTTGCGTGGCTTTTTTCTTCTCTGTATAGCTTGGGGGAGAAAATATATCATTTCTTCATCTAGTAATAAGGCTTGGCACTTTGCATCTTCAAAGACCTCTGTGGCTATGGATTGAATAATTCCTATAACATTGTGTGTATTAGTTTCTCCTCATTTCCCCCATTTTACAGATGGGCAAAGTGAACAAGAAGTCAAATGAGCTTAGGCCATGGAAAGAGAAACAAGGTCAGCTTGAGTTCCCACCTTCCTGACTTCTGCTAGAACAACAAAAAGTTTGATTCAGGTTGACGCAAAGGGAAATGTAATGATCTTTCCTGAGCTTCTTAACTACTTATTTAAGTGCATTTGCTGGTGGTACTTTTTCAAGATTTTTTTTTTGTTTTTTTTTTCCTGAATAAGTTTTCTCACAGACTGATATGGCTGTTCCTTCTTAATGAGTGGTTGGAGGTGTGTGAGGAATTGTCTGAAGTTTTATAAAGGTGAAGCAGCATGTTAATGGGGTTAGGTTTGTGGGGTGTCACTCACTGCTGTCTGTGAGATCTCTCTGCTCCTTCCTTCCTCTTTCCTCTCAAACCAGAGGCAGAGGAGACCTTTTCTGTATTATCTGGGAATATTTTTTTCCCCATCTTGTTTTCCATCTGAGACTAAGACGGGAAAAGCGATCCTCAAAATGGGAACTGTGTCAATACATGGAAGCTGATCTTGTTTCATCCACCACATACCATGCTAAGATTTTTCTTTTCCCCTCCTATGGACTGTAGTGGAAATTATTGCCTTAGAGTGGTGTCTGGAATGATGTCATTTGCAGAAATACAACTGCACTAGGCTATAGGCCTTGATTTACAGCTGCTTAATGAACTGACAAGACCCCCAAATGCATTGCATGGCATATAGAAAAGGTGAGTGCTGTAGGCAGTAAACTGTGGAATTAGGCACTCTGTTACAAAGGAAGTCATGGTAACAATTTCATTGTCTACTTGCTAGAAGTTAATAAACCTTTTTTTTTTCAGGAATTCTGGCTTTTTACAAAGTTGCCTTGGATTGCTGGGCAGTGTTAGGATAGTTGAGTCCTTTTGGGGAGAACAGATAATCTGCTAGGTGAAGAGGAGCATGGAAATCACATGAAGACTTTCATCTTCCTTAGGAAAATTTCGTGGCTGCATCTCTGCAGGCTCTCAGAGGTTCCCTGGCCACCTTCTGACTGGCTTCAGATGCCTTGTTTGATAAACTTTCAGGCAAAAGGCCTTGCATGGCTTAACACAGCTTTATTCTGGGCATGCTGTGCTAGTGAAGGCGCTGGAGAAAGCAGCTGTCTCCAGCCATGCACTCCTTTTGGGGATGCAAAACTTTGCAGAGCCTTTTTTAGGGGCTCAAGATTTAGTTCCAAGATTATATTTAGTTTTCTGTTTCTGGTGGGTAGGACAGCTATCCTGATGCCTTAGATGAGACCTTCAGCAATGGACAGCAGCACCAAGATATCACAACCTTTAGAAATGAAAATTTTTATTTTAATTTTTCTTTGACTTTCTTATATATATGATACCTTATTTGTGCAAGCTCCTTCCCAGTGTTGGGCAGAGCTGTCCTGAACCACTCTATGCTCCCAGGGCTCTGGATTCATCCTCTGCTTTTCATGACACCCAAATTACTTGTCTTCTGACTTTTTATGGATCTGAATGTGACTTTTCATGAATCTGGATGTTTTTCTCTTGCTGAGCTTGGGAGGCTCTCGGGGCTGAGTTGGGACCGGACTTTGCAGCAGTGAAGTACAGAGCAGCTGGTGAAGGCTTTCATGCCTTGCTTGCAGGGTGTGAGTACTTGTGGTGGGGTCTTGATGTCTCTCCTGTGTCATTTGACGGCTTCTCTCACTAGGTTTTGATTTCAGCTGCTTAGGAAAAGTGTCAGCAGCTCAGTGTATGGGGAACTGCATGTGCGTCTGTGGTTGTTCTGTTGTGTTTGTTTTAATTTTGTGTTCTGTAATTTTTTTGAGGTATTGCATCCAAAAGTAGTGAGCACTTCTAAGAATGTGCCCAGGGTGAATTGCTTGGATCATGCTGATACTCAAGGAATTTTGTTGAGATCCTTTAGGATCTCTGGGTGTTCCTTAGGTATTTGAAATTAAGAGGAAGGGACCAACTGGCTGGAAGGGCTGGAAGGTGATTGCCCAGGGAGGGTTGGATGGAGGTTTTTTGTTTGTCTGTTTATTTTTGTTTGTTTGTTTGTTTTTTTCCTGGGGCATCAAACCACTGTCAGAAAGCACTGAGGTCTTCAGTGGAAAACCAACTGTTGTCCTTTTTAAAGCTCTCCTCACCACAAATTGGCAATCTCCCCATTTCTCCTGTGTTTGAAAGGCTGAGGTGGTGCAGCCTAGGTTTGACAAGTGATAGCTAGGGAGCCTGACTGTTCTCTGGGAGGATTCCAGCTGTAAGCTGGCCCTCTAAAATGAGCAAGGAAGTGGCTTCCAGGCTGAGGTATCTGGAAAATATCAAGGGGTAGGTGAGAAGGTGTGAAAGGCAAGGGCCACTCTGAGCAATAAGAGTGCTCCAGAAACCTGGCAGTGACAGCAGTAGGAGGGGTGCTGAATGAAGCTGGAGGTGGGCTGGAGCAGGAGCTCTGTGTCCAGTCTTTCCCCTCTTTCTAAGAGAGGCTCAGACCCGCTCTGCATTAAATTGCTGTTTGTCTCATCCTGCTTATCTGCTGGTCAGCCCCCACACTCACTCCAGATGTTCTTTTATCACAAAACCAGAGATGCACCTGAAATTGTCCTTCCAGGATTTAGAAGCTTTTTTGATAAAGCTGCCTGTCTACCATTGTTTTCAAGGACACATCACACTTTGAAACTGTGGTATTAAAATAATTGCTTTTGAAATGAAGGGAGGGTCATGTGCCCTACATCAGAAATTCCTCTTAGTGCTTATTAATCTGGTATATAAATGTCATGGCTTACATCCACAGGGTGTTTATACTGAATTTTTAGCTGCATCAGTATCTCTTGCTCCTTAGAATAAATGCCATATAATCCAGTAATGAGCAATATTCTTAATTTAGAAACCAAAAATAGGACATAGACAAATCTGAGTTACTGGAAGAAAGTAGGAAATAGCCTTACCTCATGAGGGCAGAGCAAATTCAGTTGAATCATCTAGTGTTTAGTGTAATGGTAGGGCCGGAGAATTCCATGTGTTTCCCTAGGATGACACAACAATTGCTGTATTCCAGAGGTCTGATCCTCCTCTGGGACACCTCTTCTGAGGTGTGTAACAGGGTAGTTACAGTGGGGTGTTTCCCTTCTTTCCGAACCCTGGGAAGATCAGTGCCCACCAACTGGAGGTACATTAAGCAGAAGGGATTTAGGCTTGTGCCTTCCAGCACCCTGTTTGAGGGAGATGAAGTTGTTCCTCTGAGACCTCTGAGGGAGGAGCACTGGCCGGGACAAGATGGGAACTTGGGAGTAGAATAATCCAAGATCTCTAATGTGTGGAGCACCTTCCAAGCTGACAGTCCTACACCTGAAGGAGGTGCTTTTTCTTACGCCCTTAGCAACTGTTCTTAGGTAACAGCAGTGGAACAGCAGTCATACAAGCATCAGTGGCTAGTAAAGTCAGTTCCTGATAACACTAAGGATGGTAATACTGCAGGATGTCCCCAAGGGGAGATGACTCAGTGGCCAGTGCTTGTTTTCTCCTCACCATGAGGGGCACAGGCTGTTAACTTTTAGCTCAGGTGCTGTCTGAATGCTGGCAGATGGGTGAACTTTGTTCATTGGAGGCTATCTGTGACTCATTCCTTTTCCCAGAGACAGCCTGCTCTCACACCCTGTGAATTCCCTCAGTGCAACAGAGCAGCACTTGTTTGCTGATTTACTGAATGATTTTTGATTTGTGTTCCATATGGAGTAACGGTAGCTCTGTGTAACCCTAGGGAAATTTTGCCTTGAAACACCTTGGTAAAGAAGTTACCTTTCTATGTGATGGTGTCACACTGAATCAGAGTGATGTGGACCAAGATCCATATTGCATGTGAACATGTCTTTGTTGCAGATTTTGTGTGAGTTTTGGAACTTCAGTGTTTCCCTTGGTCTCAGACACCCACCCACCCACTCACACACACTCCTAGAGCTGTACTCTGGTGGTGCCTCTAAGTGGAGAAGGAAGACAGATTGCCACCATAATGATCAGGATGTTTGTGGAGATTTGCTCCTCTTGTGTTTGTGGCAGAGGCCATGTCTGGCAGATGGTCTAAAGTCAGTCAAGGTGAGGAGAGGGCTGCTCTTTATTACTGACAGCACCCACAGGTTGCACAAAGCTGCCAGGATCTGTATTTTGACATCCTGTTTTGGTCACTTGGTCAAACAGGCAGCCAGTGTTAAGCATGTCCTCAGCAGCATTGACTTCAGTGGCATTAGAAACATGCTTGACATCAAATGTGGGCTTGTGCAAGTTGCTGATCTTAGGCTGGGTGGGTCTTGCTGAAAAGCTCCTATGCCGACAGAGAGACTGTCGCTATTTCAGGCTGTGGTTCCGCTTGGCTGTCAATCCAATTTAAGGGGGCCAGATTATAAACACTGAAATGCTGAGCTGGTGCAAAGCTGCTTTGCTGATAAGGAGCTGTTCAAAATATTTGGAAAGTTCAGTTCTGCTGCAGGACTGGGCAACCATTCCTGGCTCCACTCCCAGGGCTCAGTGCCAGCGGTGTTTTGGCTGGTTTGCCTGCTTGGCTGGATGCCAAGTGACCGAGGCTTGACGTGCCCTGGATGTCACTGTGCCTGAGGGACACTGGGGGATGGCAGTGGTAAAGCAGCCATCCTGGTTCTGCCATCTGGGCACTGAACAGCTGTCTGTCCCTGTGGGGACAGAAAATAGAGTGGTGCATCCCATTGAATGCTGCAGCATTGCTGGGAATACCAAAACAGAGCCTATGGCAGCTCTGGTCTCCTTGTATCTGTTCCCAGCTCCCAGCAGGAGGGGAAACTGTGATAGGTGGGAATGCTGCATCCCTATCTGAGGAAGAGCTTTGCTGACTGTCAGTGTTTCAGCCCCAGAATAGTCTGGCAACAGAGCAAATTGGCAGCTTGCAAGCGCTTGCAGGAGCCTCTTCGTGGCTTTGGTTGCTTTTTGCTCTAAGACCTCAGCAGAGATTTCCACGGTTCCTCCTTTTCCCTTGCCCTTGCCCTTTCCCGTCCTGTCCTTCACAGTGCAACAATGTGACAGTGTTTTGTTGCTTCCCTTGCAGATTTTGGGCACAGATGGAATTTAGAGAATCATAGAATGGTTTGCGTTAGAAAGGACCTCAAAAACCATTTCATTCCAACCCCCTTCCATGGGGAGGGACACCTTCCACTATCCCAGCTTGCTCAGAGCCTCATCCAGCCTGGCCTTGGACACTGCCAGCGATGGGGCAGCCACAGCTTCTCTGGGCAACCTGTGCCAGGGCCTCACCACCCTCACAGGGAGGAATTTCTTAATATCTAATCTAAACCTGCTCTCTGTCAGTGTGAAGCCATCCCCCCTTGTCTGTCACTCCAGTTCCTAATGAAGATTCTCTCTCCAGCTTCCTTGTAGGTCCCCTTCAGATACTGGAAAGCCGCTGTGAGATCTGTATGAAACCTCCTCTTCTCATATTTTTGTTATCAAGGGGTGTGTCATGTATAAACGTAACACCTTTGTATCCTCTGAGTATCTAGAGTGTGTTCCCACTCCTCTGTAGCTGATCTCATAATTTCCCTTAGGGACCTTCTTTGCAACTGTGCTGCCTTTCACAGAATCTCTGCCAGCTGTGCTGCAGTGCTCTGGGCAGGGAACTGGGAGGAGTGATGTGCACAGTCCAGCATGAATGTGGTATTGTGTCCTCTGGATAGTTCCTGCAAGCAATCACTTGGATCAGATGCCTGCTGCCAAGGGGTGCCTGGGTGTGATGTTAAGGTGTGATTTCCTGTTAGCAGGATGTTGTCAGCGAGTGATTCTCCCCCTGTCACTAAAAGTAGGGGCAGTACTGCTTTGAGCAACTGAAACAGCTGCCTGTTGGGAAGATGGGAAAGGGAAGCCCAAAAGCATTGCTACATCAGGAGAAACTATGAGTGCATTCAGTTCTGACAGCAAGAAACCGTGTAGGTACACAACAAATAGTAGTAATAGGCTGCGTCTGTCTCCTCTAATGCTTCCCCTATCTGATCAGTTGTCAACATCTGTTAATCTCTGCTGCCACAGAATGTGGAGACAGCTCTGAGGTTTGTGTTGTTAAGGGTGTGTGCTGTGTATAATTCACAGAGGGTTGTGACAGCCATAGTGAATGCTGTGATCCATGCTGGGGAGCAGTGGGATATGGCTGTGTTATCTCTTGAGTTATCCAGGAGGAGTTTGTAGCCTTGCTGGCATTACAGCAGGAGAGGGAACATGTGTGGTCATGTTACCCTCAGTAGACATCTGCATGTAGCTCCTTGGAGCAACAGGTTGCTGGCATGCAGCCACACCGGCATCTTGGGATTTTGTCAGATCTTGCAAGCAAAGGAGCACCAGGCTGGGTCACAGTTCTTGGACAAGAAGTTTCCAGGGAACAGGCTGCTGATGCAGAGATACCGCAGAACTGGTACCTGCTGATGTATCCTTGTGGTGCCCGGTGCATTCTGACAGGTATACTGGGTGTGTTTCTCTTCTTCTGTTGTTACTTGGTATTTTCTGACTTCAGAAGAACACTACCACAATTCTAGTGTCAGTGAGAAATAAGTTGACTCTGCTCTCCCCCATACCGTGGCCAGTTGTAAAGGATTTGAAATTAGTGTTTTGAAGTCTGCAGTGGGGTATAGCGTTGAGGTTGTTTATGAGATAAAAAATTGCTCAGGCACAAGTTGAAAATCTACTTGCACTGAACTTGGCTTTAGCAGCAGTGTGGAGCCATGCTTCAGATTCCTAGATACTCTTGGACATGGAGTGCTGTCTTTATTCCTCACTGGTGCAAAGTTCCCACAAGTGAAAAGTTCCCACTGGTGGGAATTTTGCACCAAGTTGAATGTGTGCTCTACCTGGGTAGGCACACCCCTTAAAATAGCCATAAAGACCAGAGTAACAGGAGCCCCAGCTCAGGTGAGCAACTTTTAACCTAAGTCCTTCAGGGTGGCTGGTTTAGCTAAGCTGTTTCTTTTGATTTAATGCCCAGTTTACTTCACCTTCATGTCTGTCTTTAATCAGGTTAGCTCTCTGGAGTTTGGCAGATGGAATTAGGAAAATAATGGTTGTTTTATAGCATGTTATTGGCACACTGTTGTGTTCAAGTTCAAAATTGTTGACCCCACCTAAGATGGAAGTTTCCTACCTTGGCCACAATGCTGCAGTACCAGGAGACCCTCTTGGGCAGGATTGCCACAGGTGGAGTTGTTATGTGAGTACAGAGCAGGTCGTCTCAGCTGCCAGAAGCACTGCTTAGTACAGCCTGAGGAGTGCCTGTGGCATGGGAACTCACCAGCAACCATGTGGAATTGTTTCCTCTGGCTGGAAGGAGGGTTGCAGCTGTCTGGCCATGACCTGGCATCTCAGTATTGGTTTCAAGCCTGAAGTCCTCTGTCCCATATCTGCTGGTTTTCCTCCTTCCCCCTGCAAGCTCCCTGGGCAGCCCAGGTAGCCAGAGCACTGCCTCTGGGCACAAGTCACTGGTCAGCCTCTGTAAGGCTGGTGGTAAATGTCTCCTCCTCAAGCCTCAGGTTGGCTTCATTACCTGTTTACTCAGGAGGCTGCCTTTGGAGACATCCCACATACCTTACTCACCTTTTTCTTCCCTGCCAAGTGCACACTTGTGTTGTCACTTCCTTCCTCTCCTCATCAATGGTCACTAGTATGACGGGACATCAGCTCTTGTTTCATTGATACTGAGACTTAGTTTAGAAAAACAGGATGCCCTGGAAGTAATTGTTTTGTTCAAGTCACTTTCCTAAGTCTTGATTATTTTTATTTTTTTTGACACAATAATTCCACAGGGAGTTAAACCCCTACATTTTGGAAGGTTTTTAATTAGCTGACATATTGATTAAAATCTTGCAATCTGTAAAATACTGCACATCACACTACTACATCTTGGCCAGCCCTCCATTTTCTTTTTAAAGACAATTTAAATAGAATATTACGGAAGAGGGAAAAAAAAATCCCCCCCAAACCAGAGCACAGAAATGGCAATTTAGAATTCTTGATATTTTGCAGAAAGCTGCTTAAGATTATCTCCTTAAAATGGCAGATTTCGCCTGCAAGTCAAGTAGAGGAGCAGGAGCTGATATTTCATTAAAATACTAGGAGAGGCCTAAATGCATTTATGATCACTGAGCCATTTTCAGGAAACAGAAACTTAGAACTCCCAAAAGTTTTAATAAAGGGCAAAAAACAAATCCCAAAATCCAACAGCATGATTCAGATACTTCCTCTGCCGGAGATGCCTGCTTGTTACCATGCAGAGATACCTGTCCTGGCATTATTTTCCCTTGTTTTTCTGTGTGTGCTTGTGAAGAACCCCAGCCTAAAATTCCTGGCACAGGTCTGTGCTGCTCCCTCAGGTCCTGTCCCAGGTCACCAGAGAGAAGAGATCAGTGTCTGAAACACACTAACACTTCAGTGGTGCAGGATTCCCAAGCTATTTCCATACTTCTGAAGCTGTAATGTACCAGAAAGGAGCACACTTGCATTAAGGGATGCATCCTGGGCTGCACCCAGAGCCCCAGGGCAGCAGGGGAGGGCGATTCTGCCCCTCTGCCCGGCTCTGCTGAGCCCCCCCTGCAGGGCTGCATCCAGCCCTGGGCCCAGCACAGGAAGGACAGGGAGCTGCTGCAGCCAGGCCAGAGCAGGGACACCAAGGGCATCAGAGGGATGGAGCAGCTCTGCTGGGAGGAAAGGCTGAGGGAACAATTGGGATTGTGCAGCCTGGGGAAGAGAAGGCTTTGGGGTGACCTCACTGTGGCCTTGCAGTGCCTGAAGGGAACCCACAGGAAAGATGGAGAGAGACTCTTGACAAGGGCCTGGAGTGACAGGACAAGGGGAAATGGCTTCACACTGACAGAGAGCAGGGTTAGATTGGATATTGGGAAGAAATTGTTCCCTGTGAGGGTGGTGAGGCCCTGGCACGGATTGCCCAGAGAAGCTGTGGCTGTCCCATCCCTGGCAGTGTCCAAGTCCAGGTTGGATGGGCTCTGAGCAGCCTGGGATGGTGAAAGATGTCCCTCCCCATGGCAGGGGGATGGAGGGAGATGGGCTTTGATGTCCCTTCCAACCCAAACCATTCTCTGATTCTATGATAGGAATTAATTTGCAAAAATAAGAGTTTATCAACAAGACCAGAACCTCTCTGAGGTAAATCACTGTGGTAGCTGTGTCTTACCAACAAAACCTTGAAGTGGATGAATCCATGTAGGTAAGCAGCGGTTTGGTACTGTAAGGAGAGTGGTGACTGAAGGGGTTTTGTAGCACGGCTGGAGAGTGTGTGCAGCAATGGATTTTTCTATGAGCAGTTCAGTGTGTGTGCGATGTAGAGCTGTCCCCATTTCTGTCCAGTGACTGAAGTGGCAGCCATGCAGAGCTGCCAGAATGCCCCTGCTGCAGCCTGTTTCCATAGAGTGGTAAATAAATGTTGGGTTATCCCTGAGAGGAGCTGTACTGTGACATGAGTCCTGCATGAAGATGTGTGACGATTTCCATCCTGAAATAAGTGATGTTTCTTTTCCTAAACAGGGATTAAACTGTAGTTCCGTTGTACATGTAAAGCAAACATTTGTGCCAGTTTTGGATTTACTTTTCCCATTTTAAGGAGCAGGATAATCATAGCTGAGGCCTTGGCATCACCAGTGTCTTCTGCAAGCCCAAACTAGATTTCTGTCAGTGCTTTTTTATGTTCAGCAGAGTTAGTGTAAGATCCTCCTCCAAGGGAGGATCCCTTCCTAACTTAAGCCAGGGAAAAAAACATCTTTAGTCCTTTAGAGCTAAATATAACCTCCCAGAAACCATCCCTCCAGTGATGGCTCAGTAAACACATGGAAAAATACTCAGGCCCTAAAAGGGAAGCACAGGAGGCAATAGTTTTAAATAGTTATTTGTATAGATCTGTTATATATGAAACAAGTACCAACATTTTAAAACTTATCTAGTGCTTGAGAACATGCAAGATTATCTCCAGGTAACTCCAATGCCTCCATGTATGCCGCAAAGGATTTGGCCCCAGATGTTTGCGTGGTTGCTGAGGAAGCTGCTGGTTCATGATGAGGAAATGCAATGATTTGTTTATTCCTGTTATTTGGGGTGGGGTTTTGTAGTCTTCTGATTGGTTTGTTTTCTGTGGGTTTTTTTGGCATGGAAATAGAGGACAGTTCTAGGATCATCGTTTTTTTTGAATGGTTCCAAAAAGGTCTTTGGTTGAAGCACAAAACCTGCTACATCTTGCCAGCCACCCCCAATCACTTTCCATGGCAAAGGTTGCAGTGTTTGGGAGTTGGGTTGAGTTTTTCCTTTTGCCTCTTAAGAAAACGCTTGAAGATGATCAGCTCACCCCAATTAAATAAATTGAATTAAATAAATAAATAAAATTAAATTAGCCCTCATAAGGGCTTTTCCAGTGCTGGTGTACCTTGGTTTTGTCATAGCCTCCTCCCTCCTGTTCCCTTCATGCACTGGGCACTTCTATTAATCACAAATTCCCACTTCATGGCAGCAAGTCAGTTTGCATCCTACAGGTTAAACCTGTGTTGTTCTTTGGGAGCAGGATCTTCAGCCACAGGTGGGGACTGGAGGTGTATCCTGGTTCTGTTTGACTTTTGATACATGAAGAACAACTCCTTGGCCAGCTGGTATAGTGACAATCAGCCTATGGTTAATATATACCTTTCTTTCTACAAGACTGAGTCTTGCCCCACCACCCCTAAAGGCTGGGAAAGTGTGAAACACTTTCAGTGTCTGCTTCTTTTAGCATTAGATGTCTAATTTGATTTGTATGTAAGTAGGAAAACTTTGAAGTGTGGTCGAAATACAAAGGGAAAAATACTTCAAAGAAATGTAACATTGTAAATGTATCTGATCCCTCAAGGTTTTTGAAGCTTTATCTTGAGATTATGTATTCAGAGGAAGATTTGTATGGAAATACTGAGGGTCATTAATGCATCCAAGCTTTTATGAGTATTGGCCTTGAACTGTTCTGGGCTAGTTTTACTTTCACATGGTGGCAGGCGAGAGGTCCTTCCCCATCTGTCTGCACTGCCAGCATCCCTGACACAACATAAGTTAACATGGTCTCTGAGGGGGAAGCCAAAGCAAAAGCTGTTACAGAGTGAGACTTGTTCAGCATTGTTATCCCATGATCAGCAGAGATCTCTGGTGTGGCTGAACAAAACCACAATGTGTAAACTCCCCAAACTTCTGATTTGCATTGGTCGCTCTACTGTAGTCCAAGGTGGTCTGTGGTGCTGGATTACAGGTTTCTAATAAATACCTTGAACTTTGGGAGAGTTCAGATCTTAGAGCTGAGCTTTGTTTTAGGGTTGGGCATCCACTCCTGTACAAACATGCCCATCTGTACTGGAGGAGAGTGGTTGTTGTTTTTCCTTTTGGCAGACAAGGATTCTGGCATTGAAGTTTTTAATTGCAGGAATTATATTAGCAGTTCCCAGTGGTCAAGGCGGGGGTGTGTATGTATGTGTGCAGGAGGAGCTAATTAGTTGTATATAAATAATGGGCTTGAGAGCTTTTAATCCTAGATGTATTGTTGCATCCTTGCTATCATTTCTTAGAGTGGAACTGTGGAAAGTTAGAAAACTATGAAGTTACACAAGAGCCACTTTTCCCTAATACAACTTTGAAACAACAGTGAGGTTACTTTTGGTCTTTCTATGTCATAAAAACATGTTTGAAATTTTATTCAGTGTTTTAATAAAAACATCTTAAAATATTATTAAATTTTTATATTGTTTTTGAAGGTTTATTTTAATTAGATATGTAGGTCAAGGGAATGGAAACAGTTAAGTAGTCTAGGATTTTTTTTCTCTATTACAGACTTTAAAAGCATCAGGTGGTCTTGCTTCCCCATGGCTTCCTTCCCTTCTGTGCCTTACTGTATTTCATGTCAAATAAGGGCCTTTCTGTGTTCAAACTTTCACAATATTCATAGATCACAAAACTTCCTTCAATAACCATGTGCCTCAATAGTGCTGTTCTTTCTTACTGAAAACCAATATCCTGGTGGAATGACTGTTGGATGACCTCGAGTTTTGAGAGTTTGTGGGGTAAAACTGGCTTTCCAGAAGAGTCTATAAACCTGACTGGCTTAAACATGTGGCAGATACTTAATAATGGAGAGGGGCAGCTCAGCTCTTGCATGTGATGGTGTTTCTACATTATTGTTGTTGTCATGGGATTTAGCCACACCTAAGTTTGCTTCAGACTTGTTGACTTGGATTGTGGCCCCACTGGTGCTGTGTGCTAACCCATCCACTGCTGATCCTGGGCCTACAAAGAAAGTTTTGTAGCGCCTTGCTTCAGTTATATTTTAATTATCAAACCAGGTGATTTATAGGTGTATTCACACTGAACTGCTGCAATTGCACTGTAAACTTTCTTGCAAACTGCTCTTAAAAGTTATCTTCTTCTCCATTTTAATGTGTTATAGCCCTGTCTGCTAAAGGCAGCCCACTATAGGTAAGGTCAGTAATAAACCACAGTTTATTGCTGTATCTAAAGAAACAGGCATTTTTCATTGTTCCATATAATTAAAACAGTTCCACACTTAGAATATTTGTAGTAAGTGACTCCAGTTTCAGTACCTTGTTATCCCAGAGAAATCCATGTAGGTTTGCAGCAGCTGCAGTTCTGCCCCAGCTGGGTGTCAGACATCTCTTGATGCAAGTGTGTCTTAATTTTCCAAGTGCTAAAATTTGTCCTCATCTCATGGACTGCATCTTGTTCAGTTGCAAAGCCAGCACTTTCTGTTTATCTTGCTAATGGGGTGAGGGGTGGGATCTTCCCCACTCCTACATATATCCAGAAGCTTGGCCATGGGATGGAGAGTGGTTGTTCCCTTCCATCCCTAGACCTTTCTCTCTTACTGGGGGAACAGCAGAAAGAAGACCCTCTCTTCTCTTCTGGCCCTTCCCCCCCCAGTTTCCTCTTCGTGCTGCAGGAGAAAGAAGAGTGTAGGGCTGGGCCGAGTTGTGTTTAAAGCTCTGTTCCTGCAGAGGCCACAGCTCTGGCTTGCTGCTGATCTGCTGTCTCCCTCTGCCTTGCAGGTGAAGCCCTCCTACCCTTCAGTATCAACTATGGATGTATTATCCTTACCCGGCATTGTTTGCATTCCCCTAGCACTGATGTCTTTGTCTTATGAACTCTGAGCCCCAAGCACAGCTCATGCTAGAAGCTGCAGGGCAGCAGGACTGAAACCATCTTTCTGCAAGGGATGGTGAGGAGGTGTCAGTTGTGCAAGAGGAGGATGGAAAAGACAACATCTCTACCCCGAAGAACCATCAGGAGAAGGAATGAGCAGCAGAAGAGCTGATTCGTGTGTCCTGGGTGCTAAATTTCTTTGTGCTGAGGAGCAAAGCTGGCACAAGGGTAGGCAGGACACACAGCTCCCCAGCCGAGCAATGGTGTGGACAGCATATGGTTCCTTAAAGCTGCACTGCAGTAGTGGTGGGGTTTTTGGGATTTGTTTGCTTACTACTCACCAGTGCAGCATTCATCAGAGAAAGGCCCTCTCTTAGAGGTGAGAGCACACAGCTTTTGTCCTTCATCTCTTAGCACTGGGACTTTGGTGTTGAAAAAGCAAGATAGAATCAACAGCACTCTGCTCCCTGGCTGAAAATAAAAAATAATTAAAAAACTTTGCTTACTCCAGCATTACTGAAATCCCCGGGGCTGTGCTTTCGCTACGGATTGGAAAAAGGGTGTGCAGAAGAGAAGTGGTCGAGAAAGTGTGGGAAGGGCAGCACAGGGAAAATGCTGGGAAATGCTGTGTGTGTGTGTGTGTGTGTGTGTGTGTGTGTGTGTGTGTGTGTGTGTGTGTGTGTGTGTGACCTCTTCACTCTAGCATCAATGAGTGGCTCTGGAGCTGGGCAGTCAGCACAGGCTGTGTCCCAGAGCAAGGAGAGGATGATCCTGAAGGGATGAGGGAGTGTATCCCAGCAGAGCCACACTGCCTGGACAGGAGGCATCCCATTGTTGTGGAGCCTTGCTCTGCAGGGTCTATGGCAGCTCTGACTGGCTGTTACTAACACCGCAGTTACCAAGCATTAGAGGCCACTGCTTGAGGACAACAAACACACTTTTCAGAGTGTTTTGCCCATGAACCACTTGACCCTTTCCAAGCTGAGAACTAATGCAAAATATGAAATCTGTGTTTTGAACCCACATGGAGTATTTTAGGAATGTCAAAGGTAAAACATTCATTTTCAATAGTGATTAAAGTCCATGTGCTTGCTAAAGCAGCTTGTCTTGGTGTGGACTCTCTCATATTGCCAGCTGTGCTACCTAAACAAAGGCTGTTAGCAAAGCTCCAGTGGGAGTTACTGGCAAAGGGCTTCAGTTTAGGAGAAAATGAAGAGTTCACAAATTTTTGAGGAGAAAAAGAGAAAATCAGAGGGAAAGTTAGCCTGCAATTTATTGGTTTTCACTTTTCCTCTATTTTTTTACTCATTAGAATTTAGTCCCATTCTATTACATGGCAGAAAAAAGATCCCTTAACCAAGCTGAATTTTACCCTGCTTCATTTTTAAAATGTCAGGAGAGTTGAGATGGCAAACCATGTTGTGGCAGTGGTGGTACTGGCAGCCTCAGGTTCTCAGAGATCATGAGTCTTTGAAAAACAAAAGTATCCTCACACACAAATGTGGGCTTCAGATATCACACTCTTGTTTTACGTATTACTCCTGAAAGGTAAATCTTAACACAGCAAAATCAGAAGTAGATAGAAGGGGAAGGATGCAATATATACACAGATTTTTTCCATGTTTAACAGTTGATTCTGCAAAATTATAAGGCATTGGATTTTTTTGTTATTTTCTACAGACATGTATTAAAACACTGTTCAGGCTAAATGTATTTTATTTATTTAGGGACTTTTTATGAGTGATGCCCTCTACTTCTGCTTTGTGCGGTGTCGACTCAAAGTGTGCATCTAGGACCCCTTAGACCTGGAGGTCCAAAATCTAGAGCCAAATCCTTTCAAATCTGAAGGCTTGTGAATTTGGCCTTTGGAGGCAACTCATTGAAAGAAAGTGGCACAAACTATGAAATGGGATCTAAATGTGGGTCAGTGCTCAGGACTTAGGTGGGTTTTGTTTTGTAGCCTGTGTGGCCACAGTGTGTCAGTAACCTGTTGCTGGGGAATGTGAGGCATTTCCTTGATTGCATTAGCAGTCTTGGAGTCAGGGATGAATATCTCATTTATTTTTCTCATCAGTGGACCCAGACAAAACAAGTGAGAAAATAATGTATTGGTACTCAGGCTCTCTGAGGTGAGAAGTTGAAGACTATTAATAAACATTTAACCAGTAGAACAGGAACAACCTGAAGTGGTCTGTGGAGGGTGTTTTCTGGTTTTTTTGACAAGACTTCGTCTGACCTTGTATTTCTTGTGAGAAAAGAGCGAAAGTGAGTCTGAAGAGGGTGTGCAGACAGGTATTAGCATCACACATCCCCTGCTTTGCAGGTAAGGAGCTGCTTCCCAGTCACCCAGCACTCAGAGTCGACAAAACAACATTGCCTGTCAGTGTAAAACCCAGGTTTTTAAATTTCCTTTCAACAACAAAAGAACTGCTGGAGTAGGATAGCAGAGATAAGCAACCAGAGTGATTTCAGTGCTGGGGACCCAAATAAAGGGTTTGTTTTGTAATTGGATATGAGCCATAAGCCATAAACCTTGACTCAGAGACTTTGGGTGTTCACATAAGCTGTTTGCTGTGTAGGCATCTCTGTCAAAGAGTCTCAAGGATGCTTATCTTGTCGAGGCTGAGCTTTTGATTTACGACCAGAGTTTGTTAAACCAGAGTTTAACAAATTTTAAGGCAAAATGCAGAATACAACTCAGCTGGTTTGTAGTAAAAGTTGTGTGATTTGAGGTTAAGTTTTTCCCAGGTATAAACTTTTATATTTCGGAAGGACTTCTGTGTTTTGTGCTCTTAAAGGACTTTAAAGTAATTTCTACAGCTTGAAACCTTTTATCTTGAGATGTTTCATACGTACTATGGGATGGGCTTTTATCCTCAGTGTGCTTCCATTCATTTTTATCAGTTAAAGGAAATAAATAGTGTTTGTTGTATAATAAAGAAATAATGAAATTCAGGGAACAAAGAAAGGATCTAGACTTAGGGAACAAAGGGACATTTGTTGCTTTTTTTGTAGACGTTCATAATACGAGAGCAGTATTGCTTTGATGTCATTGACTACATCTTAGCAAATTCAAAAACAATTTTATTTGTAAAAATAAACAGACATTATCCGTTTAAAGTAAGCCTCTGCCAACATTTGGGTTGTTTGTATCCATAATAATGGTTATGGATACACCTGGCTCCACGTGGTGACTTTGGGTAAGGGGGACAGTGTCTGAATTACTTGGCCAAAAGCATATCTGGGGGCTTACTAGTTTCCCATCCCTGCCTCAAACGAAGATATTTTGCTATATTGTTCCCGTTGCGGTATTTCCAGCATTTCCTAATTTGACTTTTTTGTTCTTTTCTTCCAAAACACCAGAGCAATGTATTCAACTAGGATCCATTTTCTATTTTAGTTTCTTCTTCCAGGCCTGGAAGGAGTGAAATGGAGTCGTCATTTACATTAGAAGAAATGTTAATGACTCCAAGTGTAAATTACCCGAATATATTCATTAGTAAGTGTTAAACTGCTACTGACTGGTGGCACTGTAGTTGAGCATCTTCAAAACATCCCATGAGAAACTGTGCCAGGGATTTGGATTGAATTAATTTGAAACTGTTTGCAATTGTGATTGAAATGTATTTTGTAAATAAGTCTCTGTGTGTTTGTGTTTCTCTTCTGGCCTGCCAGAAAAAGCAGAAATAGATGTGTCTGAAATGGCATTTGTCTTCATGAAACAGAGCTTTATTTTGTAAAAGTTGATTGCTAGGGATGTGTTGTTTTAGTGTAGTGAGGCAAGAGAGATTAATTCAGAAGTTGTTTTAGACCTCTTGTGCAGTCATCTCTGGTACATGTTAGGACGCAGAATGCAGGACAATCTATGACAGCATTTAGGGTCTTACTTTTGCCGTGGAACAGGGTCTTTCCCCCCACCCTCCCCAGAGAAGATGACTGCAGCTTCTTAGCTTTTTCATTTTACTTTTGTGGTAGGCTGCTCTGGAGTGGCAGCCAGCTCTTGGGGGTCCTCTATTACTCTCAACAGCTCTCAGAAACAGGCCCTAATCAAGGTGCTTAATTTCTGTGTATCAAAATTTCCTAGCTTAAGGAGTGTTATGTGTGAATGGGAGAGCTGGGAAACTTAGGTCATCCATCTTATTGCATCATGTCATAAAAATATGCTTTATTTCCCAACACTGAGCATTTGCAGCCCATGTGCACAAAGAGGGAGGCAAGTGGGACAAAAGGCCAGCCCTTCCTTGCTCAGAGCAGTGACATACAGGGCACAGTGTGTCCTCTGGGCCTTCAGACCTGCTAGCAGGCAACTGATTGCTTTTAACTCTGTGAACCTCTGGGCTTTAAAGCATGGTGTGTTTTGCAGGTGGAGATCCAGAATGAGACCACCCCCAAAATTACAAAAAAATGGGCTCAAAGACATTGCCCCCTGATGCCTCTGTGTATGCTGTTTGATCTGGGAAAGAGGCAGCCTCTGGGTGGGAAAACTATCATTTCCTACATATGTAAAATGCTTAAGCACTTTTTTTTCCCCCTTCATTTTTGAAGTCTGCCATCTTAATTAAATATCAGATTTTGAAATCCATATCTAGGCAGCTCTCCTGTTTGCATCCAACAGACTGCAGTTCCATTCACAGAGCCCCTTGTTGGTTTTTTTTCCCAGCTTTCTTTGTGTTTATTTGCAGGGCAGTGTTTTGTTTTCTCTGTAAGCCGTTCGGAATATGTCTTCACCAGCGCTGTAGCCAGAGGGTTTGTATGTCATTCAAAAATAAAAATAAAAAATCTCCACCTACCGAAAAGTGAACGGCACAGCCCTAGCAACCGGGTGGTGCATTTGAACCAGAGGAAGGGACATTAAACAAGTAAGACCACATTATGTCTTCTCTGTTGCAGCCAGGGATGTGGTAGAAATGCCAGCTAGTGATAAGATTAATCATAAATTATAGTGGAGAGAGCTGCATTTGTAGTTTATTTTTGGTTTCTTTAATGATGGGTTGTAAATACAAGCTTGACGAAGCGATGCTTGTTCTTGGCATGAGCAAGGTATTCAGCTGGGAGCTCTAAAAGAAGGATCTGCCTCTGTACAAACAGCCCCCCCACACCCTACCTGGCACTGGTTTTGCACACAGGAAGGTAAGTGTTGTCATTTGCTTGGAAAGCAAGAGAAAACTTATTTTAAATTGTCTGTCAGGCAGGGCACTGTCAGTACTTTCCTCTCAGGTGTGTTGTCAGTGACATTATGGCAGGGGTGGATTTCATGCATCTGCCTCTCTGTCTCCTGTGTGCACCTTGATATCTCATTCATCTGCCATGCCATAGATCCATCTGTGTTAAAATTATGATTTTCCCCTTCCTGCTTTTATAGATGAAGGGAATTTAAACTGCTTGTCATTATTAGCTATGCATTATTTTCCTAAGGAGCTCCATTGCTCTCCTCCAGGATGGATTTTTGTTCGTGTTACCTGTGTGGTTTTCCTTAATCACTGCCAAGAAAAAAAAAACCATAACCTTGAGTTGTCTCTTAGGTTTTATTTGTATTAGACCAAAGCCATAAAGAGGAAGGAATGGAATATACATACTGGAAAAGCTCTGCTGCATCAGTGACCAGCTGAGGCTTCTCTCAAAGTTTGTGAAGTCAGAGGGTGTCCTTCAGGAGGCACAGGGATGAATCTGCTGGTGTTTTATTGTTGTCCACTTTCCTATAGTCCGCAGAGGGCTGTTGATTGCTGATCTGTGTTTCTTTGGCTCCCTCTGCACCTCCCCTTTCCATCCTCTTCCTCCTGGGGTTTGTTGTCTTTTCTGTTTCCATGCAGTTTGGTCCTTTGCTCCCCTGGTGTATGAGGTCCTCTTTGCCCTCTGCCCACCCTCTCCCCGCATGCTCATGATAATGGTGCAAAGACCAAAAACAGTTCTATACCTTTGCTAGGGAAGGATTTTTCTAGGATTTTTTCCCTAGGATTTGCTAGGGAATTCTTTTTCTATCACAGCAGTTTTACTTCCTGACTGCTGGATGTACTGCACTGTGCTGGGAAGGTGGCCAGAGCAGGATGTGCTGTTCCAGGCTAGTTTTCAATGACCACTTTTAGGACTAAATAACCAGGGAAATGGGATTTTGTTGTGTCATCCCCAGCTGTTCGGCTTAGGAGCTTTTTGTTCTTTTTCATTTCACCTCTCCAAGTTTCTCAGCTGTGGGCTTGGCCAGGCTATTAGCAGATGCTCCATGAGTGGTAGAAGAGTTTTTGGAGGTGTGTGTGTGTTTTCAGGGTCTTGCTTCAGTAAGTTTTATCTTGAAATTTCTCCCTCCTGCCTCAGCATTGCAGCTTCTTTGGGAGTAGCAGAGGAGGAAGCTCTGTACAAATGGACGTGTCTTTCTTTGGAGGCAGAGCCAGGTAACCTGGAAGTCTCTTGGGTGCTATTGGTAGCACTGTCTCCTCCCATAAGTAGAGCTATCTTAGGGATTTCTAACAACCATGGACAAACCCCTTGTTTAGGAAAGCAAGGAGTTCTTTTTGCAAACATCAGACATGAGAGGCGGTTGCGCCTGGGTGAGGTGCAAGGATGGTGATTTTTCTGTGCCTACAAGCCATGGCTGTATTGTGCAAGTACAGATTAGCAGTTCCTTATCCCTAGTTCGTGCATTTCCTAGCCAAAAGTGAAAATCAAGGAGTGGGTGCACTATGAGCAAATGTGGTTAGGGAGCACTCTGTTCCTTTGTGTGTTTTTAGCCTACACAGTCTTTTCCTACCAGCCTCCAGGACTGTGTTTATTGCTTGATCATTAGCTGCACTGAGCTTGCTGATGCTGAGGTGGGAAAGCAGCACTGGAGGTCTCCAGCCCAGCCCCTGCCCAGAGTAGGGATGCCTGGGACATGCTGCGCCATGTAGGGTCCAGTTGGGCTGTGAGTAGCTCCAATGTTGGAGACCCCAAAAGGGCAACCCTTTCTATTACTTGCCATCCTCATAGTAAAAAAGCTTTTTAAAATTATTTCCCTTTATTTAGGCTTTTCTTTCTTCCCCCTTTTTAATTCTAAGGTGAACTTCCCTGTGTTTTTACATGTGCCCATTGTCTCTTGCCATGTCACTGGGCACCTCTGAGAAGAGCCTGGCTCTGTAATCTTCACTCGCCCCATAAGGCGTTTATGCACTTTGAAAAACTCATATGCACTTTTGGTTCCCAAACATTGATTTGCTTCTGTGGGTTTGTGCTTGCTTTGTGCTGTTGGTCTTTTTCCACTTAGAGCTGTGAAGAATCAGTGTTTTGCCTGGGGCTGTAGAAGCCCTGGGCTTTCTCGTGTGTCCTTTTCCCTTTGAGGGAAATCCACAGCAGATTGTTCACACTCTGCCTTCACAGACACCCATTTTTGAGCAGGACCTAATATCAGAGCCAGGAAATCTTAAGTAGATAAAAAAAGAGACTGTCTTCAGTGTTGTCCAAGTGAATCTGTGTGCTGGAAAAGCTGCATTTTCTGCACATTTTTATGATGTGGAGGCACTGAACCAGTTGTCTTGTAGGATCTGCATGTTCTGGCAGGTCTTGTACTGATTGAAGCTGAATGTACACATTGCGTTTAAAGCTGGGGGCTTCCTCCTTGAAGGCTGAAAGTCTTCAGTTACAATGCTACTGCATTTTTTAAGATTTGAGCATCTTCACTTACAGGTATTTTGACTGTTCAAAGTTCTTTTGGTTTTTCTGACTCTGACAACCACGTAATAAAACCAGGCATTTGGCAAAAAAGCAGAGCAGTCTTCGTGCTGTCGTTCAAAGGTTACCTTAGGGTTTGGACCTACTTCATGTAATCAAAATGTTGTTGTGGAAGATAAGATGTTTGTTGACATTTTAAGGATAACATTTCAGCAAAGCCAGCTGGCAGCCTCCAATAAGAGCTACTTCCCACCTGGTTCAGACCAATAAAGTGACTTGTAGGAGGGGAAAATCAGTTTTTTTATAATGTGGATTTTTGTTTAGATTTGTTTTTAGTAGACTCTTTTCCAGGCTTTTTCTCTTACGCCAGAGATACGTGAACTACTTTCTTAATTGCTTGTGTTGGGGCAAATGTCAGCAGTGGTGTGGCAAATACAAAAACCAAATGGCAGGGCATGCAAAGGTTAAAGCGAGTTTTCCTTCCTGGGTTTGTTTTTTTTTTTTTTTTTGGCTTTGTTTCCTAGCTGTATTTATAGCAGAAGCAATGTCATGTGTATTAAATTAAAGCCAAGGCAATCTGCACGGTGTTTGTGGTTTGTGTGTCCCTTGTGGTGGGCTGAAGGGGTTGGGGACGCCTCTGACCCTTGCAGCTCCACTTCAGCCAAGTTTCTTAGCACCTGCTTAAATTAACTTGTAGCCCATCAGGATTTCTGGTTTACTAGCTCACCTACAGGCAGCATGTTGGGCAGGCTTGCTTTTCCAGCCTGCTGGAAATACTCCTTTGGGGACCACTTCTGGCTTGTAGAAGTTTGAGAGTGAGATCACATTGCATTGTTATGATGTGAATCTGCTAAACTCAGAGCAGAGATAGTCCATGCATGCACACTCATCCAGTGAGTGCTGGGCACCTGAGAGATCCTGCCTAGAGGGAGACAGTTCCATGCCAGGAACTTCTGGATTATCAGATATCCTAAAATCTCAGACAAGGGGTCAGACTTCTCTTTTTCTATTTCTTGGGGTGAAAATTACAGCAAACACACATATGATTTACTGCTGAGTTGCAGCTCCCTTTCAGTGATACACAGTGCCTGTGTCTTCTCTGTGAGCTTCCTGGAAGTGCCATGTGGGATTTCTGAGGTGTTCTGTGAGATGCCCAGTCAGTGGCATGGACCTGTGGGCAGAGCAGGCCATGGGTCACTAGAAACGGGGTCATCGGGTCAGTGCTTTGATTCCTTCATCTCAGTCCATGCCTCATAGTGAATACCTCTGGGTTTCATTGTAGTCAGCAAACAGCCCCAGTCTTCTTTCTGATCTGACAACAGTGATGCCTGAATTCAGAGAACACACAGTGAAATTAAATTCTCTTTTTCAGATTAAATTGCAGACTTGAGGCTCTGGACCGACTCACACCATCGGCATTTTACTGCTTCTTAGGCTGGTGATTGTTCCTGAGAAGACAGAAGATGATGAGTGATGCAAGTGACATGCTTGCTGCAGCCCTGGAGCAGATGGATGGCATTATAGCAGGTAAACACCTGGGGCAGGTGTTTATTTTGCTTTTTGGGTCCTCCTTTCTCTCACTGTGAGGACAGAGTTCTAGGTGGAGAAGGGAATATGCTGGGAACTGCTTTCGTTGCCTTCCATTATAACTTAGAGTTAACAAATAACTGGAATGAAGGGATTGCACAGACTTTCACAGGCTCCATGGATTGGGTTTTCTCCTGCTCTCTCTCAAAGGGCTGCTGGAAGTGGTTTAGTGATGCAGTTCAGCTCCTGTACAGAGCACCAGGAGAGTCAAGGACAAAAGTGACGACTCTGAACTTCCCTCAGCAATTGAATTTTCCTTTTTTTTTTTTTTTTTTTTTTTGTCTTTTCAAAATTGTAATGCTTTGGGTCCAAATGTTTGGTTTGGAATTGCCTTGGACATTTGGATTTTTTATAAGTACCTGTAAACTGTTAGTTGCCCATTGAGAGACATCACAAAGAATACAACCTCTGCTTTTAAGCTGAGTCTAGTGAATTAGAAAATGATATAAATACCCAACACATAGGAGGGAAAGATCAAGAAGTCAGTAGTCAATAATACCCTCACAAGTATAGCAACACAGTTATAAAATTTTAGTAGTCCCACTTAAGGAATTTTCCTTAGGGATAAAATAATCTTACAGTGTGTGCTTTGTTTGAACAATGACTCTCTCTGCATAAAGATATTAAGGACACATAGCAGGAACACATGTAAAGGGAATACAGTTTTATCATCGTGATCTCTAAAAATACATGTGAGCTGTGACTTCAGTAATTTCCGTAAGTAGACACTGGTATTTGGATCTGATCATGTGTTTATGTTTCCAAGAGCCCAAGTTGGTTATGGCAGGATGAGGTTTAATATAAAAAAAAAAAAAAAGTGATGTTGGAAGATTTAAGTCACCACAGACTTCATTTACCCATGTCTGTGAATAGATCTATAAAGGAATATAACAAAGAGATATCAGCTCCTGTGCTGTTGAGGTTATTTTTCTCTTTATTGTTTTCAGTGGGAATTCAGCAGAATACTTTGATTTTTGTGGCTTGAATGAAAGAAAATTATTTTTGTGGGGTGAATGAAAGTTCATGGAAGTGCATATATGGCAAATCCTTGTAGTTTCTAAAAGTTGACAGCACAAATGAAGGTCTGTCATGAACATGTCTCATTGTGCCAAGGTATTACAGAATTAAGGTCACAAATCAGTGTACTGGAATTACAGTTGGAATTAGCTAGGTTGACTTAAATCAATCTTAATCCTAAATTCATAGTTTCCTTTCTTACTTAATATATAGCAACTTCTAATGTAGGTCAAATATGCATCCTGTGAGTTTATGCAAATGAGAGATTTTTCTCTTTATTAACATGCAAATGTCAGTGCTACTGTATCAAATTGCTGGGTTTAAAATTTATTCGCCTGCAGAAGCGATTTGGTCTTTTGATTTATCTTCATCTTTTCTATTATTTTTAAAAATTTCCAGTGCCTTGGAGCAGCATAACACATTCCTGTATGGAAAACACAGGGCATGGTTTCCTCTGGACACCATCACTGGAATGTGACTTGGATCTTTCAGTGCCTGCAGGGTGACTTAGGGCACTGGCAGAGGATGTTCCATCCCTGGCAGCACCTTCTCCCTTGGGAATTCATCCTGGGGAGCAGGAGCCCAGCCTACACCTCAACCCCATGGGCAGGTCATGGCATTCCCATTCCCTGAGGAGCAGCCCACCTCAATCATGCTGGAACTTCCCTCCCCAAGCACCAGTGCCGAGTCTGATTGGGATAAACCTTGCCAAGAGCAGCCTCCACCCTTTCCCAGCCCCGGGGTGCGCCCAACCCTCATTCTGTGCCTCATCCCATACAATTTTTCTCCCTGCAGGTTCCAAGGCGTTGGAATACTCCAATGGCATCTTTGACTGCCAGTCTCCCACCTCCCCATTCATGGGGGGACTGCGGGCACTGCACCTTGTGGAGGACTTGAGAGGCTTGCTGGAGATGATGGAAGCGGATGAAAGGGAGGGGCTGCGCTGCCAGGTCCCAGACTCCACGGCGGAGGCTCTCATCGAATGGCTCCAAAGTCAAATGGTAAATTCTTACCTTGTTTTACCTCTACCTGGCTCATTTTGGATGTTGGCTAGACTGGCTCTGTTTCACACAGCTATTTATAAAGCTTAGAGTGGGTATCAGGGAAGAGATTTTGATTTGGATATGCTGCTGTGGAGTCTTGGACAAGCTGTTGCTAAAATGCTTTGTGCAGTGGGTTGGCCTTTGCTGTCTTTGACGTACCACTGTGCTTCAATCTAGGGAGCAAACAATACTTGGTAACAGCAGTTTCATCTCAGCGGGCTGGGGAAAGACTATTTTTTAAGAATCAGATGCTTAGGTGGGGGAAAAGAAGTTGTTTTGAGTAGTTTTCAGTAAAAAGCATTTTTGGCAGCATTTTTTATATGGGGATCAGTGAGCTTCCTTACCCAGTTTATAACACAGGGGAGTGGTGTAAGCTCTGCATCCCTTTAATCTAGATACCAAAACAAAATTTATATTCTGTGTTTGTGAATCGGCCAGTTTTTGTCACCTTACTTTAAAAATACACAGAAATATAACTGACAAGGCAGTTCTTTTCCCAAGACTTGTTTTCACAAAAAATCAATTATCTGAGTGTAGGTTACCTGAAGATTGCTCTGGGAAATAAAATGTTGTACTTACCAAAAGTTAATTTTTGTATAGTAATTTATGAAGAAGCTGCTGGGTTTGCCTCCAAATGCTCTGTGGCTGGTGACTTCCAAGCAGGGCCCAGGAAGAGTCCTTGTTCTTGTGGTGTGTGCCAGGTTTTGTGTTGTGGAGGTCCAGGTGTGTGCCGGTTTTGGGGGAGCTCCAGCAGTGGAAGTCAGGAGTTGCTCCCAGAGATCACACTTAGGTTTTTAAGCCAGCCTCACTGCAGCTGTCATGGTGACAGTGGTGGGTGGGCACTTCCACATTTGCTGTCAAACCCATCCTGCAGCCGTAGCCAGGTCCTACTGTGTCACACACTGGGTGATGGCCGAGGTGGCACCATGCTGCTGAAATTGCAGTGCCAGCCCTGGTGGAGGCTGGGGCTGCTGCAGGACTGTGGTGGCTCTGTGTTAGGTGTGCCCCATGTACTGCTGCTGTTGGGACAGATGGCCACCATCGCCTGCTCCCTCCCTTCCCAGGATGGGCGCTGCACCCCCTGGGAAGGACTCAATCTCCCTGGAGTCATGGCTGATCTCACAAAAAGTGTTTGTATCTCAATAAATGGATTGATCTCAGTGCTCAGTGGCAGCCCAGAGGACTGCTGGGTGCAGGGCCGTGCTTGCTTGGCTGGTGCTAGGCAACCCTTTGTGCCATCTGCTGTCATGAGGGCTGAGCACAGCAGTGCAGGGACACATGGGCACCTTGGATTTGCTACTGTAGCCCTTGAAGAAAGATCTGAAGGGAGAGCCTTCTTTTTCTTTTTTTTAAATCTTTACTTTGAACTACTCATTTGGAAATGCTTGAAACTTAATGAAGCACGTGGGAGCTCTCCCACTTCCTCCAGTGAGATCTGGATCTTGCCCTCACTGTCAAAGTGTGGCAGCCAACGCTGAGATCAGGAGGAGGAGACAGGAATGACATTGAAGTCAGATCTTTAAAACAGGCAGAGTTCCTGCTAACATCAGCATTCCCTGCCTGTGAAACATACAGCCATGAACATCGCTGTAACTACTCACTGCTCTCTGTGGCCATAACAGGTTCTGATGAACAAAAAAAATAAGCTAAATAAACAGTCCTGGAAACTGCACTTTCCCATGGTGCAGTTCACAGTCATCTGTAGGCCATGTTTAGTGGTGATGAGCCCCGCAGGTTATTCTGGAGTGAAGGGGCCCAGCAGCATGGATGAGGCTGCAGTGCATGCTGAGATTAAGGAGATGGAGGCTAGTCATTGCCCCCTGTGATGGCAGATGTGTGATTTAGGGATGCCTGGCTGGTGGGGTCTGGAATGGAGCCCTTCAGACCTGCACAACGTGGATCACCTAATGGTGGTGAGACAGCAGTGGGTTTTTATTGTACCCATGGGGTCAGTGGAAGAGAAAGGATTTTCTTGTGCCGTTCAGTTTAGTGCCTCCCAATCACTGGGAAAGATGTGCTGGGGTTGTGAGTACCAAAGATTGCAGAAAATTGCTATTCCATCTGTGCCTCAATTACTTCTTAATCTGCCTCAAATTATTACCCGGTATTATCTATCATCCTTAAAGCTCCTTGTAGGAAAAACTTAACATTCCACTTATAGTGTGCTACAGCCACAGGATTTGCAGGTGTCACCAGTCCCTGTCTGAGCAAGGAGGTGTCACATGAAGTGATGATTTGCAGAAAGTTTTTTTGCAACCATGTCCCTCCTTACAGAGGGAGACACCTTCTTTGTTTGAAACTGGTTTAATTCTCCATGCATGAAGTTGCATCCCCTAGGATGCTGGAACTGGTGTGTGACATCCCATGTGGGTCTGTAAGCAAGCCTCTTGTGTCTCAGAGGAAAACAAAAATAGTGTTTGCTGCTGCCAGACAGTGTGTCACAGGAGAAAAATCCTCCCCTGGCTCCTGCAGCCAAGCCACTGGTGCCCACATTGGGAAAAGGGGATGACAGCAGTCACCCAAAGTTTCTGTAAAATAGGGTAGAGTATTCAGTCCTGCCATGCCAGAATGAGCTGTCATGTGTCCTTGATCCTCTTCCTTTCTGTTCCTCTCAGGGTGTGTGTGCATGCACTCAAAAAGGGCCAGTGGGTTAAAACACCTCATGCTGCCTTTTGTTTTCTAACGGGTGGGAGCCAGATGGCCACGTGACACCAGAGCTCCCGTACAGTGCCCTGACATCTGGCACAGCTCTTCCAACAGACTCCATTGTGTCATCCCCAAGGGGAGCTGGGAAAACTTGTACAAGCAACTCTCTGCTGCACAAAGAAGTCAGTTTTACTGTAACATGTCATTGCAGCTCAAAACTGATGTCTGCTGCTGAAACCCTGCTCATGTCTCCATGTGTGAATGGTGAATATCATGGGTGAAACTACAAATGAAGCCATTTGTTCCAAGTCTGGGAAGAGACTGAGACCTTTGTGAGCTTAAGCATGTTTGGACTCCATGCTTTAACTGGGAACCAGGCCTGAAAGCCATAGCCAGGTCATAACTATCCCAAAGTTCTGGAATTTTTTCAGAATACCCTTGGTCAGCAGAAATGTTTAGTGTATTTCAATGTGCGCCTTAATAATGCATGTGCTGTACTCTGTGAAAATTGAGCTTCTGGCTTCAGTACAGGCAGTGTGTGAGTAATCTCTAACTCAGCAACAGTAGCAAAACTATTTTAAACAAAACTCCATATTTTGAAGGATCAAGGCAGCCCTGTTGCATCCAGCTGGAAGCTGATAGATCCATCTCTTGAAGATTCCTGCAAACCTTGCTCCCAATCCACATTGCTCCAGTTTTTCTTCGGTTGAAACAAATAAGAGACAGTTTTCCTTCTGGTTATTACTTTTCTTAAAAGTAGTTGGGGTTTTTTTCACTTTTTTTAAAAAATACATCTTATGCAACAACTTTCCCAGAAAGAAGAAACCAACTGTGACTTGTTAAAAAAAAGAGTGAAGGGTAGGAGTGGGTGGACAGTGCCTTCCCACACCTCGGAGCCATTTTCCTCATGCTTCTGATCTGAACTTGGGTATGTAGGTCCTGGTGTGTGCCTTCTTCTCTTTAGAGGATGTGCCCCTGAAGTGAAAGAGCCAGGATAACATAGTATTTTTTCTTTAATACCCACAGCAAGTGCAGCTGTGGCTTTGGCTTTGGAAGTGACTTTCTGGATTTAAATATATATATATATATATATATATATATATATATATATATATATAATAAGGCATATTTTAATAATTGTTTTCACTCCATAAGTGAATTTCTGATTTTAGGATCAAGCAGAACTTTACGGCCTTCGAAGGTTTCTTGAATCATATAGAATCATAGAATCACTAAGGTTGGAAAAGACTTTTAAGATCATCATCTAGTCCAACCACAGAACATTTTCAGTTTATCCCATGATGGTTGAGCTGAGGTAGCTGTCATGCTAGGCAATCCACTGTGTTGCTGCTGCCTCACAGACCTGTTTCAGATTTTGACATTTTTTCTTTAAGCTGGTTCTTCCAGCGAATAGCTGGGATGAGTTGGGAATGAGAGTTAATATGAGGAGATATTAGTTTTCAGAGAGAAATTTTCCTTGCTGGATAGACATAACTTGTAATCTTAAAGAGGTGTGCTGACCTGTTTGGAGAAGAGGATAATTCCCAAGTGGAGGAAGCGGTTTGGTTAACCAGAAATCATCTTTTATGTGTGGGAAAAAAAAATAAATCTTGTCCTCAATCCCAAGTTTGTTTTTTGATTATCTTGGAGTGGGTGTACAGTGCAGTCATTTGATTCAGCTTCTGCTTATGTTGAGTTTAGATATCAAAAGGTCTTATGCAGGGTGTTGGTGCCAAACACTTTGAGATCTCTCCTCGAGTTGCAATATGAAAGGAGTCTTGTGATACCACGTCAGCCTGTCATCATCCACTCCCTGCTGGCAATGCATTCTGTCCCTGAGAGATCCACCTCCCAAAGTTCTGGAAACACAGGACCCTGCTTCTTGCTAAAGGTGATCATCCAGATTGGTGTGTTTTTAACACTGGAAGATAATAGGGGCTCATTTATGGTACGCCTTGGCGTGGCATCTTCATGCATCAGGGATGAGTTCTTTGGCAGTAAGAACAACCCATCAAAAATCACCATTCCTAATCCAAGATGAATAAGTTTGGCTTCAAAAGCACAGCTTCTGCTCGTCCTTTGCTCTTCTGGTATCTCCTGATTTATTCAGCATTCACAGTTCTGAGATTTTTCTCTGTCAGTGGTAGTTGTAGACACTTCATTATGATAAAACTGATTTTTGAGATCATCACAGAACTCTTGGAGCTGGGCTCTGTGGTCAAAAATACTAGGAATTTGTCACGCTGCTGCTGGTAGGGGGTCAACTGAAATTTGAACTCGAGGACAGAGGTTAGTTGTTGCTGTTGCTTTTTACATCATCCTGAGGTGTGACACAAACTTGGGACAAGCTACTTGTGGGACCTGGGATGGTTGAGTCACCTTTTTCTTCCATTTTTTCTTGGCGTCTACAAGTGAATTAATTACATGTGTTCCTGCAGCTTTTACAGTTATTAGGAAACCCCTTCCTGTTTACTTTGTGCTCAGGTGAAGGGGTGGGAATTGCTCTTTTCTCCTGTGTTGTTGGGCTGGGTGCTTTCCAGGAGGGTCCAGAGGAGAGGGCTGCGATGGTGACAAGAGCGAGGGTGGAGATGGCCAGGTGACACCTGCGTGGGGCTGTCCTCCCTCCCGGTCTGTGCTGCTCTGCACCTCCCTGCCTGCATCCTCTCCTGTGTGTGCCGGGTTGGAGGAGTTTCGTGCCGGGCTTTGATGTGTTAATTCCCCAGAGCTGTTTGCTCCGCCTGAGGAGCGCTGCTGCTTCCCACGTCTCCCACTCCACTCGCCTCCATCCTCGGCTGGGCGAGGGGACCTGCTGTCACTTAACCTCGGCTCAGAGGAGCCTGGAGCCCTCAGCCACGGCTTCTGGCGTCCGTGAATGCATGGAAACAGTCATGACCAGCATGGAGTATAGCTGGGACATTCACGGGCACTGCGTCTGGCTAAATAAGGTAAGGAAATCTCTGCTTGTGCTGGCTCCTGCATTTCTCCCAGTGACAAGCCATAGCTGGGCAGCACTGGCAATGAGCCTCACATCCTTCTCCTGTACAGCTGGGCTGCTGTTGAGGAAACCGAGTATTGTGGAAAGGTTGCATCTTCCCTGTTCAGCAGCGTGTTATTTATGCTTACAAAATGTTTCAGGTAAATGCCTCAGAGTGAAGGGCTGTGTTCAGCTGCTTTTCTTTCAGAATTCACTTTTATTGTAGTGAAGCCTTTAAGATATAGTGTGGGGGGCTTTGGGTGGGTTCGTAGTTGTTTGTATTTTTCCCCTTCTCATTCTCTGGGGAGGAAGTAACCTGTAAACTTTTGGAAAAGCTTAGCAGCAGGTCTGCTGCTGGAGTATGTGGAACAGACTGCAAATATTCTGAGCAGGGAAGCGGGAAATGCAGGAGAGGCTGGTTTGAGAGGGCAGAGGTGGGCTCCCACATAAACTGGTTACACACCAGCTCAGACAGTATGACCAGTATGAATTTGGAATGGGATTGATGCTGACAGAGGGTAAAGCTGCCACAGATTTGTATCACAGGTGGTGTATACTTGGCTTGGGAAACCTGAAGACTCTGCCCAAGACACACCAAGTGATGCTGAGGTAGCTGAGGCTGGAGGAGCCCTCTTGCAAGGGGCTCTAAAGCTGAGGAAACAAGCAGAACAGCAGTAGCTTTGTTTAACTGAGCATAGGTAATGTGTATTGTAATGATCTGAACCACGTAAGCATGTTGATGAGCTCTAATTTAACTCCAGATGGTCAGGAAAGAGGTGTTGGGAAAGGCTCACTTGCCCAACTGTTGACTTGACTGTGGTGGTCAAAACAGTCAGTGCAATCTGCTGTACAGGGAAATGATGCTGTGGAGTGGCAGCTCCTTCTATACAAACCAAACTGCAGATACAGCAAGAGCAGTGTGATTTGTGCTGCTTATTTCATCTCCAAAGCAGAAGAGAAAATGAAGGAAAATGAGGGTATCAGCTGAGGTAGGCTAAAAATGAGGTTTATTTTTGAAAGGAGAATTTAGAAAATGAGAGGAAATGGATTTTTAATTTTTTTTTTTAATTATTGTTATTAGGACGTTTAAACCAGCAGCTACTAGAAATGTTCCTGCGGTTTGGAATGCTAACTCACTTCCAGGGAGAAAGGATTAAAGACTGAAGGCAGGCAAGCTGTGAAAGTTTGGTGATGCATCTACTTACTACAGGAATAATTCCCTCCAGAGCAGCATGGATTTTTACACTTAGATGATTACAGACAAAGCTTTACACACATGTTTATCAGATTAGCTGTGGATTGATCTTGCAGAGTTTAATAAGTGCACTGGGTTCTGATCTTACAAGGCATTTTAAATAAATGCTTGACCTCAAACTTCTGCAAAGTCTCAGTGCCATTGTGACAACTGTTCTTTTGTTTTTAAGATTAAAATTGGTGTTGGTAAATCTGCATTCTCTTCCCATATAGTGTTTTGCAATTAATCACTAACATTGAAAACACAAGCAAAATCTAGATGCTTAATTGAAGATAGATTTTAAGTTGCTGATGAAAAAAGCTTTCTTTGGGAAATGGAAAACCTTTCTTACACAGCTAGTAAAGTATGTTAATCCTTCATTGATTTAAATGTTACAAATTTGATCCAGAACTACCAAGTGCTCTACATATGCTTGCAGTTGCTGTTCAATCAAATATTTGCTTTTCTTTTTTGCTTCTCTTATTGTTTCATTTCTCTCCTCCCTGCCCTCACCTCCCAAAAGCAGAGCAGGGTGAGTAGTTGCCAGGCTCAGTCTCAGGGGGAGGGGAGTATGCAGATTTGCTGGTGGAGAGATGCTTCTGAGGGACACACTGAGTGTTGCTCACCCAGGTTTTGCACACACCAGGTCTGGCATTTTTCAGACCTCCCTGCTGTCCATTCCTGCCCATTGGGGCTCCCTCCACCACTTCTCCTGATGCACTATTTTCCTAAATCCAGTGTCTGAGCATATTCCCACTCCATTTCTCTTCAGTCCCGCTCACTACCATTATTGCTCTGTTCTTTTCATGTTTCATCTCCCCTCTTCCTTCCTCATCTCTCTGGGAAGAATATCGTGCCAGGAATCAACTTTTTAGCTTTGAAGACAGTCCAGAGCAAAGATCTGGGAAAGTGTTGTGTGTCCAGTGCCTGCAGGTCCTGGGTCTCTGCACCACTGTGAGCATTGCTTAGGTAGCTGTCTTGGAAAGAGCTGCCATGGTCTTTCTCTATCATACATTCTCCAATTATCTTAATTTTCTTCACTGAAACCAAAGTCAGGGGATTTCTTGCCTTTTCATACCTCAAATTAAGAGTCAGACACAGGTATTATACAGAAGTTACAACACTTCAGGCAAAAAGCAAACAATTCTTGTGTTGTACACAGAACTTTCTGGGTTTGGTGTGCTACAGGAGGTCTGGTTTTATGCAGATCTTAGACAATATTTCTAGCAATACCCAGAGAAGAGATCTTTGTACCAGTACATACAACTTGCAAAATTAAGACATCTCTGCAAGGTTTCTCCCAAAGAATAGACAAACTGCCATAAGTGTTGACAGAATGAGAAGAAATGGCCTCAGGTTGTGCCGAGAGTGGGAGTAGGTCAGATATTATGAAAAATTTAATTCCTGAAGGGGTTATTAAACATTGGAGCAGGCTGTCCAGGGACATGGTGGAATCGCCCTCCTTGGAGGGACTTTTAAATGGTTCATATGGTGCTTTATAAAAGTGCATATGATGTGGCACTTGAGGACATGGTTTAGTGGTGAACATGGTGGTGGTGCTGGGTTGATGGTTTGGCTTAATTTTAGAGGTATTTTCCAGCCTTAACGAGTCTGTGATTCTATTAGCATTAATTTCTGTTTTGTGGGAGAGCAGCCTTTGCACTTGGCCTGTTTGGGGTTCCCATCACCTCTTTCTAATGGCAATGTGCAGCTGCAGCCTGAACCTTCCCTCTCCAAACGCTCCTACTTTAAAGCCAAGGCTGACGTGCTGAGCCAGGCGGATTTTTCCTGAGAAATGTGAACTGAGTTTAACAACAAAGGTGTCTTGGCAAGATGTTCTGCACAATGACTAACGTTCTGCTTTCACACCTCATTGGTTTTCACAGACATTTTAATCGTGCTGTGAAACCAAGACTTCTCTCCCCACATTTTCTTCCTGCAGACTTTGGTTTTAGTTAATTTGTGTCTGGTGATGCTGACTGGAGCTATCAGGAGAGTCAGTGGTTCAGGTGTTGATGTGGTGGTTGAGAGGCAGGGAGTCAAGTCTGTGCTTTGGCAAGGAATTCCATGTTAGCCCCAGCAGGCTGGAGAGGTATCTTTGCAGCTCTGCTGCCTGTAGTGAGGTATGGATACCCCTTTCCTTCATCAGACACATGCATCAGATTGATAAATGTGTTGTATATTACAAAGTACAGATGCTGTTCTTATGCAAGCTAAGTGCTTACGATGTACTGGAGGACTTAAAGGCCAAGGAAGCTGCAGAACAGCAAAAGTAGACAAAACCCTCAGTTCTGTTTTCACAAGCAACTCAGGTCACAAAATCTGAAGCATAATCTACTAGTTGAACAGCTAAAAGTATTATTTCATTTTGAATTCTTTCACATAAATTGAAGTGTTACAAAGCAGACGATCTCACTGATCTTGAATGACATGACCTAAATTCTGGTAGAGATCAGGGGGAAAATATGGCAAACTCAGAAATTTAGAGGAATTTTGCCCTGGGGTTTAGTGTCTGGGTGGTCAGGTGGCTTAGTATTATGCTGCTAAATATTTCAGACACAGGTCATAATTCAGGTCATTGTGATGAGGTACTGGTACAAATTACTAGAGAGCATGCTTTCTTAGTCTGCTGGAGCAAATTTTGGCGGAGATATATTATGGTCACCAAGTGAAATTTCATGTATGGGAGACACTTATGGTACTGCTCAGTGTTTTAAGACCTGCCAGGATGCAGCCTGATTTCTTGAGAGCACTTCAGGTGAGGTCAAACACTTTTACCTCCTCCTGTTTGCTTTATGTCGGATCTTTAGGTGATGCTGGAGGGAGTTTTATTGTTTCAGGCTTAAACAAGGCAGTTTCTCCCACCACTCAAGATCAGACATGTAACTTAGAAAAGCAGTTTTAGCCAGGAGGTATCCTCTGAAATCAGGGGAGATTCAAAGCAAGAGCTGGAGGCTTGGAGCTCCTGAGTGGTGTTGGCCTCTTAAGGCAGGGTTGTGCTGTAGGCTCGTGGGGGCACAAGGATTATTCCCCCAGTTTCTTTTTATCACATACTCAGGACGAAATCAGCATTGTTGGATGTCTCTGCTGAGCACCCTGGATTTCAGAGCAGCTTCTCAGACTCCTCTAAGCGATTTACACCATGATGGGAACAAGACTTCCTTTTCTGAGCTTGAGGTCTGATTGTGACATGGATCACAAAGTGCTTTGAGACAGCTTTGAATATGGATAGAACAAAATCCTTCCCGCTGCTCAAGAGCATTGAAGTTATTATGAAGAAAGTTGCTGATTCCTCTGAACTCCCTGATAGCATTACCATGTATTCTTGTTTCTCTCTAGCCTCAGGCAGCTTTACAAAGAGATGTGTTTAGAGTGCAGACTTCACCCATACCCAGTAGAATGTGCCTGATATAAAAGGATGTCTCTGACTGTGTGTATGACTTGCAAGAAGCATAATAAACATTTTGTAGATTGTATGTTTGGCTTTTTTCACTTGCTGAATGTCTCAGGGTATTTGTCTCTTTGCAAGTATGGCTTAGCATTGTACAGCAATGAGTCCAAGTTTTGTTAGCAAAACGCTGAATGCACAGTAAGTGAATTTTGCAGAACTGGGTCACCAGAAGGTTCTTCCTTTCTCATCTTTAAGCCCTTGAACAATTCTGTCCTGAATGGTGGTTGTGTGTCCTTTTTTGACAATTTTTCTGATTTATAACCCTTATGGGGCTGGAGAATACTTCAAACCTGTTTTTAAGCTGTGCAGACTAAAAATACTCATTAAGTGTTTTGGTAACATTGGATGACACTGTGGCACAATATGTTGTGTATGCAATATTTGTTGTCTTTTCCAGACTAATGGACACATATCTGGGAATGGAGATGTTTATCAAGAAAGGCTGGCTCGTCTGGAAAATGATAAGGAATCTCTTGTTCTGCAAGTGAGTTGTCACCCAGATTATTTTTTTCTGCTCTTGCATTCACATGACTGTCTGATAGTATGTGATAAAACTTCTGAGAATTTATTTGGAGTTGTGATGTCTTGGACAGGGTTCAGAAGACTTGCTGGTATGCGAGAATTAACCCAAATTAGGAAAAGGTGTGAATTTAGATTGCAGGAAAAAACCTAAAGGTCTTTCTGTCTGTGTATCTGTTCTTTTTGAATTTTGTTAGTGGATTAGGTCTTCAGAGCAGCCACCTACTTACATCCATGTATATCCTTAAGATCACTATTTCCTGGCAGCATTCACATGATGTCTGCACCAGGAGAGAGTTGTCCTGTCCTTAGGAAAGGTGACAAAAGCTGCAGGACTGGCCAGCAGGCAGGAGGAGACAAGCAGCCCCTTGGTGGTCCTGCTCACCTGCTGCTGGGCTGGATAGGGCTGCTCTGACTGCTGGCTTCCTCTTGCTGTTGGAGCCGGGCATACCCGGCACCCTTCGGACTGCACAGGTGGCATTCCCTGATGTGGACCCAGCATAAGGGCTGTGACAGCACTGAGCTCTGCTTTGGGCAGCTCACCCTCCTTCCCAGCAGTACTGCAGGAAGAGCCTGTTGAAAATGAAAAAAATTATTCAGAGAAGGCAAAATGGGAATCTGTCTGCAGTCTTAAAAATGTTGTCTTGGTCTTCCCCAGCCTCTGGCTGTGTGTTTTAACCTCCTTTGCTTTTATTGTTCTAAAAAGAGGAAAGTTCTTCTTATGGTACACGGTGTGCAATCACTTGGGAGGGAGAATAAATTATAAGCAGCAAGGTTTATGTGGTGGTTAAGACAGGAGCTAATGGGTTGAGTTCATGTATTGTCACAGCAAAGGCATAATTATTGGTAGTAAAATGCAGCAGCCACCGCTTGTGAAAACTTCCAGTGAGGTGGAGAGCTGCAGAATTGCAATGTGTCTGCCAGAACTTTGGCTGAAATTCTAGTAAGTGTGAGGGGAGAGCCTTCCCTCCTCTCCTGTTTCCTTTGCCAAATGTTGTGTCCACTGCAGAGCTTTGCTTCTTCTCTTCCTCCCTGCATGGTCCCAGTTAATTTTTGGCCCAACCCACACTGTTGCTCCCTTGCAGTTCAGCTGATACATATGGCACAGGTGCAAGGTTTTAAACATGCATCCCCTTTTTCCTGCTGTCCAGGTAAGTGTGCTTACAGACCAGGTCGAGGCCCAAGGAGAAAAGATCCGGGATCTGGAGTTCTGCCTGGAGGAGCACAGGGAGAAGCTGAATGCCACAGAGGAGATGCTGCAGCAGGTATTTCACAGCTCCATGTCTGTCTTGTCTTCCTTGCTTGCTGTCTTAACAAACTTTGGTGAGAGCACTGCCCTTCAAGGTGTTGCAGCCCTTGGTGGCTCTTAACTAAGGGATATTTTTCTACCATATTGGCTTTAAAGTCTTTGTACTTACTAATGTCAGTGCTGCTTTACGCTGCAGGAATCCAGTTCTGCTCTCCTTTGAGTCCTTCCCCCCTGAACTTCAAAGAGCGTTAGATTAAAGCTCCTGGGAGGATGGGTGGATTCCCCCCACAGCTCCTTGCTGCCCAGAGTGACTGTGATGACAGACAGGCTTTTTCCTTGTCCTGGCAGCCAGCCCATGATAGTGCCCCCGTGATCCCAGATGCATCCTAGGTGCCTGGAATCTGTCAGATGGATAATAGCTGTGTCTCAGGCTTCACATAGTGCAAGGATGAGGGTGATGCTATTCGCCATGAAGGAGACCTTTAGCTGTCAAAATAAATTACTGGTTTCTTCCCCTTGGGTAAATAATTTCCGTTCTCTTCAATCAGGAGCTTTTAAGCAGAACAACCCTTGAAACTCAGAAGCTGGATCTTATGGCAGAGATTTCCACTCTGAAATTAAAGCTTACATCTGTAGAGAAGGATAGATTGGACTTTGAGGACAGATTCAGAGACACAGAGGTGAGTAAACCCCAGCAGGATAAATTGTGAAAGCTGTGTGTATCTTCACATTACCTGAACAGTTTCTGGGATTTCTCTTTTTTGTCAGGCAAGAAGGGGACTCATCTTTAAGGTTAAAACATGTTCCTTTTACAGTAAAAAATGTCCTCTTTGTTAAATTCTGGTTTTACAAAGGAAGATTTCGAAAGGCAGTTTTTGATTCTGGCTGTCAGGTCTCAGGAGGGATGGATTTAGGTTGGATTTAAGTAAAATAGTGAACATACTGCACTCTCCTGACCCTACATGAAAATGTCACCTATTGAGTAAGGCATGTCTGAGGCAAGTGCTTCAGCCTGGTGTGAGTACAAAAGCACCCACGTGCAGAGACACAGCACAGTAAGAGAACTTCTGGTGTTAATAACATGGAGTGAGCTGACTCACTGTGGAGCTGTTGAGAAGCCTGACTTCAGACCCCAGCCTTACAGGAGCCCAGGACAAGAGGCTGGGGGGAACAGAGCCAGGTGGAGCTGCCATCCCTGGCAGTGCTCTCCTGGGGCATTTCCCTCTGTGCTGCAGGTCTGTGTAGCTGAACCTCAGTCATGTTGGAAGCCAGAAGGCCTCAAAGCAGGTGGGCAAACCCAGGAAACCCCAAGTATCAGCTAAGCTGTCCTCACAGGATGAGAAAGCCCATATTAGAAATACCTCAGTCTGTCTATGAAGCAGAACAAAATTTCCAGTTCTGGATTCATAAATGAGCTGAAATGTCAGGTGTTTGTTGTAACTGTGGATGTTCCAGATGTCATTTGTTTCTAGAAGGAAAGAAGCCATATTGCCATGACAGGACACAAAATTGCCCTTTCCACTTCTGCCAGTGGTTTACCAACTCCTCAGTTTCCAGTAAAGCACCATTCTGCACTTGTACTGCAAGCACAAGAACAGAAGTCAGACTTGCTTTGGAATTGCTCTTTTGGGCCTGTCTGAAGTAATCTGCAGACCCAAAGAAGTCCACAGGTTGCAAACTAATGACTTGTATCACTGTTAGATTTGAAAGTGATTCTTTAGGTAGTGACAGCAGTGTTCATTCCTGCAGTGCAGCACCTTTCCTTGGGTACTGCCAAGCTGTGGGATGGATTCCCTGTTACCTTTCCCTCTAGTTGGTAACAGGTGTTATGTGAAGTATCACAGCACTTCAAAGCAGCTGATTTTTGCAGATGAGCTCTGTGCATGGCATTGCTGAGGAGTTGGCGTGGGGAAGGGTGGAGGGAATCACTGAAGGTCTCCTGCATCCGTGGGAGGTGTGTGTAAGAGCTGGCTGCTCTCACAGCTCTCCTGGGACTCTGCCCACACAGAGCTCAGCTCTTTCATGAATTACAGCACACAACAAATAACTCTCTGTGGACTGACACTTACTCTAAGCAGCCCAAGTAAGGGATAAACAGGCTGGCACCAGCAGTAAATGGCTGTGGAGAAGCAAGGTTTGGTCCAGATGACCACAGGGAGCAGGTGCTTTCTGACCTGGGTTCTGTTGTATCTTCATTTGCAAACACCCTGTGGTTTCTTGTGCTTTCCAGAACTGGAAACAAGCGTGACTGGGTGTGAAAAACGAGGTTCACATATTTTTTTATATAGAATTTAAAGGTTTAATAGAAAGACAATTAGGAGATAAAAATAAAGTATACAGATTCGGCCATGTGTCTGCATTCAGCCAAGAGAGCACACCTTACTAACAAAGGATTGTCCTTTAAAAACAGAATCCTACTGCATATTCATAAATTCTCATACATGATTCCAACATTCTCCTTAACTTTTGGATGTTTCTTTGCTTAGTTTTTGACTCACCCCCTTCTCAATAAATCAGTCTTCTTGGCTCCACTGAGTTTCACATTCCCTGATAACAGAAATGCAATAAATTCCTCCCCTAGAGCTCTGGTTACTGCTGTCCTCATCTGGACAAGGTAATCTAAGAATGGAGGGGGTCTCCAACCATCTCTTCTAGTCCCTGGGTTATACAAACAAAAGTAGTCCCCGTTCCAATACCATGCCATAGCTCAACACATATGTATATTATACTAGCATTTCTAAGCTTCATCAACAACAGAAATAGAAGGAACCACACTAACACAACAGTTTTCTAACCTTATACATATAACATTCATTCCAATATTTGCAAAAAGCCAACAATATAATATGTATCTATAACACTGTGCTTTGAGTGCTTTGCTTCCTCTATATCTATCCTTATTTCTACTGAATATTGTAGAGTTCTCCTGGACTCTCCCTTTCTTTGTTTCCCCCTGAACTGCAGTCTCTCCACAATTTCATAGCACAGCTCAGCATACTAAGAAGGTGGACATGGTTCCCAGAAAAATGTTGCCAGTGGGGAGTACACGGTGAACTGCAAATCTGTAATCTCTGTGCAAGAGGCTTATTGCCTATGAAGATCTTCCTCTTTCAAATACATTAAATGCCTTTGATAAAAATAACCTAAATTTTATTTAAATAGTAGTTACTGTAATAGGGACTATATGGATTTATATCAAGGGTGTTAATGCCAGAACTAATGAACTATTACTAAAATGTTTCTCCTTCCATTTAAAAACCAGAATGATGTAGTTTAGTGTGATATATATTATTATATTATTTCTTGTCTATTTCAACACTTTGTAGCTGTAAAAACACTTAGGCTTAAACACTGGAAGAGGTATTATGTCTTAATTTCCATTTGGTTAGTGAAAATATGAATGTCTAATTAGTTGTAAGGGTCTCAGCCCTTACAAAATCTCTAAGAGATATTTTGGAGGCAGTACTTATTCAGAAGTATGCAGTATTTTATTCAGTGTTGATCTAATTATATTGCTGTTTATCAATTATTTTGGAACAGCTGAGTATTTAAATGAATATTTAAAATATTTGACCCTAAAACACATAATGGCATTTATGGGGAGTAATTGAAATGGAAAAAGATTCATATCCAAACTAGGAAAGCAAAACTATGAATATTGCTTCTGATTTTATTTAGGGAAAAGAAAAAAATTGGTGTCTGACAACTTGTGGAGCTACTGTCTCCTACAGAATTACCATTCTGATTAAATCCTTCATATTATCCATGTGCTACTTATGTCTGTTGTTGCAACTTCCCATTCCAGCTTGGTTGGTTACTCATGTTCCCTATTCTTTGTCTAAACAGATGCCTCACTAGATCTTTGTGCTCTAGGATTTTCTGTCTAGATGTTCACAAACACACAGCTTTTTCAAAGCTAATTGTGTACTTAATAGAGATTTGTAGTTGTTCTGTTCTTTGAATTATTCCAGTATTTCCACTTTCTCAGCAGACACCAACATTATTTTCCTTGAGGAACATGGGTGGTCTGAGTTGGGCTGAGTTTATGTAAGAAAATACCCTGCAAGGGAGTTTTTTTAGGAAGGAGTCCATAGCCAGATTGGGCCTTTGAAGCAGCGGCCAGAGGGTAAAACTGGCTCAGTCACAGGGAATTCTTTGTGATTTATCCACCGTCACCTCCAATCTGGTTACAAGATTGTTCTGTTTTCTGTGTCACACTAAGTATTTTAAAAATCATATAGTTCAAGTGACAAATATGTGGAGAACAGCCTCAGCAGTGAGTTCCACACAGTATATTTTGACATTGGATCATGCTGCAGGAGAGAACAGCCCTAAACAAATCAATTTCAGGTGTACCTGAATTAGAGAGTCATAGATTAGAAGTAGTAATTACTAAAAGCATTAAAATGTTCTGTATTTTCACTTTCCTTGTAGTTCTGAGAATTGAATCTTTCTGAGGAAAGACAGATGCTGCTCTCTTAGCATCAGGTTCATTAAGCACAAGATAATAATTAGAGGCCTGTAAGCTTAGGAAGTGTGGTGTGGGGCTGGAAGGCAGGCGTTATCAGAGACCCATGAATACCCTCTAAATGTCAGCTTCTGGCTTGTTAATTTATAAATATAAATCCCTACTAATTATACTCTTAGATCTGAAAAATTGTGCTTAGAGCTGTTAGTTCAATGTACAGCATTGCTTGCCATGGATAGGGTTTGCCTCAGATGTAGGAAGGAAAGCAAATCTAAGGACCATAAAAATTCTGTATTTGAGGATGCTGAGGCCCTGGCACAGGTTCTCCAGAGAATCTGTGACTACCCCATCCCTGGCAGTGTCCAAGGCCAGGTTGGACAGGGCTTGGAGCAACCTGGGATAGTGGAAGGTGTCCCTGCCTATGGCAGGGGATGTAGAACTGGAGGGGCTTTAAGATCCCTTCCAACCTAAACCATTCCCTGACCTAGAGGATGAGGAGTCTTGATGGAGCAGTCAGACTCAGGGTTTGTTTGACCAAGGGGGCTGGGGGCACTCAGGTCTGACCCCCAAACCTGGCAGGATCCAACAGGATGGCCAGGAGGTTCAGCTGGTCTGCTGAAGAGCTCAGATGTGAATTTATGATGGCTCTGAGTTTCTTCCAAGCCAGGCTGGATTTGCAAAGCCTGGATGTAGTGGTGCCTTTCCTTGTAGAAACCTGTGATGGCTTCTCTGTTAGCCCTCAGCGAGAGGGCTCTTTTAAGTGGTGGAAGATTTTTACAGTGTAATCACTTCATATTTTGAAAAAAGCAGGTGATGGCTGGTGAGCCTGGGGCGGGAGGGACTGCAGAGGGGAGGATGTGGCTGCTACATGTTGAAGGAAGTCTGCCACTGTTTTCCGTTGCCCATCCTTGGTATTGGGCTGCAGGCAGCTGAACAGAGAAGCAGGAGGCCTTTCCTGGCCCTCAGCATAGGGAACACAACTTCAATTTATGTCTCCCTTTGTCCTCTGCCCTCTTACATTTGCTGCAGTAACAGAAACTGAGAAACTTGGTCCCTGGATATTTAGGAAGCTCTGAGTTGCTTGACTTAATGATGGATTTGGGTGGTGTGGTTTTGTGTACTGAGTTCCTTTTATGCCTGCTTTTCTTGTTGTTACAGTCTTAGCTATTTGTCTGTTTTTTTTTACTGAAGTTCTTTGTTGTTTCTGGTTGTCTTTTTCCCTCCACTCAGGATTTGATCCAGGAAATAAATGAATTGCGGTTGAGGGTGGGAGAAATGGACAATGAGAGACTCCAGTATGAGAAAAAACTGAAAACAACCAAAGTAAGTGAGGCTAAGTGGAAGAAGCAGAGATGGGTGTAAATTAGGCTTTAGGAATTCACTCTTTTCCCTAATCCTTGCCTGCACCCTGCAAAATCCTGAGCACTCTCATGTCCTGGGGTTTCATCGTTCTCACTTAGCAGCAGTGGCTATTCCCAAATTTCTTGCTGTGGTTTTCAGCTTGAGCATTGTTTTTTTATGAAGGGTAACTTACCATGCTGTTAACAGTAAATTTATTAGCTGTTTATAGACCTTTGTTTCAAATGTGTGTCAAGAAATGCCAGTTGCAGTATGTAAGGTGCATTCCACAGGTTAAAAACAGCATTTATTTTCTCCTAAATGTGCTAAAAACAATCCACTTCTGAAGAGAAAGCATTCACCTGAGTATTTCTAGCAGCCTGTTTCTCTAAGTGTCTAATTTCTCTTTGCCGTTTAGCCTTGTCTCTTTTCTACCTTTATTTTTCTCTCATTCCTCTGTCTCTGTTACCAGTCTTTAATGGCCAAACTTTCTAGCATGAAAATCAAAGTGGGTCAGATGCAGTATGAAAAGCAGCGGATGGAGCAAAAAAGCCAGATGCTAAAGGTGTGGCAGTTTCTGGGTAATGCTGGGTCTGTTTTGAATCCTTAATGTTCCACCCTTTACTGGTCTGTCCTGCATTGTGCTGTCATGCTCTGTTCTTCATGAATTGCTGTGTGTTCATATGCAGTGTGCCCTTCCTCATTACATGTGGAAAGCTCTTTATGTAGATATTCCTTGTAAACAGCTTTTATATTGCAGGTGAGAGGATTTTCCTGCTCTGAGACTTGCATAGGTTACACATAATGGCTTTGGACTTGGGTTAAAATCACTCCCCTTCCAAGGGAAGATTGCCTTGTCTGTAGCTTACATCCATTATTCAAACAGAACTTTTTATCACCCTTTTAGAGAAAATGTATTCATGAAAACTAGCTGGGAAATAGTGATTCTTTCATACTGTCCCCTCTCCCACATGGAAATTTGCATATCATGTTTCTAATTCAGGGGAAGAAATACACATTGACAACATGCAGCTCTAGTTGCCTGTGGGTATAGCAGCAGCTTCTCAAGTGACCAAGAAATGGTCTTGTTTTGAAGCAGCATGGATCCTACACTGGCAGAAATCCCATCATAATCAGTGCCAACTTGGAGCACTGGAGAATTGTAATTATTACCCAGCCACTGTTGTGGAAAGAGCTTTGATTTCTTGGCAGTTTTAAGATTGATCTATTTTTTTTCAATGATACTTTAGACCAAACAGGAACCAATTTCAGGAGATTCTGTAGCTGGGCCATAGTTTGGGTTGCAGACATCACTATGTATTTGCACCAGATCTTCTGAGGGTAGCTCAGGAAAATACCTGAGCCAGTTAATTCCATTAAGGATTTAAAACATCATTTAGAAGCTGTAAATGGCAAAATGATGAGTCTTGCATTGTTTTGCTTTATTTACAAACTGAACAAATTAAATTTTCACTGTTGGGTACAGTTGCAGTGAGGGTCCTGTCTTGATGATGCTGTTGCACGAGATATCCTCGGACATCAAAGAAACATGTTACTAAACTGAGTGGGATTTGACTCAAATTTTAAAAAGTTAAATGCATGGATCAGTGCCAGTCACTTGCTAGTGCAGATGGTTAGATCTAAGTTAAAACTTGACAGCATTTTTCTAATACACCCCAACTCCCCCAAACACCATCTGTCTTATTCCTAAGAATCTCAGCTCCAAGCTTCCTCTCCTAATGCCTGATCAGCAAACACAAACTGTTGCAGAGGTACCACGTTTTTGTCTGAACTGCTTTCCTGTATGTGTTCATGTGCTTGCTGGTGTTGTGATTGATTCTTCTTCCATAGGAGCAGTTGTTATTTCTGAAACTGTCCTCAGCCTGGCATAAGCACAGTTTTAGAATTGTTCAGCTCAAACATGCAAAATGCCCTATAAATACAAAAAAAAAAAAAAAAAAGTATGGAAATGTTAGCATTCAGCCTTTTCACCTGCATTTTTTTTCTATCTCTGCAAAATTAAGTAAGAAAACTGCTTCTTTTTTTTCCCCTTTTGCTCTTTTGTCTTTAAATTTTGATGTGAAGTTTCTTTCCAATTATACACGAGACCAACAATTTCAGACCACAGACCTGCTGACTCTGCTCTGTTATGGGCTCAGAGGTCTGTTGGGATGTTCAGAGTCACTTTGGGTGCACCCTCAGGCAATGTTAAATGTCAGGGGCTGTCACTTCCACCAGCTGAGGACCTGTCCACTGTGCTTCCTAGGAGGGAATTGTGGAAACATCTCAGCTGCCTGTGGAAGTTGGCACTAAGTGGCTCTGTGTCTTTACAGGATGAACTGTCAGCTCTGAAAGACAAACTAGAGCAGAAGGAAGCCGAGGTGAAAAGGTTGCACGAAAAATTGGTTTGCAAGCTGAAAGGAGAAGGGATTGAAATACTGGACAGAGGTAAGAAAAAGGGAGGCTCTGTCAGCCTTTGTCGCCTCTGCCACCATGTCCTCTTCAGTTAGCTCATCTGAGGTCATGTTTCCTTGTAGAGGAAATAACTGATAAAAACCTCAGTTTTCCTGAACTTTGTCTTGATGTTTACCTCTTGAAATATGTTTAGAGGGTATTGGCAATGCAAGTGCTGAACCTACTGTCACAGCAAGGTCTTGTTCAAATTTAAACAAGACAAAAAAATCCCTTATTAGCTCCTTACGTGGCTTGCATGGGGCCTCAAAAGATACAGTTTATACTGGCTGAGAATTTTTTTAACTAATTTCAACAAATCCTTCAAAAACATAGTGTTGAAAAGGAAACTTCCTGGTTAGGAAGGGGAAAAACCATACTGCAGACCAAAGAATGATGACCCAGTTGTGAGTAGGTGAAATCAAGGATTGATTCTGGATTTGTGTGCTCGTTAAGTCTAAACCTTAATTAAGCTTGAATTAGCACAAAAAAATTTTACATGCTGGGTAATTCTTTCATTTGCTTCCAAACAAGAAACCATTAGTATTTATTTGAGGGAATCTTAGATTGAGGACTTGTCTTATTTAAAACCAGAAATTTTTTCTTTAAACATCACAGAAATTTTTCACAGACTTTTTTGACCTGATGCAATTTCAATTTTAAATATATCTTACTGATAGTTATTGCTGATTTTAAGATTGTGCTTTTTTTAAAGTATGTTTTTTAGGAAAAGAAATGCACAAGAGATTAGTCTCCTCCCCTGACCTGAGGAGGAATATGCTGTGTGTAGATTGTCACATTTTATTTCATGAAATGGTGTTTTCAAAACCACTGCCTGAGATCACTAAAAGTGACCACAATGAACTGTGATTCCTTTTTTTTTTTTTTTTAAAGAGCATTTAAACATGAACAGGCTCTGACTTCATTGCATTCATTACTACTTATGTAGGGTTTTTTTTCCCTGGGGAACTGCTTGAACTCTTCATACTCTCTGGTCCTCAGCTTTATGGTTTTCAGTGTAGCTTAGCAGAAGATCTTTTGCTGTCATGAAACGTTTTATCAGCCGTGGACTGATAGTAAAAAATGCTGTTTGCAGTTAACAAATTATCTGCCTCATTAGGTGAATGAAGTGAGGAAGAGTTGACTCATTAAGTATCGATAATATCTTAAAAGTTATTTCATGTCATAACCTTCATGCTAATTTCCAATCCAATGGATTTTCCCCACACAGATGAAAATTGTAAAAAGAAGCTCAAAGATAAAAGTAAGGTTCCTGGTGTCTTTCCATGAGCATTTGCATTCCAGAAGTGCTTTCCAGAATAGCTTTTTGCATGTGTTTGCAAAACTGCTTTAACAAACATTGTTAGGTTGCATCATCTATAACCCTTAGTTACACTTAGAGTAAAACTAGAGAACAAGGGTCAGAACATCACACAGGAAACACTAAGTTTTATGAAGAAAACCTGATTGATAGAGGATTGAGTCTTGGGATGGCTCACAAAGCAGTTTGCTCTGAGTGAGATGCAGTTGCAATCCAGTAGACCAGATTTTCAGCCAGCAACTGGGGGGAAATCACTGGAACTGGATCAGTTGCTGGTTTAGCCCAATGTGTCTAAATGTCTTTCATCTAGAAAGCCAGTCAGGCAGCTTATTTTCTTTGTGCATTTCATTAAGGAGGAGAATGTTCTTCCTGCTCTGTTTGGTTTCCATGAATTTTTAGGAAGTTGAAATAAGGCTTTTTTGCCTGTGAGTTTGCCACCTGCTTACATTTGTAAGGAAATTTGAATTTTATTCATTTATGCAAGGTAGATCTTTAGGAAGAAATGGAGATTATTTCCATTCTTTTTGAATTCCTAGTTCACAACACTTCCAGAACATACATGTTCTCATGTATTTGTACTTCTTGGTAAATAAGGATTATAGATGAAGCACTGTTGTCTGTGTTAGGAACCTTTTTCAGGCCTGAACTGCAATGTAATATTCCAGCATGACTGCTCATCACAGCAAATACCTGTATCATTCTCTGTGCCCTCCTCATTGCTCCATCCATACTGGATTAGGGCTGAGCATCACTGGTGCTTCCTTCATCACATCCATTAATACCATGGCTTTGTTGAGTGGGTTTGTGAGGTGCTGTTTGGTGTGGTCATTGGCTGTTGCACTGAGGATGTGTTTTATTGCGTTCCTAATGTAGTAATTTTTTTCTATTTTGAACTTGTTGTTTTGCAGGTATTTGGTTACTTTAAAGATGGAGATAGTGAGAGTCAAGCAGTAGTTTTACTCTTGAGTTTTCCATTCTTGTAAGGCTTGGAGAGGGGTGGAGGAAGGAAGTAAATTTCCTGGACTTCATCATTTCCTTGATAAAAATGCCAGAGAAGAGGTTTTGAAGAAAAATAGCTTCCTTCTTTGTGTTTGCATCTAAAAAAGAATTTAAGTGGCTTATGTTACATTTGTAAATTTGTCAATCTACTTTCAGATGTTACTGAGTTGCTTCTGGATTTTTTGTTTTTCTTATTTTCTTACACTGTCTTATTTAAATTGACTTGGAGAATTGTATTGTGTTTTTAGATATAGAGGTACAGAAAATGAAGAAGGCGGTAGAATCTCTAATGGCAGCAAATGAAGAGAAGGTAGCAAAGTCATTATTTTTTCAGTAATCATTCATTAGATTAATTTAAATCTCTAAGAAAACCTTAATGTATGAGCTTTTCACATTGTAATTAAAAATCAGATTTGTAAGAATGAATGATTTGCTATAGACAAAAGAATCAGATTTGTAAGAATCTATGATTTTCTGCAGTCAGAAGCACTGCAGTGCCTTTAAGGGGCTGTGAGCATTTACGAGCTCTCTGCATGTGCACAGGATCTGTACAGAGTCCGTACACTGTTGTTTCGCTGAATTCAGTGTGATTAATTTGCACCGTGTTCTTCAAACATAAAGAGCTCCATACAAGTGCCAAATCACAGGCTACATTTCCAAAAGGGCTTTTCTGTGAAGTATGGATTATTTTCATACATAGTTTTATTTTCATACATAGTTTGTTCTTTCATATGCATGTGCATTTTGTAGAATGTTTTCTTTTGATCACCAAAACCCTAAATCCTTTGTACATGGCAAATTTATTATGTTCCACCTTGGACTTAATAAGAGAGCTGAAATCCACTTTCAAAGCTGGGGTAGTTCTGGTGGTTAATCAGATGATAGTTTTTGCTATATACAATTTTTGATATTTCAAAGCCACTCAGCATTCTGAGTCCTGTCCCATACACACTTCCCATTTCTTTTAGTCCCACAGCCAGTTAAACTAAAGGATCTAGTATTTGTATTATTTCTGGGGGAGGCAGCACAGTCACAACTTCCTTTTATTTTAGGATCGGAAGATAGAAGAGCTTCGGCAATCTCTGAACAGGTACAAGAAAGTCCAAGACATGGTGATACTGGCTCAAGGTAAAAAAGGTATTGTACAACCAAAAAAAATGAAACTCTGCTGTTTCATTTAAACTCCAGGTGTGTTGTGGTGGTGAGCTTAACTGTGTGACTGAAGGAGAAGCTATATCTATACCCCAACATGTAATGGCCCATTCCATATATTATAAGACTGGTGGAGGTTTCCAGACCCCTTCAGAGGGTGAAGATTGTCAATAGCCCAGCAAGAGTGAGGAAGTAAAATATGTATTTTTGTGGTGTTAGGTTCACACCATACTGAGTGTTGGAGGGGGAGCAATTTTTAAGTTAGTATTGCGCTTTCTTGCAGTGCTGTGCCTTCAAGCACAGGAAGGTGTTAGAACAGACCTTGATTCTCTGGGGACTGTGCTCCATGGTCACTTCCTGGAGCATGGGCACAGATTCCAGGTGGTGAAAAATGAGCAAGAGAGGTTTTTGCTGTGAGCAGAATTTGGTTTGTGTTTGCCTCAGGTCTTTGGCAACAAGCACTGGATTTCTGGTCATCTTTAGAAAGTATTGGTTGTCTTTCACAGCCAGTCTGAGCCTTTTGGTAGCACTGAAGCAGTTCAGGAGCATCCAGGGTGGAAGGAGCATGGGATGCCAACCCTGGTGTGGTCTTCAGCACTACCTAAATGAGACACACTCAGTTTGTGGCAGGCTGCAGACCTGATGTGGTCACTTCTAGGCTGGTTATAGACTCCTGAGCAGTGAGCTGCATTTTTCCTCAGGGTACTTTGAAGATACCACAGAGACATCTTAAGTTTCAGGCAGACTCAACCTTCAAAGGTCTTTTCCTTAGCAAATAAGGGAAACAAAGTATTTAGAATGAAATTCCAGAACAGACAGAAGGAAAGAAGTACTCCAGTTTATTCAGCTTGTTAAAACTGATGCCACTAAATGCCCTGAGGGTGTTTGCAGACCTCCCTCTGTTCCAACCCTGCTGTATTGTGATGGTTGAATTGAGAAGTGACACTTGCCTATGACTCTCTTTCTCCTATTGTAGTCTGTCCTAAAAATCCCCAGCAATCAAATCCTTCTGGTTTTGGCCCATAACTAAGCACACTTGCTGCAGCTTGTGTGGGAGCAAGGCTTATAGAACCAACAAATTTCCATGTTCTCTCCCTTCAGGCAAGGAAAGTGAAAGTGAAGATTTGAATTCAGGGTCTGTTTCCACGGGTTTGTTGGACACACCAAGTCTGACTGACCCAGAGAAAAGCCCATCCCCAACTCCAGCAACAGCATCTCCAATCCATGATGAGTTCAATGTAAATATTCATGAAGAGGTAGGTTTGGGTTGGTTTTTTTTGCTTTATTTAATGCCATCATTCCTTGAAAACATTGTTTGTGCTGGATTCCTATTGCAGATAACAAAACTCAAGCTTCTGAAAATATTTTTTCTGGGTTTCACAGTTTTTTGTAATGTCTCATATCCTTTTGGAGAAAGTAGTTTCCTTGTGAAAGCTGCTGAGGAATTTCAGTTAAACTTACTTTTCTTAATCTTCAAATGGGGTCAGGAGACAGCTAATAGCTGTATTTATCATGAGAACAGATCTAAATTACTGTTTCTATTAGGCAGAAGTTATTTTTCTTATCAAATGTAACTGTTTTAGGAGCTACATTTACTTTGTCACAAACCTGAAGTAAGTATGTTGAGACTTACTAAATATATCTTGTCGTATTTAAAAGGATACAATCATAATTGCATCCATTCAGTTAAGTTATACATAGGTTGTGGCTCAATCTCTGATTTTTACAATCAGATTTTCCAGTAAAAAAACTATGGATCTGTTCTCTAAGCTCTGAGTCAGAGCAGGGTCTTGACTTAAACATCAAGAACATGCTATGAAGAAAATTAAATTAAATGTTTAGCAGTGTTTGTATTCTCTGAGTGTCTGAGGACAGAATTCAATCTGAAAAGTGGACTATCCTTCATGGTGTCTGTGGTAGAGACAGATTTAGCAGGCAGCCTTTGGAGACTTGTGAGATTTTTGTCTGTGCTGTACCTTAGGTGTGCAATGATTCATGTTGTATCTGCAGTGCCATCTTTCAAGGAGAAAATCATTCTATTACAACAAGGAAAACATCACTTTCGAAACCTTATTTCAGATCCTTCTCTTCATGTTTTATCTGTTGCTCTTTTTTCATTTATGATTGCTTAATTTCAGCTCAGAAGATTGTAACATATAGTCTTCCTTCTTTTGAGAATTCCTTACAGATCCACACCAGCATTTTACAGATTTCAATCCCTTCCTTTTCATCGACATCCAAGAGCTCAGAAACTGTTGCAGAGAGACTGAAAACACACTCTAGGCCAGATCCTGCAAGTGAAATGAGGTATTATGGTTTCCATGTATTTTTCAATTGTAAATCAAATATTCTATGACATTTAAGAAGAGCAATAATCTGTCAGTCATTGAATTTTCAAGTCATTAGCCAGGTAAACAAGGCTAGGATTCCCTTGCCAAGGCTAGGTTTCCCTGCTGCAAACCAAGCTAATGTTCCTGAAGTGAATTGATTAAATCCTGAGTAAGCAAGGGCTGGTTTGGTTGCTGTTGTAAACAAGACCGATCACTTTTTTCTTTAAAAAAAAGTGAACTCATTTATTAAAAAAAAACCAAGAATGTCTGAAAGCAAGGCCCTGAGATAAGCCCAGAAGCCTGCACAACAAATCGGATAACAAAGAAACCCGGTACAGCCCAGGCACCACGGCAGCTGGGTGTTCCTCAGGACTCAAGTTCCCTCGAAGACCCCAAGTAGAACTTTCAAGCAGCCTTTATATCCTCTGGGGGTCTGTGATTGGTGCTTTCGTCCATCCTCCTGCTGATTGGCTCGCTGTCAGTCCTCTCATTGGTCTCTACAGATGAACATCCTGGACCAATCATTTCCCATTTTCTCCACCTTATGGGTCAGTCTCTCCTCCAATCAAACCTCAAGGTGCTGTCTTCCTCCATGACACTGCTTTTCTAGAAGAGTCCCTGTATTCAATTCACCTCCCTCCTCCCACATGGTCCGAACCAGCGTTACTTCTCTTACACTGGTACATTTAGCGCAATCACCAAACAATGATAACTTGTAACCTTATCCACTAGAAATTAGTTCATTTGTAACATTAACCACCAGAAAATAGTTCATTTATAACAGTTGCTGTTGTAGCAGCGCTCATGGTTTATACCAGCTGCTTTACCAGGAATGAACAGAAGGAGAGGGAAGCTGATCTAATGCAATGAAGGCCACAGAATTGTTATTTTTGTCTAGGTTTGCATCATGGAAATACGGTTGGCGTGGCATAGGCTCTGCCAGCCCTGGTGATTTGTGCTCAGACATTTTTCAGAGTGACTAAAGATGGTTGTAAGGCACTGCCAGAACGAAAGGGCTTCCGGCTCTAACCTGAGGCGGGGAGAAACCCAAGGATTGTGTGGCTGCAGCCTGGGACTGTGGCTGAGCTGTGGCAGCCAGGGATCCCTGTGCTTGGAACCAGCAACAGCTGCTGGCTGAGAAGTGGCTGTCACCTTTCACCAGCATTTCTAATCTTGCACCCTCCTTGTCCTGGGAGGAAACCCAATCCCTGCAGACCTGCACTGGCACTGCAGGGAGTACAAAAAAGCACCCCAGACTCACAGCTCAACAAAGGCTGTGGTTGTGTCTTTTTCTTCTGGGTCCAGATCCCTGGCTTTATCTTAAGGAGTATCAAACACTAAGAATCCAGAGGCAAGGAAGTGTTGACTTGAAACAATCATCAATCTGAATGTGAAACATCAGTGCAAGCTCAATTTGATGTGTGATTTTTCCAGTTCCAGTCAAGAAAAGGATCCAGAAGCTCAGCTTTGCTCAGTCTGTGTTGTGCATGTTCCTCATGCAGCTCAAGCCATTACCAGCAGGGATTTCAACCGTGTCTCCTTCTGGTAAAAAACAAAGCAAGCACTGAACTGCAGCAAAGTTCCCTGTGCTGTGGGTGATGACTGAGAGATGGTGACCACCACTCCTTGTGTTGCTGCAGACCCTGCTGGAACCTCTGCATTTATTGAAGCCGAATAGTAGTTCAGTATTGTCATCATCTTACAGTGACAGTTGTCTTTCCTGGGGCTCTTGAGCTCACCTTTGTCCTTTATCTTATTTGTCCTTTATTTAGACTTGCCACCACAGCGGGGAAAATTTTCCCTGTATTAGTACCATAAGAGCTGAAGCGAAAACAGAATTAAAGCAGGCTGAGATCATAGGATTTCTGTTTCTCAGCCTTTTTTCCTATCTTTTGTTTTTACAGTGAAGGAAGATCAACAGGTTCCTCCCCTGAAACTCATCTGTGTGATAGTCCAGTGTAAGTGCCATAATCAAAACTGTTCAGTGGACATACTTAAATGTGACAGTCAACTTGAACCCCCACAAAGCACATACATACACATTTACATACATATGTAAATAAGTCAGTTAATTCTAGACTAGATGGTACTTGGTGATGGTAGGTTTCTGCTCATGTCCCATGCTTTCATGATCATTATTTTCCTGTGCTTTATCTGGGCATATGGTACTTCCTGTTACATTGTGAAGCATCTCTAATTTCATGGTAGACTGTCAATGTATTATGAAATTTATAGTTTTCCACAGTGCATGCACACATGATTTGCTGTTTTCTTTTGATAGTGGGGGGAAGGTGATCAGCTGACTACAATGAGAAAATAATTTTTGTTTCTGCCACATATCCATATTCCTAAAGCAGCAGTTATTCCAGTGTGGAAGTTCTTACAGTATCTCATTAAACTGCATGAGCTCTGATTACTGCATTTACTGCACTGAATTACTGCATCTTAATTCAAATTATCATTTGGTTTAGTGTATCTCATCATGTATTATAAAGCTGTCTTTAAAGCTGATTCTTTTGAGGGTCTTTATCTTAGCAAATTTAATTCTAATAACTGAGCTTGGTTTTTATGTTGTTTCAGAACTTCCACACTGCAGAAGTCCAGCAGTCTGAGCAGTTTGAGGAAAGACACATCTGAAGTGGTAGGTTTGGTCTCTTCCTCCCATCTCCTTGCACATAGGTGTGACATCTCTGTTGCGACCCTGTGGGTGTTGTGTTGCCTTCTGAGAAATTCTGAGTCAAAGCAGGGCTCCTTGTGGCGTGTCTTGGCAGTGGTCACACACATGTCACATCTTCCACATTCTATTATAGAAGAAAATCTGTCCTTGAAAACACAGGTGCTTTTTTTAAAATCTTTGTATGAGGTTTTTACCCAAGACTCTCTTGCTGTGTTTTTGCTCAGATAATGAGGTGGGATTTCTTTACTGGATATGCTTTTCTGATTTGAGACAAGAAAAAAATAACTACCACCACCACTTCCTACCTATGCTTAAGGTGAATAATTTTGGAAGGCCATGTAATCACAATAAAATACAGTCTGGGCTGACTGTATGTTTTAGGTAGTCAGAAACAAAATACTGAGCTGTTGGATGTCTGGGGATAGCTTCAGTTCATGTTTCTGTGGAAGTGACCAAAAGCAGCTAATCTCTAGCAATGCCATCAAATCAGTGTGATTCGTGTGCTCTTTTGTGACAGCCTGAACTCCTAGAAGCTCCTGAATTCCCTGATACCTCCTGTGCCTTGCAGTGCAGGGGGGAGGCTGGCAGGACTGAAAATGTCACCAGAACCTGAAAAGAGCTGGCCTTCATGGTTTGGGGGGAGTCTTTGGTTTTTTGTTTGTTTGGACAGACAAGGAGTAGAGGCTGTGGATATTTTATCTACTTGGCTTCTACCCTGCCTGGTTCCTGTTCTGGGTCCCTCAAGCAGCTCTGCCTGTGAATGCCTTAACATTGTGCGTGTCACTAATCATGTGCACAGCTAATCCTCCACAAAGTGAACCACAGCAACCCTATTTCCATGTTGGCTCACTGACCTCAGACCAGGCAAGACTTAATCTGTGTGAAATACAGCTCTGAAGAGATTTATTTTGGGGAAAAGGAACAGTCAGGGAAGGGTATTTCAGTCAGAACTTAACTCTGGGTAATCATAATGAATTGAATACTGGCTGTAAACCATGACTTTTTAAATGTCTCAATCTTTCCCAAACAGGACAGAGACTGTGCACAGAAGCCAGGAGAGGTAATGTGTGATGTTTGTGTGTGTGTGTGGTGATGTGTGTCCTTGGAGAAACACGGGCAGTGAGGAGGTGTTGGGAGGTGTGGAATTGCCACGTGCCGTTCCAGAGGGGGAATGAAATCCTGCAAACAGGACAGTGAGGAGTCTCTGGTGGGTGCCACTGTCAGTGCTCAGTGCTCAGCATGTCCTTGCCTCCTCACACGTGGATCATCTTCCAGTCTGATTGAGCATAAGGTTACCAGCTAAGCTAACGTTTTTCTCACACTAGATAATTAGCAAAGCTAACCATTAAGCATTTTACTGACTCCGTAATTATCTTTGATTAGTGTCTCTTTAAAAACCTTTGGGTTTCTCAATTGTTTCCTGTGACTAGCAAGTGTGTTTCTGAAAAGCCCATCATTGTAGAACAGTCACCCTTTGGTACCTTAAGGCCACATCTTGCAGTCCTTACCTCTAGGAACACCTGAGCAGAGGTGACAGACCTCAGACACCAGCCCTAGGTTGAATACTGTATTGATTCAGCAAAAGCCAAAGGATTATATTTGGGCTGTGAATGGTTTTGCTTCCTTCTTTCAGAGAGACAGTGAAACAGCTGGTGAGGTTAAAGAACTGCTTTAAATGGGGTAACTGGAGTGTCTGATACCTCTCTTGGTATTTCTGCTCCTTGCTTGATATGTAATTTCCTCTTTGCTTTGGCAGTGGACACAGTCAATTAATCCATTAATTAAGAAATTGCAGAGCAGTGACAGACAGAAAGAGCTCTGTTGACACTTGGCAGAGAACCAATGTACTGTGGGGTGTTGTCTCTCTACTTCCCACTTACTGCCCCTACAGCTGCCAGTGGGGGAGACAGAGACCCTTCAAAGCTGGAGAAGTTCAAAGCCTTGCAGGACTCTGTTTTTACCTTTGCCATACTTTTAAGTCAGCCTTACAGAAATTGAGAAACATCTTAAAGAACACAATTTACTCTTAGCACGTAGTGATAGTTATCCTGGTTCCTGAACATATGCCAGTGTTTAATCCCAGCTGACAACAAAGGACCCCACAGCTGGTCCACTTCCCTGCCTCAGTGGGATGGGGAGGAGAATCAACATAAAAGAAGATAGAGCTTGGGGGTTGAGATATGAACAGTTTAATAATTGAAACAAAGTAAAATCCTAATAATAATAATATAATAATAATTAACTAATAATAAAAGGGAGAGGAAGAGAGAAAGCCCTGAAAAGACTAATGATGCACCACAATACTATTGCTCATCCCCCACTGACCAATGCCCAGCCCATCTCCAAGCTACAATTGGCTCCCCTTCCCAGTAACCCCCACAGTTTATATACTGGTCATGGAATTCTGTGGTGTGGAATATTCCTTTGGTAGCTCAGGTCAGCTGTCCTGGACATGCTCCATCCCAGCTTCTTGTGCACTTCCTTGCTGGCAGAGCATGGGAAAATGGAAACTCTTTGACTCAGGGCAAGCACTGCTCAGCAACAACCCAAACATCCCAGTGTTATCCACATTATTCCCTACTAAATCCAAAACACAGCACTGAACAACAGCACAGTGTTGAATTAAGAAAAAGTTAACTCCATCCAGCCCAAACCAGGACAACATATTCCAATGAAGATCTTGTTTATGTTTTTCTTAATGGTTTTTGCATTCCGTATTTTTGTAGTGACAGATGAGAAGGACTTCCCAGTTAATCTGCCAGTGGTTACTTTGCAGACTCTCAAAAGGCCTTCTGCAATTCCCTTGTATTGATTCTTTATTTCCTTAATTCAAGCAGGTTAAACCTCCTGTGGAAGGCAATAATTTTGCAACCCTCCCTCCCAAGTCTCCTTCCCACGGTGGCACAGGCGACGAGGACAGTTTCGGCACCCGCAAAGCCAGGTCTTCCTTTGGCAGAGGCTTTTTCAAGATAAAAAATAACAAGAGGACTGCAAGTGCCCCCAATCTGGGTAGGTACCATGCCTCTGCATTCAGATTCTGTGCATTTTGAAGCATCTTAACAACAGCTGTAACTGCCTTAAGAAGCAGGAAAGCCGGCCTTAGTCTCACCATGACTTGGTGGCACTTCTGACAGTAGAATGTTTAGAAAATACCAAACAACAGGAAAAAAAAATCACTGATGTAAGGAAGTGTTTGATGTGGTTCAGACTCTGCTGTGGTATCTCCCCTGGGACCTTGTAGGGGATTGCTGCTGTATGAAATGCTGACTGTCTGGCAGTAGTTCACACATGGGATTTGTGGGGGCTTTTTCCCCCTGGCTCCATCCTCATATCTTTTCATAAGATTTTCTTTTATCTTTCATAAGATTTTTCAGATACACAGAAATAGGACAGCAGCACTCAGTCTTTCTCTCTTTTTTTTTTTTTTTTTTACTTAAGCAGCCTTTCAAAAGAAGTGGTGACAACAGGAACAGGATTGGCAAGTCATTCAAGCTCACGTTGATGTTTTTACTTGTAGTGTTGGTGGGGGGGTATTTTGGTATTGTCATTTGGTGACATTTGCATATGACAAAGAAATAAACAAAATGCTCTGCTTAATGCAGAAGTCGCTGTTGCCACTAACTGGAATTCTACTTATATTTACTGCTCTGCTCTGGCAGTCTTTCCAATGATCCAGTTCAAGCATCCAGCGAGTCCCTGCACCAGATCTACTGCAGGCACCTGAGGTTTTTGTTTATCCTCTTGCATGAGATTTAGGAATTTAGCTATCTATTTCAGAAGCCTGAAGGGGGATAGCTTCTTCTTTGTTACTCAAAGAGAATTTCAGATTTTTGTTCAAAACAAGTAACATACCTACACATTGATGATATGCTGCCTATATTTCCCTGTGACATACAGCCTGGGAAGTTGCTAGCTTACTTGGAATAGATGTACAGTCAATTCTGAGGGTTAGACTCTTCACTTTGGTTTATTTCATGTTTGCTTTTGTGTAATACCCTGTTTTGTCCTGAAATTAATTTGTCTAACAAAGCACAGTACTTGTGGCTGTCATAAAGGAGTGGAAGATGGGTCATCTAAATCAGGGTGCTGTAGCTTTGAGTAAGTTATTGATGTTATCCAGATTTCAGTGCTTCCATCTGTAAAGTTGCTGTCCACATATTTGCCACCTCACAGGAGCAGTGGGTCCTGGAGCAAGTGACCCCCCTTGCACTGAAGTGAGTGCAGTGCCATTTTTCTCTCTACACCACAGAGCTCTGCTCCACTCCTTTGTTGTGAAAGGGAGGTCCCAGTGAATTGGTGATCCTAATGCCATGTGAATTCAGCATTCGTGTGGCGCTTGTGTCTCACGTCTCTCCCTCCTTTTGTCCCGTACTTTGTCACCTTGAGTTTTGAATTGTGTTTGACCTTGTGCCTCTGCGTGTTCTCTCCCGTTGTGCTGCGTGTGGGTTTGTGCCTTGTGTGGATATCTGAAGATCGCAGTCGAAGTGCAAGTGCACCTACTTTAGGTACAGTAATCCTGCATGCCTGCCCGTGCCAGCCCTGTGCCCTGACTGCTGCTAACAGCTGGCTGTGGCCACACACTTCCCAAACCACAGCCAGGCACCAGAGCTCTGCATCGGAACTTCTGCCCATCACTAAAAGGAGTTTTCACGTAACATTCGCCCTCTGCTAGAAGTCAGCTGTGCTGTTCCTGAGTAGCTGCTACTAATGAGAGATTGCGGGTCAATTTGCAGAGACTTTTGCCGTAACTTTGAGCACAAAGTTTGAGTACTTTTGGTGTGCTTTGAGGTACCAGGTGAGAATTGGTGATGCTTAGTTACCTTTGTGCTGCCACTTGTCCTAGATCCACTGGAGGACTTTATAAAGGGTGGTGAAGTAAGGAATGAGCTGTATTTCCCAGGCATTCATTTCAGGGAGTTCTGAGGGAAAGCATATGTAATTAGTCTTCTAGATGTAGTTGTATTTATGATATAATAAAACAAATGAGAAATAACTGGGGCAAATGGGGAAGGAGCCATTCACATAGTAAATAAAAACCAGTCTTGTGATATGAGCATTCCCTGGATGCTTCTGACCAGGGCAGGTCAGACCTGCCTTTGGAAGCAGAGTTGTGTCATGTGGGGTGGTGAAGAGACCAAGGGCTTTGGGCCCTCTTTTTTTCTCATATGGCCCCCTAAATGTTATCTGCTCTACAGGGTTGTGTCAGTGCATGAAAAGGAGCCCGGTATGAGGAGCAAACAGTGCAATTCCCGCATATCTCTGCTACTAATGCACCCAACCTTGTCCTGGTGTTCTCTTTATAGAATGCCATTTACATGTTTTTGGTTCTTTTTTACTTTACCTTCTACAAGTAAAGCAAAAATCACAAATGCCACATCCTGGTTTGATGTTAGTTCTGTCTCTCTCTCACTGACAGGATCCCTGTGTTTGACAGTGGCCAAACCAAAGTGCCTGGAAATGATCTTTTGTGTGACCTTGCTGCTTCACTGCAAGGTTTGACGAGGTGGAAAATGGGACTTGTTCATAGATATTCTGGCTGAACCATCTGAAGTTTGCCCAGCAGGATACACTGGCAAAACCAAGAGTTTGTTGCTGGTCATGGCCCTTTTGTGGCCATCTCAGCATCAACTCTGTGGCTTGTGGGACATGTCCCAACAATATAAGCTCTGCCTTGATGCATTGTTTACTTTTCTCCTGGAAGTCTGAAAGTCCATTTCAAACACAAGTGATGGTCATTTAATTACAGAGCTATATTAAAAGATGCTGCAAGTGATTCCAGGCCTGACTGCCTTGCCACGGCTGCTTCAGCTGAACAAGCTCATGCTCTCACTCCTCCCCAGCAAGCAACTGGCATAAACTCCGAGTGGTAGTTTTATTCAGCTATCTGGCACTTGCTGGCACATCTCTGCTTATGTAGTCTAGTAGATACTGCAATTCTATCCGTTTCCTTTTTAAATGATCTTAAAATTTTTTCTCCTTTAATAGTTTAGCTTTTGTGGCAACTTCCCCTTTAGGGACAAGAGCCCTCAGGTTTGTTGTCATGGAAAACAGCTACAGATCAAGGATTTAATATTTTTAGAGTGGGTGGTGATGTTGAGGATCTCTGATCAGAGATGTTTTGTTCACTCAGAAGATACGGTTTAGACAGAGTCTAAAATCCATGGTGTTCCTCTGAGGAGGAACAAAATATTCCACAGTTTGCAGAAGTGAGGGAAAGAGGGCCCTCCTTCTGCAGCAGGAGTTTTGTTGCTAGAATTTCCTGGCCATGGAATGAAATACTACATGTTATTGGGGAAGATAGCCACAGGAAGGTTACTTGGCTTTCTGTGCTTTGGGGACTCCTGGTTTAGTTCCCTGTCACTGCTCTGAATTGTTTTTGGGCACCCACGTGCCTTGGCTCTTCCTGTGAAAGCACTGTAGGAACACTCCCTCAGGAAGAGTAAATATGGGATTTAATTCACTGCGTGATTCACGAGGTGGATTTTCCCACCTTGGAAGCGAGGCGCTTAACTGAAGCAGAACATTGCCTTGGAGCATTACCAGCCAGGCCCATGAAGGAGGAACATGTGGCGTTTCTCATGGATTTTCCCATTCCTCTTTGCCCCATTTTCTTGACATGGTGGCTGTCAATAATCTAGCAGGAGTCATTCCCAAGGTCAGGAGCATGTCTATACAGTCCTGCATAAGAGGGTCTTGACAGAGCTTTTGTTTTCTGACAGCTGAAACAGAGAAGGGATCTGCAGACCACTTAGATCTGGCTGGCTTGCCCCCTCGCCCAAAAGAAGCAGATAGTCTGCAGATGACACCACCTTCTCCAGATTCCAGGAAAAAGGCCAAGGGAATCAAGAAGTTGTTTGGAAGGTAAGTAAAAGATGAGACATGACCATTCTCCAGAGCTGGGCCTCGGGCAGGGGTTTGCTGGGAACACACCTTCTATTTCTCCCCTGCCAACATGTGGCTTCACGGTTTAATATCCCAAGAGCAGGAGCCTGTGTGGTATTTGGGAGAGATGAGACTAGGCTGGGGGCAGGTAGAAGAGGAGCTACAAGCCCTGGGGGAGATCTTGCCAGTGTTGGTTGCAGTGGGTGGCAGTGATGTGCCTTTTCCTTAGCCAAATGTCAATGTGCTTTCTTCCTTTAGACTTAGAAGAAGTCAGTCTACCACCTTCAACCCAGAAGACATGTCTGAGACGGAGTTCAAAAGAGGAGGGACAAGAGCAACTGCAGGGCCCCGGCTGGGCTGGTCTCGGGACCTGGGGCAGTCCCACAAGTAAGACACGAGTGGGGCCAGTGTGCCAGTGCTTGGATCCTGATGGCTCTGGCCAAGCACGGGGCCCAAAGGAGAAGGGCAGTGCCAAAATGAAACATCCCCTCTCTTCTCTGAGCAAAACCAGGCAGATACAGTCCACTTCCTCCTCAGAGAGGGTCTCTGCAGGATTGAGGTGGGCTGAGTGCTGGGGTCTTGCTGCTGAGCTCTTGCCTTCACAGGATGGGGCAGCACATGAGCCCTCATGTGGCAGTGACAGATACTCCTTTTGTGCCTTTTCTGCTGCACTTCGAGGGATTAAAGGAGAAAGTGAAACATTCCAGTCTCATTCCAGAGCTGTAGCCATGCTAGGCAGCAGAGGTGGCTCTTTTCAGTAGGATTATAGGAGGCTGTGTTCCTTGTGACAGTCGCAACAGATCAGCAACGCCCAGCGCTTCATCGTGCTGGTAGTTCCCCCTCAGAGATTGTCCCAGCTTCCACAAGATGTGAATTAGGCTTAGCTTTTGGCTTTCTCATTGTTTATGAGAACAGAAGGTTGGAAACAAGGGATTTATCAGTCTTTTTTGGGTAAAATCTACTGCAGTGAGCTGGACATGCCATTCGCAAAGTGGACCAAGGAGCAGGTCTGCAACTGGCTCCAGGACCAAGGACTTGGCTCTTATATCAATAATGGCAGGCACTGGATATTGTCTGGACAAACACTTCTGCAGGCTTCTCAGCAGGATCTGGAAAAGGTGAGGAATATCAGAAACACTCCTTTCAAATAAAGGTACAAAAAAATATCACAGTTTCTGTGCATGTAAATCAGGTCTGTAAAGTGCACCTGGTAGAAAAATGGAAACTAGATGAGTTTTCAAAATACTGTCATCCGCAGTGATGCCAAATCCGTTTCTTTTTAGCTGAAGTTTTGTAGAAATTTAATGCTCTGTAATGAAGCTAATAATTATAAATATGTGATCTAACTTCATTAAGCATGGACACATCACATGACTGTAGTACCTTCTAAAAATATGCACGTGAGACTGCCTCATTATCATATGGGTTTGTAGCCCTGCTTCATTAGCAGTCATATGTGCTACAGTTGTTTTATGCCTGTGTGAGAAGGGTATAAAAAGGTGCTGTTTTGGTCTGATTGTATTTTCTGTCCATTTTATACAAAGAGGAATGAGGATTTGTTACACACAAGTTGATCAGTGTCTGTCTTTATTTGTTGCAGAATTGCTTGTCTATTTTTAAAAACAAGAAATACAGAAGAAATTGATTCAATTTATATTTTTAATCCCTAATATTTGCTAAAGGTTGAATTTTCAGCTTTTTAAAAATCTCTTCACCGAATAGTAAGCCTGTTTTCTCAATTGGGTAGTTACACAACAATTGGACTAAGAGAAGTATTATGAACATAATGTAATGTGTTACTTGCTTGTAATGTAATGTGTTATAATGCTTGTAATAGTGTTATCAGAGGTAACATTAACCAGCAGGCACTGCTGAAAGTGAAATGGGATTAAAGAGATCCTGGAATGGCTGCATTTGCAACTAAACTGAGGAATAATGTTATGCATTTGGAAGCATTAATGAATTTCAGTCATTCCTGGGACTTTCCTGTGCTGTTAACGAAATAATTATTTTAATTTTACCTGCCTAAGTGGGAGGGGAAGAATTAATCCCAGCAAGTATTTTTTTGAATGCTAAAGTTTTTATTATATTGTGGGATTTTTTTTTTTTAACCTAGTATGAGAATATTGTGGCCAACATTTTAATGCAATTTGGGATCCATCACTCCTTGAAATTAATCTACAACACTGTGAAACTAACCACCCCAGAAAGTGGGCCTTTCCCTAGTGCTGAACATGTGCTAAAAGGACGCTGAAATTCAGCAAATAGAAAATGCACCTGCCACGTCACCAGCAGTGCTGTTAAAGTGTGATTCTTAGAAACCCTTGGTCATTCATCAGAGGGAGGAATAAAACAGTATTATCTCTAGATTTACTGCTTTTCTTCCTTTCACAGGAGCTTGGGATAAAACACCCTTTGCATCGGAAGAAGCTCCAGCTTGCTCTGCAGGCACTGGGATCTGAAGAGGAAAACAACCATGGAAAACTGGATTACCACTGGGTTACCAGTAAGATTTTACTGCATGCTGAAGCAGTGGCTTTGGATAGGGGTCCCTAATCGTGGCTAATTTGAGGGTGCTGAGGATGGGAACAGTAAGTGGTGCTGGCTAATGTGGCTGCCACTGTAACAGGAGTATCTGTCCTGCCCTAGGGTGGCTGGATGACATTGGCCTGCCCCAGTATAAGACCCAGTTTGATGAGGGGAAGGTGGATGGCCGCATGCTCCATTACATGAGTGTGGTGAGTAAATGGCTTCTTCCTTTTCTGACATCCTTTTCATGGTCTTCAAAGGACCCCTTTAAACAATAGTGAGTGCCCTGTCTTAATGCCAATAGCTGTAACCTATAGAAATCAGATACTGCTGTTCACCTGTAAGCATTTCCTAAGTTCTTTCCATCTTTAGAGCTACGAGGTTCTGGCCTAAGAGCAAACACAAAAAGCAAGAATTTGGACTCATGCATCAGAAGTGGGCAATCCAGAGCTTGACAGTTGTGTGTCACACCGGTGTGCTCAGGCAGGGATTGTACACAAAGGCACAAATGCAAAGGTGCAAATGCTGTGGTTGCCACTCATGCTTTTGCTGTTCATGTTATTAATTAGTAGAAGCAGATGGAATCCTTTTCTTCAGTAAGCAAGCATTCTGTCAGCTTGCTTATTTACGTGGATGCATAGGTGAAGAAAACCCAAGCAATTTCCTTTGAAGAAAATTGCAGTTCTGAGAGCCAGCTTGTTTGAAAGCAGGCTACACTTAACAGCTTTTGCATTTCAAAGTGCTTAGCACAGGCATCACCTCCCCACTCCCCACTTCACTGCCAGTCAGGTTTCCTTTGTGTAAGGGCTCAGGTAAGATGAGATAAGACCTTCCTTCTCTGGGGATATAAATGCAAATTGAACATGGCTAATATTCATTCTTTCTGTACAACAAAGAAGAAATTAATCACAGCCCTGCTCTCTCATGAACCATGAGTTACCTTTTCATGCCACATTTGCATCTGTTTTGCGTAGGTTTTATGTCATGGTTTGCGGTTTTATTTATTATAAGATTGTTTCTTCTTTTTAACCCTGGGAGGTGTGATGCCAGCAGCCTCCACTGAGTTTGATGTTGTGTTGGGAGACTTTACTACCATTGTCACTGCCCTTTAATTGTAGATCCACTGGGGATATTTTTAGAACAAGTTTAACTATCAAATTATGGTAACAGCTGTAAATAACCAACAAAATATGCAAAGTATTAAAATAATATTTGTTACTATCTTTTGAAGTTACTCCAGCTAAAAATAAATAATAGTGAACATTTATTATTTTATAATAAAATACTTAATATTTAATTAATATAATAACATTTATTATTTTTTAATAAATGAAATAGGAAACCATGACATAGTTAACCTACTGTCAGATTCATCACAAAGTTAGCTGAACACTGGGATGTTTGGGTTAGCAAAGAATCTTGTCTTAAATATCTGACAAAATGGATTCCAGTGCTCATAACATATAAGTAAAACTGAAAGATTAAGCCATGCTAACCCTGGAACAAGGGTGAATAAATTTATTTAAGTTAGCCAAATTGCATTTTGACTTCGAGACACTTTTCTTATTCCCTCCTATTTTTTTTTATTCTAACCATAGAGAATGTCCCAGTTTTCAGGGTAATTTATTGTTTTCAGTTAAACTTCTAGCTGGACATTTCAGGTATTAAAACTTCTGGCAGGATTAAATGCCAGGTGAGTCTAATGTAGTGTGTTGGTGCTGTCCTGGATCTTTTCCTGTCACTGAGGATGTGTTATCTCACCCTTTTTCCTTCCTTGTTACCCCACATTTCTTGTACTAAGCTCTGTACCCTGTGTGAAAAACATCCCCCAAGAGCTAGTACAGTGCAACACAGAAAGTTTTTATCTTGGGACAGATGGTTTGATATGAATTACCTGTCTGACATATTAGAAACTTCCCCCACGTGTGTCAAATGTGCCATTTTAAGCCAGGGGCTAAAGCAGTCCCCTCCAGGAGAATGGATGAATAAGCATGTCTGTGTTTATTAACCCCCTCTTGCTCTTTGACAGGATGACCTGCTGTCCTTGAAGGTCGTCAGTGTCCTTCACCACCTCAGCATCAAAAGAGCCATTCAGGTTTTGAGAATAAACAACTTTGAGCCCAACTGCCTGCGCAGGAGGCCGTCTGATGAGGTACTGCTTTATGAGGAAGCTGTAAAGAGGAATCCTCTAGGGTTTTGTCCCTGGTGTTTGATTATTCCTGCTCTGTTCTCTCCTCCTGTCTCCTCATTCTGCTTCATTTTTAGTTTCCTGTTTCTCATGTTGTTCTTTTAACCTCAAGCTTTGACATCACGTTCTTTCCTCTACCTGCCATGACCCCAAACTCATGTTCCCCTTTCCAAGTCTCCCATATCTCCTCCAAGCCAACAGCTGGCTTGTTTGGCCCAGCCTCTGATGTGCTGTCTGGAGCACAAATCATCTTGAACTCAGTGCACTGTTGCCATGAGTCTTGTGCAACTCCCTGGAAAACTGATGGCTGTGACAGTATTTTCTGTGTAAAAGGAGCTTGGCCCTGTTACCAGGCAGGAAACTGCCATCATTGTGTTTTGGAAGCAGCACATGCTGGATGGGGCAATGGGTGACAAAACAACCCAGTGTACTGGATTTAGATTCACAGGGTGCGAGAACAGCACAGGAGCTCATGGAACCAGCTGAATTTTCAGCTGTATTGGTAGAAATGGCAAATAACCCTAGTGCACAGTGCAATAGTCAAATGATCTGACACACCCCTGCCCCCTGCCCAAGGTAGCAATCAGAAAGAGAGTTTTTTCTCAAGTGCAAAGTAGGATTGTATTCCTTAAGGGCAGGAGAGGTACGTTTCAGTAAAGATTTGGGGTGGGATTGAGCTGATTTGGGATGTCTTCCTTACCTGCCTGTCCCTCCTGTTGGCAGAATAATGTGACACCTTCCGAGGTCACCCAGTGGACCAACCACCGCGTGATGGAGTGGCTGCGCTCCGTGGATCTGGCAGAGTACGCACCCAACCTGCGGGGCAGTGGAGTGCACGGGGGGCTGATGGTGAGCTTTTGGGGTGGCTTCTTCCATTTTATGAAGGAAAAAGATGTCTGGGAGTCACTAGGTCAATGTTCTGACATTATCTTTGCTGCACATGCTTTTTCTGCTTATTCTGCTTAATAAGAAGTTTTTTACCTTATGGTTTAAAAGATATGAATGTCTCGAGGGGAAGTAGTGTGGTTTAATACTCTGTATTCCCCTCACAATTCTATTTTGGTATAGCATTCTCCACCTCCTGTTCTACAGTGCTGCCATGCTATTGAACAGCCATTTTCTGCCTTCCTAGTCTGGATATGGTTTTCTCTTGTGAGGGAAACTTCCGTAAAATTTGGGATTACACTGTCAAACCAGGATTGTTTTTAACTGCTCTAGCATCACATACTCCAGACAAGAGACTTACACTTGCAGAGGTTTGTTGTGGTGATTAGGAGTTGTATCCCTGCTCCAGACATTTTGTGTCTGTTTATTTTCCATGATTCTTCTGGCTACCTTTTCCAGAATTGGAAGATGATGCTGGGTAAACATTTTGTGGCAGCTTCACACAGTACTTCAGTTAAGGGTGGATTTATCTGTTTATTTCTTCTTACCTGCCAATTTGTTCCTATTTATAACTCCAGAAGGAAAGCATGAAGGTAGGTAGCATTTTAGGAATCCTTTAACAAGTTAACTCTCTTTCCTCCTTCTTTGTTGTATATTTCCTCTAAAATACCAACAAGAATCTCAAAACAGCCTTAGGGAGTGACCAAGATAGGCCTGGATATCCATCAGACATCTCATCAGACAGTACTGGCTTCAGCTGGATTCTGTGTGATTGGATTCTCTGTGGTTGGATTCCCAGGTTTTGGAGCCCCGTTTCAATGTAGAAACCATGGCCCAGCTGCTGAACATCCCACCCAACAAGACGCTGCTGAGGCGGCACTTGGCCACTCATTTCAACCTCCTGGTGGGGCAGGAGGCCCAGCAGCAGAAACGTGAAGCCATGGAGTCCCCTGACTACGTCCTCCTGACAGCAACTGCCAAAGTCAAGGTAGGCCACTTGTTCTGGGAGGGGTGGGAGGTTCCAGGGAGGCATTTGGGTCTCTGGTTTTATCTGTGCTGGGAGGGCATGTCAGTAAGATCTGAGAAAAGGGGTTGGTACCTAAAAAAAAGAAGCATGAGAGCAGGACCTGGCAGATCTGGGGCTAACACTCATGTCTACCATGAACAGGCCACTTCTCAGCTTCTCTGACATGCAGAAACAGGAGGTAGCACTCATGTCGCCCTTCTGTCTGTACTGAGGGATGAGTGGGAGGGAGACTGTCCCTTACTGTTTACAGACTCATGGTTTAATGTGGAATTTTGACCACATTTGGGATCTCTTAAATGGTGGTGTCTTAACAGTGGTAGAATGAGAGGACACATTGTCCTTTCAGATGCCACTGTCATGAAATTCAGAATTTTTGTGTAGAAGAGCACTGGGGTTTTGACCCTTTGTCATGGAAACACAAGAGGGCATGAGTAGGCCTGTTAATTCTTTGGCGATTCTCTAACTCCTTGGCAACTTTCTCTTCACTTTCAAGCCAAAGAAACTTACCTTCAGCAATTTTGGGAGCCTGAGGAAGAAGAAGCAGGATGATGTGGAGGAGTATGTGTGTCCTATGGACCTGGGGCGAGCATCTGGGAGTGGATCGAAGAAGGGCTTTAAGCCTGGCCTGGATATCCGAGTATATGACGATGATGATTTGGACAGGCTGGAGCAGGTAAACCAGTTCTAACAATTCTGAGTCTTTCAGCTGTCAGGTTTGGTGGGAAAACCTTTAATTTCCCAGGGAAGTCTTTCTTTTGCTTTGGCCCATGAAGGCCCTGACTTCTTGTTGTCACACAGCATTAGTGACAAAAGGCTCTGCTTCCAAGGAGGTTGAAGCTGTGAATGCAGCACCTTTTTAGGGCCTGCTCTGGAGTAATTCTCCTTTCCTGACAGGCCATGCTTCTCCCTTGGTCTGAACATCTCAGGTGTAATCAGTAAATTATGTGCTGTGCTTAACTGTTACTCTGTCGTAGCAGGACAAGGGGGAATGGCTTCACACTGACAGAGTGGGTTTAGATCTTAGCAGGTTTAGGATACTAGAAAAATATTCTTCCCTGTGAGGGTGCTGAGGCCCTGGCACAGGTTGCCCAGAGAAGCTCTGGCTGCCCCATCACTGGAAGTGTCCAAAGCTAGGCTGGATGCAGCTTGGAGCAACCTGGGATCGTGGAAGGTGTCCCTGCCCATGGCAGGGGATTGGACCCAGATGATTTGGACCCAGGTCTCTTCCAACCCCACCCATTCTGTGATTCCACTCTGTGATACAAATAAGTTACTATTAATTCATGGTTCATTCTCTGTTTTTTATAGATGGAAGATTCAGAAGGGACGGTGAGGCAAATAGGAGCATTTTCTGAAGGCATCAACAACTTGACAGTAAGTCTGTGAATGGGGTCTGTGCTGTAAGGTCTCTGTTTCTGTGGGATGGGTGTGAACCCCTTTGCTCATGTTAAACAGGGTCAGTGAGGTCCTTGGGGTCTTCTGCAGGGACAGAGGGCACAAGAAAACCAAGCGTTTCAGGAAGGTACCTGCCCATCCTGGTGGGGAGGCTTGGTGGCCTGTTCTGGCTCCCCACAGACCGCGGAGGGCAGGAGACACAGCCCACATTGCCCACGGTCAGTGGGCTTCCAGCTGGGAGTCAGGCTGCATTTTCTGGGTGGAAACCTCGAGCCACTGGGGCCAGCAGACAGTGGTGAGCTGGTTTTGCAGCAGGGTGGGTGAAGACCTCCCTCAGCAGAACAAAGCAGTGGCTGGCAGGCAGTGTTTGCTGCCCAGCACAGGACAGGTGACTCCAGTTGTGAGAAACGTTGACTCTTCCCTCCTTTCCTTTCCAGCACATGCTGAAGGAAGATGAAATGTTCAAAGACTTTGCCACTCGCTCTCCTAGCACCAGTATAACAGATGAGGACTCCAACGTGTGACAGTCACCGCCAGGCACTGACAAAGGCTCGTTCTCCTGCATGCAAGGACATCCCTGTTCCACGTGACAGGCAGCAGATCATGTACTTTACATTGCTCTTGCTTCTGTTTGTTGGAAGTAACACTGAGGGGTGGAGAATTTTAAAGAGAAAAGGAGAAAAAACAAGGTGCCTACTTAAGTTGCCATAAAAACCACCCAGACACTGGTGAATGGTAATTGTTTTAACTCTATTTAATGTAAAAACTGGTGGTATGTTTCAGAGTGTTGCCTTGACATCGATGTGGTATGATAGTGCTCCTTTTGCTTATTCGTGGCCTCAGATAATCCTTTATACTGTTTGAAAACAACAGAAGATGTTAGGTGAAAGTGTTGCATCTGTAGATACAGCGCATCAGCTCTCTCTGCGCTCTCAGCTGAAAAATAAAAGTTACTGCTCTTTTCTAAGTGCTTTTCTTTGGCACAAGCACCGGTTCAGCCCTATCCAATGTAGGATTCTAGAGATCCGTGCCCTGTGTAAGCTCCCCTGTAGCTCTTGACTGTTGCTCCTATTTTTATACTGTTTTGTATTAAAAAAAAAAAAAAGAAAAAATAAGTATATGAGGTACATATAAAAGCAAAAATTTAAATTTTGTGAGATAGAGTGATGGAAAGTTGAAGGTGTGCAAGGGAAAGAGAGAAGATTGTAAAAAAATTATGCCAGTTTGCAAACCAGCTGGTTACTGGGAAAGGCAGGCTGACCTTTGGAAATGTTTGCTTTCGTTGCTTTTTACTGAGTGCACAGTTTAATGATCTTCCATTTTGAGATCAAACAATTCTAAAGCATGTTTCTTCTGGCAGTGGCTCATCCAGAAACTGCACATTTTAAAATGTCTTCTTTCTTGTCCCCAGCAGCAGTAGTTAGTGCATTCAATAGTTATTAACACTTCCATGACTTAAAAAATTTCCTTAAAGTTGAGAGTACTCCCTGCATATGGAAGGCATATTTCTGTGCTGTGACTAACGTGAAGATGGTGTAGTTGCAAAAAAAAAATAAAAGTTATATAGAGAAATGTATAGGAAATATATTATTTCATATTATTAAGCCTAAGGTGGGACTTTTCCTCCAAAACTGAGATATCAAATGTGTTGCTTATCATTTTACCTTCTTAAAGCACAGCTCCTCTGCTCTTGAGGATCATCAGGTTTTAAAATTCCTAACTAGCCAGTGGGAATCTTGTGTCAGACTCCCAGTACTGTGAGGTGTCCTAGCCAAAAGCAAACAAACAAAGTAACTTTTTATTCCAGTGGTCATTTGTATGGTGTTGAACATTGCATGTCTCTTAGCACAATGGCATGAAGCTGCTTTGCTCTGTAAAGGAAAACAAAAGTCCAGCTGGAACTGTTCCTTGCGGTGGTGTTGCTTTGCCAAGCATTTGTCACTCATTTTGTCAGTCTCCTTGCTGGAAATGAGACCATTCCTGGTGTCGTGCAGGGAATTTGGGGTTTGTGCTGACTTTGGGGGTGTTTCTAAAACACTGTTAACAAAGCTAGGAAAGGAAGAAAGGTTCTTCCCAGGGAACTCCTATCAGATCAGAGGCATATTCCAGCATTAGAATGATGTACGCTGATAACCTGGACCTCTGAAGGATGTGCAGTGTAGCTGATTATTGATGTACCAAGATGCAAAATTTAATGTGGGCAGGTTTAGGGTGCCGATGCTTGGGATGTGGATTCAGGTCCCCCTTTCTGTGAATACTCTGCAATATTGTTATTATTTACATGGAAGCTGAATGTAAAAACCTGTGGAAGCACTAGGAAATGTGGTACAGGCTTCCAACAAGTGTTCCTCTGAATGGCTCTCACTAGTTACTGGCTACTGGACAGGATTGGGAATTCACAGTGTGGGGAAAAGGGAGCTAGTGACACAATTCTGTGTGCTGAAATAGCTAAAAACACTCTCTAGTTTCTCTGGCGTGTTACAGTGAGGGCAGTGATCATTTAAGTGCAGTGTAAGCAGCATTCTGCTCCAAACAACCCTTTCCTGGTGCCAGGTCATGCCCTCAGAGCTGTGATCTGAACCCTGGTTCTGTTCTAGGGTGGGGACACGAGAGAGGTGATGAAGTCAGGAGGTTTTTATGTGTGTGTGTGCACACTGTCAATACTGTCGAGGTGCTTAATTGGTTTGGAGAGGGCAAACGTAACTGCTGTGTACTGCCATGTGAAATCCAATAAAGTCTGTGGAAAATGCCAGGTGTTTTTGTGGAAGCTGGTTCCCTCTCTCATGTCCTATTTTTAATATTTTTTTTTTCCTTTTTATTTTCCAATTAACTTTCCAAAGAAGCTTGTTCTGTTCTATTCAAAACCAAGGAAGGAAAAGGGGCAAAATTACACATTTTTTTGTTGACATGTTAATTTGTTTGTCAGTAGTGCCTGTAGCAAGGCTCAACTAACAGCTAAGAAATCAACTATATCAAGACTTTTTAGTTATTTCTGGGATCCAGATTTGAACCATCTTGGGTTGTTTGGTGTGGTGAGAAGTGGCATCATCATTGCTCAACGTGTACTCCACAGGGGGCCCTTCCAGGGTGCTCTGTCCCTTCTTGCTATGGAAGAGACTCTCTCTCTGGTCCCAAGTGTTAACCTCCTTTCTCTGGGAGGTTAAAAGGAAAGATGGTTTGATCTTCAGGCAACACTCTGTCCCAAAAAAATGGTTTCTGTGCAATAGTCCTAGAAAGGAGATCCAAGGAAATAAGATCAGACCAGAATGAGATAACATCAGCCAAAGAAATGGTGCCGGAATTAACAATAAGGAAAACAAGCACCAGATGTATTCAGCAAGTGTGAAAGCTGCAGGGCCTGTTGGGCTGGTCCCTGCCCAGTCAGCTGTGAGAAACACACCCAGGAGAAAGCCTGGCTGAACCCCACGGGCACACAGAGCTCAGCTCTGCCATCACCTTCACCGGGAAGGCTGCAGGTATCCATGTGCAGCTGAGTAGGTCTGGCTGAGCCCAGCGCCTGCAGAGCCTTTGCTGGAAAATAAAGGTTTGTCCCTGAGGCAATCTGCATGTGGAAACTACCTCCCCCGGCAGAGAAAATGGGCCAGAAGGTCTCCCAGGAGGACAACCAGGAGAACAAGGCTGAAACTCTGGTCATCTGTGAAGTCTTCAGCCAGGGTGTGCTCCATGCATCTCGAAAGCTGGAAGACTATCTCGGTTTTGTGGATCCTCAAAGCAAATTCCAGCCAGCCACAAACACGCTGAGCGAGATCTTCCTGGTCAACTTCATCAGCTTTTGCATGGGAAAGGGCATGGAGGAGCGGATCATGACCAGTAAAATGACCAAGCAGCAGTCCTCCCTGTTCGGAGTGGACTGGATCTGGACTCTGTGTGGGTCTGACAAGCAGATCAAGCTCCAGATCGCCGTGCAGGCTTTGCAGCCGGCCGAGCTCTTCCACGGCGAGGGTCCTGTTGAGGATTGCTGCCGGGAGGCTGCACTGGCCGACGAGTGCTTCCAGAACATGAGCAGGTTTGAGAAGCTGGCTGAGTTCTGCCGCCTGGTGGGACGGGACTGCCTGGGCTTGTTCATCATGTTCGGTGTGCCGGGGAAGCCCAAGGACATCCGAGGAGTCCTGCTGGACAGCGTTGCCAAGGAGGAGCAAAAATGCCACCTGTCGGGCAGGAACGCGCTGCGGCAGTTTGTCACCAGCACTGACAGCTCCCTGCCCACAAAAGACATGTTGGAAAATTGCCTGGGCACCAGAAATGGGCTGAAGGACATGGGCAATGTGTACATAAACTTTGTGTGAGCAGCTGGGCAGGAGCAGTGGCTCCATGCAGCAGCAGGGTCCTCGCAGGGCTCAGCTCTGCCCCCCTCTCTTTTCTCCCCACACTCCATTCCCTCCACCTTCCCCTCAACCCATGGTGTTCCCTTAGCTCCTGCAGAAGCCAGGCAGAGTCAGCCTCTCCAGGTTTTAAAACACCCGGACAGACCTGCCAGAAAAATGTGTTTATAGAAGGCATGACGTTTTTCCAGAACATTTTGTTCGCCAGCCATTAAGTCTTGGCTGGAGCTGCTGAAAGCTTTATCAGCCAGAGCTCTGGGGAGGTCCTGGTGGACTCAGAGCCTTTGTTTGCTGTGTGGCAGCTTTTTTTCTGTCCCAGGAGGGTGAGCCTGTAATAATGGAAATGTGCTGGTGCTGGTCAGAAGAGCTGCAATGAGTGTGAAGGACAATACCAGGCCTTAAAATGACTGGTTGGAATGAGTGAGCTGGTTTCAATTAAGAGGAAAAGCCCTGCCCAGTGCTAGAAATGGGCTCTGAGAGAGAATTACTAATGACCTGCCCCACCGTTGGTGCCAGGCTCCACAAGGCCTTGAAGCTGTGAACCAAAGGTAGGGTTGGGGCCAGCTGCAAAGCTTTTCTCACTGAATGGCTGTGTCAGGGCAAGGTATGGCGAAACCTAGGGGCAGATGTTAAAGAACACTTGGGAAAAATCAAGCAATGGGGACAAAAACCAGGCCTGATGTGGGTGGGACCTTATCACAGCAACAGAGGCAGCCCCTGACCATGCGCAGCAGAGAGCAAACCTGGAAGAGGAAAGATTATTTCACTTGGAATTCCTCTTCAGTAGTTTAGCAGCTGATGGTATTTATGGGCTTGGTTTATTCTATTTCCCTCAGCTTTTACTGGACTAAGTGAGGCTTTTGGGTTGGTTACACAATTATAATTACTTGCTTTACTGTTAACCAGTGAATGAGGCCCTGATCTACATTCAGTCTGGTAAACTCACTTTGGGTATAGCTGTCTAAATAGTCTTGTCAGTGCAAAACTCATCTGACTCTAGTTTTCATATAAATTCAGTCATTTAACAGAATAAAAATAATTTTGAAAACACATTCATCTTCCACTATTTACTATTTGAGTTGTAAAATGGGGGCAGCTGTGAGAGCTGAGAATCAGAGGCTGTTACTTAACAAGCCATTAAAAAAGAGCCAAAGGAGGCTGAGACATCAGTGCCACAAGTATTTGCAGCATTCCATGGCAGAGGCAGGGAATCTGAAAGGGGAACTGAAATAAACACAGAACTGTGACATTTTTGCTGAGTCACAAACATAGCGGGGTTTGGAGAAGGGTGACCTTTCAGTCCTGAAACAGTTCATTGAGACAGAACTGTTTTTAAACAGATGCTGTCACTGTATTCTGTGTGTGTGGCTGGGTTTGGTGGGACAGAGGAGACAGTTCTGGTGTGCTGCATAGAGAACCTGCATAGTTGTGGGGGATTGGGATTTTTTGCCTGTTTAAACTAGCAGAATAATCAACACTGCAGCAGGATTGATACTGGCTTATAAAAAACCTGCAGAAAACTAATTTTGTATTAAATTGGTATATTCTAACTAGTATGACTTCACCTATCCACTTCTTTAGAAAAGCTGGCTCACTAGAAAAATGGGCTTTTTTTCCCTTGCATGCTTTCTCAATAATAGAAAGGGAAGGGGAAAATCCAAGTGTCTTGAATGTATAGAGTTTGAACTATGAGAGTTACTCACTGGGGCAGTTGTTCTGATTTGATTTGCGTCTCTCAAAGGGCTCTGGTACCTCAGAGATGTCACATAGCCTTACTATGTTATTTTGGGAACTGGGTTATGTTTCCCAGACCGCACCACACTCTGGCCCTTTCCTTTGTGGGCTTTAGCTCAGGCCCCTGGGCCCCCAGCCATGGTGGGAATTGGCCAAGGCTCTGGATTCTGGTTAACAACAGTGAAAAGTATTTAACCATGGAGCTCTATGTTCATCCACTGAGCCAAGCTGGAGCCTCAGCTCAGGTGACTCACAGCCATCCCCAGGCTTCTGTGACTGCAAGTGCTGATGGACCTGCTAAGGTGCAGCCTCCAGCCCCTGAAATCCCAGGGCAGTTTGTGTGGCTGCATGACACAAGGTTTGTCCTGAATTCTGAAGAACCTGGAATTCACACCTTTGTCCCTTGGCAGTGTTTTCTGTTCAGATTTCCCTCTGAACACTCACTGCTGGGATACACGGGGGAAAGCCCTGTCCCTGCATGGAAGTCTGCTTTCTAGAGGGGCCCCTTTGGAAGTTTCCTCCCAAATTTGCCCTAAGCCAGGACAAATGGAAACTCCTCTGTGTCTCACCAAGAGGTTCAAAGCCCGTTTGGTTTTATGGAAGCAGTCAATGAACTCGGCCTCACTCGAGAGTCTTGCTTGGAGGCTCAGCATTCCCTCTGCCTGAAGAAGGGGCACAGAAGGACACTTTGGTGAGAGCATTCCCTTTGGGAAGGTTCCATCTGCCTGCCTGTGCAGAAGGCACAGCAGAAATGGGTGTTGAGACCAGAGCTACTGAAAATGAGGGGTTCAGGAAAGGCAAACTCCCTCTGTGTGCCAGAGGCTCTGTGTGCTCTACCAGAGGAGCCCCTGGAGCAGCACCTCCAGAACTGCTGGGCCTGCATCTGTGGCTGTGCCGCAGCATCGATCCAGCCCTGCTGGACCAGGAGCTGAGGTGTCCCCCTGCATTCATACGTGCCCACCCCCTGCTCCCCGTTTGTTCTGGCTGCTGCACTGCCCCTGCTGGCCCTTTCTTCTGGTTCTGCCTCCCTTTTTTCCATTGGCTGGGCTGTGGGAATGCCTCTGCAGCCTTCTGGGGCCGGCTGACAAGCACTGGGGTATCATCTGGGGTGCAGTTCAGAATTTGCTGTGAGGACAGAAACCCAGGGGACTGAGGTGAAAGTGAGCCTGGATTGGGCAGGACTGGGAGCCTGAATTCCAGGGCCTGCTGCATTTCCCAGGAGGATGCACAGGAGTGGGCAATCCAGGCATGAAACAGAGCTGAATGCATCCCACTGCTAGCACAGAGCTGCTGGGCCTGGCTTGTGTGCTGTCCCTATGAATGTGACAAGTGACCCCTGCTTGTGGATGGCTGGAAAATAACCCAGGTGAGGTGGAGAGAGCAGAACTGGAATCAGCAGAGCTGCCTCAGGTCAGAGGACATCAGCACTGACCTAGTGATGGAGATTTGCTTTCGGCCACCTTATCTTTGAGCACAGCAGGTATCAGTTGGAAAAATGGCCAGAGGATGCATTAAATGCCTGCTCAGGGAGGAGTCCCTTGCTCTCGGCCTCTCTTCTCCCTCTGCTCCTGCGTGTGGACTGTGCAGTGTCCTTGTTTCCCACTGTTTCCTTTGCCATTTCCTGTCCTAATGTGGCTCCAGACCCCTCATGCTCACCAGAGCTGGAGCTTCGTCGTTCAGGATCTGCAAACGAGGGACAGAAAAATGCATTTGCTTTCAGAGGTTGGAAATAGGCTCCCCAAAAGGCAGGGATCCATGGGATGGTAGCTCCCACCCAGCTTGGGTGTCTATTCTGGGTTGTGAGGGCACCTCGGGACACCACAAAGAGCAGGAGGCGATTGGAGTTGCTGATTAAATCCTGCAGGGGCACAGCAACTGCCTGCCAGCCCCGTGTCCATCCCCTGCCTGCTCTCAGCTACAGGAGACAGGGATGAATCACCAGGAGCAACCAGCAGAGACCTGCCAGCCCCAACTCCCACTGCTCTGGGTCTCCAGCTCCCGTGCCTTTGAGTATCAAGTGGGATTAGATGAACTCTGCTGTCCCTGCAAACCTCCAGCTTTCCTTGGGAGCCTTCCAAATCCCAGACGTTCCAGTTAAACAGAATGGTAGTGGAGAAGCCCTGGAATTCTGCAGGATGGGTATTTAGATGAGCCTGGGCACAAATCAGCATTTTTGTACAAACTGGCATGCAGTCCCTCAAGTGCTTGCAGTAGGTGCTAAAACAATCATCCTTCCAAAAACCAAGCTTCCAGCAGGGCCCTGCCAGAGCCGGAGCTGTGGAATGCCGGAACGGTTTGGGGTGGAAGAGACCCTAAAAGCTCATCCTGCTCCACCCCCTGCCATGGGCAGAGACACCTTCCACTATCCCAGCTTGCTCCAAGCCCTGTTCATCCTGACCTTGGACACTGCCAGGGATCCAGGGGCAGCCTCAGCTTCTCTGGGCACCTTGTGCTAGGGCCTCAGCACCCTCATAGGGAAGAATTTCTTCCTAATATCCCATCTATCCCTGCCCTGTGTCAGTGGGAAGGCATTCCCCCTTGTCCTGGCACTCCAGGGTGACAGGTATTACAAAAGGAAGGAGTCAGAGATGAGGACCAGGAATCTTTCCTCTTACTTTTCCCAGCTAAATGGGACTTTAATCACAATAACTTGGGATATTATTTGTTATATGACCTCAGTGTAGGCATGCGGCCATATCTGCTGTATTTATGGATACTTTATTCCCCGTTCATTCCTTCTCCTTTAGCTCCCCATCGACCACAGGGGCGGCAAGAGAAAAGCCACATCCATGGACACAGAGGGGCCCTTTCATCCAGAGTGGCTTCTGGGCATGGAGATCTGAAAAGTCTGTGAGTGGAAGACAGGAGTAAATGGACTCACAGCTCAGCTGGAAAACATTTTCCACAGGTCCTGGAGGTTGATTTGGCAGGCATTCCCTTTGGAAAGCTCTGGTGTTGGCGTTCCTTTCCTGTCTCTGCTGCTCTCTCCCCAGAGTTCTCGTGTCATTGTCCATTGGCACAAGGGGATTTCCCTCTCTTTTGCTACTGGTCCCTACCAGTAGGAGCTTCCCAAGCAGTTGGGAACAGGACTGGCTGGATCCTGTCAGCTCTTTCTGAAGGGAGTTTGATCTAATCCTGCTGGCTTCTCCCACAACAAGTACTGTTCCCTGTTGTTCTCTGTAGCCAGGGAATATTTGGTGGCCAAGTGAAGGAGAGGAAGTGAAATGATGCTTGCAGCAGGCACAGGTGTGTCTGTGCTGGCTGTGTATAGGGTGTCCTTGGAATCATGGAATCCTTCAGGTTGGAGAAGCCCTCTGAGATCATGGTGCCCAGGTGTTCCCCAGTGCTGCTGAGGCCACCACTGTCCCATGTCCCCAAGTGCCACATCCACACAGCTTTAAATCCCCAAAGGGATGGGACCTCCACCACTACCCTGAGCAGCTGTGCCAGGGCTAGACAGCCTTTCCACTATGAGACTTCCCAATATCCAGCCTAAACCTCCCCTGGGATCACGTGAGACATTTTCCTCTCGTCCATTTCAAATGGTTCCAATCATTCAATTCCCTTTTCATCACCATGGGTTGCATTTTCCCCCTCTGTTTTTATCTCTGCCAGGGATGTGAGTTTTTTTTCCCAGTCCTTTGGCAAAGGACCCTTGGAGTCCTTTGGCTCCAAGGGTCAGCCCTTTCCCCCCTGATTTTACAGGAATGGTCCCTGGCAGCAATGCCCTGGACAAGGTGGCTTTAACAGTGACCGCCAGGCCCAGCTGCTGGATCAGGCTAAAGACTGAAAACTCCTTTTCTTGCCCTGGATGCCCAGACTCTGTGTCCATAAGAGGCTCCTTTGCTGGTGGCACCTCAGGGATACTCCCCAAAGCAGCAGGGGGAGGAAGCTGTGGTGTGTCAGCGTGGGAACTGTGGGACACACGGAGCACAGCCAGAGCTGTTGAGAAGAGATCTCCCTCTGGGCTGCAGGCACAGATGAGGTCCATGTACTTCCCGGGCAGCATTCCCATGGGACCATACCCTGTGTGTTTTTCTGGATCCCGGTGCAGCAGAATCTCAGTGGCCACGGTTGGGAATTCGGTGAATTGGAAGCAGAGCTGAAGGGTTTGTCCACTAAGAGAAGTGGTGATTATAAACCAAAGCAGCATGGTATTCCACACCATGGATTTGGGATTGGTGATGGTCCCAATCCATAATCTTTGCTCATTTTCTTTTGGATGCTGCAGCCTGATGGGCTGGGGGAGCTGCTCCTTTCCATTTCCATTTAATTTTCTGTATTTCATTAATTCTCTGTGGAAATCTGCTTTTAATGAAAGGGCCCAGGAGGATATCGATGTAGTCCCAGGTTCCTGGGATTCACAGCTCTGTGTTCAGACCAAGGACTGTTCTGGCTGGCAGAAGCTGCACCAATCTCCCAAGAATCTCTGGATTTTCTTCTCCCAGTTCTCAGTTTGGGGGTGCAGTGCAGCCCTGCCCTGTGCATCTCCTAGAAGAGTCTTGGTGTTAAAAAGGTTATTTTGTATTCTGTAGTACTTGAAACTTGATTAAAAAGTATAACACTGTATCAATGTGGTTTTGATTGGCTCATTTACATTCCTTAATTAAAGCAAATAATTGAGAAGGGGTTTGAGCAGCCCTTGGTTGGAGCTCGCAGCTCTTCCGTATCTCCTCATTCTCTGAATTTCTTTGAATTATTTCTTAAGCAATTACTGCAATCCAGATGCACAATGAGGAGAACAGCATTGCTGCCCTGCTGGATTGGGAAATCCAAGTGCAATTCCTCAGAGGGATTGAGGGGATGGGGATCTGAGCCTCAGGCTGGGTTTTGGCAGCAGGAATTCAGTGAGGAGGGGTGAGGGGAGATCCCCCAAAACTGGTTAAAGCAAATTCTGCTGGGTTTGGGTGCCCCTCCCCAAAAAATGATCCTGATTAAAGGGGACTTGAGGAAGCAGTGGGATATGCTGGAGGGGAGCTGTGCTGGAGCCTCCAAACCCTGGTCAGGGATGGTGGGCAGTGCCAGCTCCTTGGGACAGTGCCTGATCCAGAGAGTTTTCCCATTATTTTCTGTCATGTGCAGCACCTGCTACTTCATTAGAGTCCCACAGGCCAAAAATCCCATGGGAGCAGCTGGAATCACAGATAGACAGACAGAAGCCAGTCCAGGACTGGAAATGAGATGTTCCACAGATTTATTTTTCCCAATGACAGGAATGATGGATTTGTCTTTACAAACAAGCTGTGGGTCTGCTGGTAAATACAACTAGCCCTGAGAGATAAAAGAAACAATGGGAAAGATTCCACTGTTTGATGAATGGAAAAAAAGATATTTGCCTTTACAAACAAACTGTATGTTTGCTGATAAATGAAATTGGATATTAAAAGATGAAAGAGACAATGGGAAAACACCATAAATTCCATAAGAATTAAAAATTAAGAGGGAGGGTTATACATCAGAGGGGAATATTAGGAACGCCTGATAGGGCAGATTCCTGATAGGGAAGTCTGTACCTCTCAAGTACCTCAGCCAATGTAGCCAGAAGATTAGGATAAAAAGGAGGCTGCGTCCTCCAAAAATTTGAGAGACCCCAGGGGAATGCCCCATGTCCTCTCCCTTTATTCGAATAAGTAAAAGCACTCCTCTGTCTCCTTTTTGGACATGAACCTCTGGTGTTTGTGGATTAATCTTCCTGACACCAATGCGTTTTTAATTTAAAGCAATTTTAAATTAAAGAACACTGCCAGTGCTCCGACCCCCCTACCCCGACCCCATATCCTTAGTTTTGGGATTTCTCCATGAGAATTATCTGCCTAGACTGGATAAAAAGTTCAAAATAAATCCCCCCGGCTGTGCAGGGACGGGCGGGGTCTGGGGGGTCCCGGAGCCCCGGCGGGACCCCAGCCCCGCGCCGGCCGAAGCAGGAGCGGCAGCGCCGGGCTCGGCCCCAGCGCCCGGCCCGGAGCGGCTCCTCCCGCCCGCGGCGAGCCCGGGGCCCATCCCAGGGCCAATCCCGCCCTGGTCCTCCAGCCCCGGGACCCCCAGCGGACACGGGCAGGACCCGGACCCCGGTGCCAGCGCAGGTGTGAAGAGCGGGGACGCGAGCGGCGGTTCCGGCCCCATCCCGGGCAGGCCGGGTCTCGCTGAAGCGGGGCCGGGGCCTCAGGGGCGGGGCCCGGGCCCGGCTCAGGCGCGCGGAGCCCCGGAGCGGCTGCGCGGGGCGGGGCCGAGGCGATTTAATGCCCGGAAATGGCGCCCACCGCCATTTCCTCACTCAGGGCCCGGTGAGGAGGGCTCGGCAGCTGAGGCGCAGGGGCTTCGGCCTCCCCTTCTGTCCTCCCCTTTACTCCTCCTTCCTTCTCCCGGTATTCCCCTTCTTTCTCCCTCTTTCCCCCACTTTCCTCTTCCCCCAAACCCGTCCCCCCATTCCTTCCTCTCCTGTCCCTACCCTGCTACCCCCGCATCTGTTCCCATCTCCCCGTCGTCTGTCCGCCCTCCCTCTTCCCCCACACCGGGCCTTTCCCTTCCACTCCCGCTTCCCTCCTCACTCCCCATCTCTCCTCTCTCCCCGCCCTCGCTGGAGTCCCCGCACGGGGCTGCTCACACACACCGGCGCCACTGCGGCTTCCACACATCGCACTGGGGGCCCCGGGGCTGGGACGTGCGCTGGAACCAAAAGCACCTTCCCAGGCTGGAGTGGCTTTCTTAAAGCACCACCTCTGGGAAGCAAAGGGCTATGGAAGAAATGGAGTGGTAATTTACAATAATAATCATAATAGTATTGGGAAAGAGCAACAACAGGATCAACAATAATTCCAAAGGTCCAGGAAGGATGCTGAGCTTTAAATGGGCTTGAGTGAGGCAGCATCTCCTGGGAGTTGTAAAGCACAACTCCAGGTCTGGGATTACAGGAGCAGTGCAAACTCCTGTCCAATCCCTGGATTTGCCTCCTGCCAGCACTCGGCACCTTGGGCATGTTTGGCTGCAGGTGCTGCTGCCTCGAGGGACTGGGAAAATGGACATTAAATCCCTTCCCATGGGGCTGGCTCTGAGCTCTGGCTGGGGAAAGCATTTGGCACCCCTGGCATTTCAATGAAATCTGTTTCCAGCGTTTTGGAGATACACTGAATAAACCCAGGGCACACAAATAAGCCTTTATCCATAGGGACATCCCTAGGGAATACAAAATTATTCCTTTGCCTGCTCAAACAAACCAGCAGCCAATTTTTGGGGAGAGACTCCTGACTCTTGTCTCCCTCCCTGGCTGTAAAACACTTGCAGAGGCTTTGTAGTTCATACGTGCTTGTCCTGATATGGATACTTCATTTAAATTCCATTCATAGTAAGAAATTGGAAATGTTCTAAAGGCACCTCCATTCATACTTGAATTTTAAGCCCTTTACCACCAATTAATTTGGATGTCCTTTTTTTGGGAGCACCCCACTTCTGCTTCTTTAGGTGCCCCCATGTGGGAGATGAAACAAAAATGTGGACTAAAGTCTGGAATGCAGCTTCCAAGTCAAGTTACCTGCTAGGAAATTACTCCAGCTCTCTGGTATCTCAGGTTGTTTAATCACAGCCTGGCCCTTCAGGGGCTGCAGACTCTGAGCTACACAACTTGGGAGCAGGCAAGTAACAGCAGCTGAGGTCTCATCCCAGCTGTACAAAAAAAAATAGGGATTGGGCTGCATTTGGATACATGCAGGCAGGTTTGGGCCACTTCAGGAAGCTTCAACCCTTGCTTTTCAGAGATTCCATCAGGGATAATGCCTTTTCACAAATCTCTTCTAAGGCACATGAGAACCTGCGCAGGAAAATGGACTCAAGCCCTTTGCTCCATTGGCCTCAGGTCCTAAATTCCAATGGGACAGACAAGTCCCTCTCCTTGGAAGGCAATGTCTCCTACCTGGCTCTGTGCCTTCCCAGGCCTTTGGTGGCCTCTGTCTCTATCCTCCCCCATCTCCTCATCTTCCTCTTTGGCAAGGTTGGCTTCCTCATCCTGCAGAGCAAACACAGGGACAGACATCCCTGCTCATCCCAAACCTGGGCAGCAGAGATGGACTGGACTCTGAATGGTCACTGCTCTGCTGGGCACCATCCCTGCTCCATGGTCCATTCCTGGCTTGTCATCTCCTTTTAATGTCCTTGGGATGTTAAACCATAAAAGTTTGCTCTGTGGGGGTTTGGGACATGAGAGACTCTCCCAAAGCAGTGGGCAAAGCTCCTGTTTCCACATCTCCTGCCTGGCAAAGGACCAAGAAAAGAACTGCGCCCCCTTGTCTACAAAACGGATCCTGGTGCTGACTGGGTAAATACATGTGGGTTCTTGTGTCTGCCCTCAGAACAGAGCACAACAAGGGAAACATATGAGAATGAGGAGGTTGGAGGCTTGGTTGGTTGGCAGTTTGCTTGCTTTTACATTGTGATTTTACAGTTATTTTTACAGTATTTTTTCTGTTACCAACCATAAGTTGTGTGTGTTGTATCTCCCTTCACAAGCACTGCAGTGCCCATGAATATCTGGGGTTAATTCTACACTGACATATAAAATATACCCTGATTTTCCTATGCTTTTGCTTCAGCACTGATCAGTCTGAGATGAGGCAGGGAAGACCAGACCATTATAATTTCCTGTTATTTTGATGTGTCCGTAACAAAGCAAGAAAGCAAAGTTCTTCTCCCACATCCATCACATTTGGAACCATGAGAACTGTTGGATTTCAAAGATGCTGATTCACACAAGTGGTTATCAGGTTTTTCCCATCTGTGACACAATTCGACAGCTGTCTGGCAGCACAGAGTTCTCCACTTCGGAGTTCAGATGCTGCAGCAGCCGGCTCAAGTCTCAGCCTTCAGTTTTCCACTAATATTTAGGGGAAAAGCCTGTAAAGAAAGATGGAAGCACAAACTAACTTTTCCATCAGCACACCTGACCTCAGAGCCTTTTGTGCACAGGTACCATTTGGCAAGGTGATTTTATTCATGCAAGAGTTACAACACTGTGCCTGCTGGAACAGGGATTGCCATGAAGATATTTGCCAAGGGCTGCTTAAAGCCACTGGGTTTGTTGGTTTTATCTCCTCTCAAACACCACAAGCCAGAGACTGCTAAAGTGGCCTCTGGTGCTGTTCTTTGATACAACTTGCACTGCTTAATGATGCAGAGGCACAGAAGGGAACAGGAGCATCCCCATCTTACCACAAACAATTCCTCCCAGCCAGCACCTCTAGTGAGGAGATCTCTCCAGAAGTACCAGCTCTGTCAGCACAGAGTACACGTACAGGAAGGTATTAAGTAGTTTTATTTATGAAGGTATTAAGTGTTTTTATGTATCCTTAATGCACAGCTGTATGCACACATTCCATACAAGAGAACACAACAAAACTAACGCTGCTCTTGGCCGCACCGGAGCTCCGGGCTAGCTCTGCGGTGCCACTCCGGCACGGGCAGTCACCAGGTGCAGGGAACTGCAAGGAAAGGCGATCCCACTGCAGAACCTTTAGAGCACCGAATCCTGCCAGGCTCTGCCAAATCAGGCATCGTGGGTGATGGCAAAAGGAAGGAGGAGACTCACTCGGCTGTACTTCCCAGGAACAGGTTTATTCAGGAGAGGGGCTGAGCACAAGCATCCGGGCTGGGAGAATTCAGGACTGAAGAGAGACCGGAGCACCTCTGTGCACTGGGTTTTATTTCAGGGCCAGGCACAATCCAGGGTCCAATGGGAGCTCACAGAGGGAGGGGTAAGGGGAGGAGGTTACAATGTCAGGGACCAATGGGGATACAAAGAAGGTGGGAACATAACATAACAACCAATAACATGTGGAGGAAGGGATGATATACATGGAAGGAGCTGGAAGGAGAGGTGGGGTTTATGATGATGGATGGGGAGATGGGGCAGGGTAAAGGTGATTGACGAGGAACATTCAGGAAAACTGGGAGGGGTTTTACATAACAGACAACTGGGGCTAAACCAATACAATCAACAGGGGGAAACAAGAACATACTAACAAGTTTTAACAAATTCTTAACAAAATTAAATAAACGAACTACAACACAAAACCTGCCTGAACCTTCCAATAAACATGTTCCTTGCTTTTGTAACTTCAGAGATGTGGTTTGGCCAGGCAGAAATAGGTCAGATCATAATTGCACACTTTAAAGCAGCCACATAACTTCAGTTTTGCTTTGAAGCCCTTACAGTCACCAAGGTAAGTACGAGAAGAAGCTGTCTCAGATACACTAACCTAACTTGCACATCACCACTTAGCAGCTGAGGCAAAAGTTACCAGCACCTCCTTGAGGAAGGGCATGAAAATTCAGCAGTGGGACAGGGGCTTTGCTGACCATCCCTAAGACCACAGGATGCTTTATTGCCCCTCTAAATCCTGCCTTATATTTGGGCTCCTACTTTCTCTGTTGACAACTACTGCAAAACAGCAGACTCCCCAGTCAGAGGCATTTTGGGGGGTTTGCATCCCTTCTGAACCACCTCAAGAGTCAGGGATATGTTTTTGGAACATCTCTCCCAGATTTGGGATCTGGTCCCCTGTCCGTGCTCCCTCCATCTTCCCAGGAAAACACATACAAAGCACAACAAAGAGAATCAGTCAGTTCCTCAAAGGAGTTTACAGCAACTCCCTTGTGCTCAGCAAGCCAAAGGCCTGTCTTGATGCAATCGCTCCACCGACAAGAAAGTGACTAAACCTTCCTTGGTTTCAAAGCTCTTCAGGGGAAGGATTTCCACTTCACTGAAAGTGCTCCTTTAAGTGGGGAAACATCAGAGAACCCCCGCTTGGATGGATCCAAGAGACTAAACCTCCTCAAGGACAGCGCACCCAGCACCTCATCGCACACAGCTCTGCCTGTGCTCAGGGCACCCTGACCTGCCTTGGGAGCAGTGACAGACTTTGTCCTGATCATCACCGGGGACCAATGGGACCAGACAGGCCGGCAGCACCACCTGGGAACCTCAGACTCCTGGGAATGGCTGTCATTCCAGGAATGTTAACAATTATCCTCCTGTTGCCACGGGTCACAGGCAAAGCCTCCCCATGCACCTCCACAGACATTTTCAGCGGCACCGCTCTCCTTCCTGCGCTGTGTGTCACACTGCACTGGCAGCACAACCCAGAAAGGGAACAGGACTCGCATCTAAGTAGGAAAAAAGATGGAATTCACCACGCTTCCCTGCCCCATGGAACATCCCTGGTTTCCAGGCACCCCACCCTGCGTGTCAGGAACAAGCAGAAATGCTACTCACTGAGTTTCCTCCAGAGCCTGGATCTGCTGCAGACACACCTGCACAGGACAAACCAACTTCAACATTCCTCAGCACAACTCTTGCACCCAGATGCAGCAAATGGATGAAATCCCAGGGCTCAAAGCAGGAGGCGGGCTGCCAAAGAGGGAACCTGCTCCTCAGGGCCCCCCTCACGGCCAGGCAAATGGGGCTCCTGCTGCCTTCGGGGAGGAGAGGAGCAAGCACCAACTTCACCCTCCTGGCATGGGAACATCAACCCGCACGTGTGAGCACCAGGGCACACCACTGACAGTCACTGTCACTGCCAGGAGCTGATCTCTGCTACAGCTTTTCAAGGAGCTGTGCTAAATCCAAAACTCCACTGGGACGGGTACTAAACTAATCTAGGAAGTGCCCGGGCTCTTCATTTCTTAGCGATGTGAAGAAGTTAAGGGGACAAAGTCTTTGCTGCACTTGAAACAGAGAGTTGAACCCAGTTTCTGCTTCCCTACTTTCCAGAAAGGCTCCCAAACCAACCTGTCACGCTGCCTCGCTGAGAGCACCAGTTTTACTGAAACCTCTACTTAACGTCCTTTGCAAACGTAAAGCCTCAAGATACAGCTGCTCCCTTTAATACAGGCAATAAATCCCAAGCTGACACTCTCAGACATCTTCCTCCCCAAAGCTCCACACTGTAAGCATGGAGAATATTCCCACTCCATGTCCCATTTGTGCTGTTTACCTTCTGGAATGCAGCGACACTTGTATTGCTCAATACGCTGCCAGTGCAGTCCACACAGAGCCTACACACGGTGCTGCTGGTAGTGGCTGTGCTTGGGCCAGAATAAGGAGAGCCAGCAGAGCCTCTGAAGGCTCAGGCACAGCCAAGCCCAGCCTGGAACTCTTCCCTGTGCTCCTCACTCACACGAGGGAGCACACACGCGTTACACCACAGCCAAGCCTTGAACACCAAAGCTTCCCTTCCTCCCCAGACACAGGCACAGAGGTGAAAAGCACCTTGTTACAGCTCCAGCTGCAGCCCAGCCACGGTGGGAGCAAGCACAGCTATTTCAGCTGGTAGAAGTCACGGCTCGAGCAGAAACAGACCTCGAAAAATAATTACAGGATGTAGGAACCCCAGGCCTTAAATCAAGCCGCAGTTGTTAGCTCTAGATAAAACTCGGCACTGCAGCTTCACAGCACCAGGGCCTGAAGCGTCCTACTAGAGCCTGAAAAGATTAAACGGGAGACCGCCAAGCTCTCCCCAAAACTTCCCGAAAAGTTACGTCAGGTCCAGCACAGAAACAAGGCACAGAAGGTCGGGAGTGCCGAAAGCACTGGGAGGCAGCGTGGGGACAGGGACACGGTACGGGGGACAGGGACACGCAGGGAGAAGCACGGACACGGCACGGGGACAGGGACACGGCATGGGGGACGGGGACACGGCACGGGGGACAGGGACACACCACGGGGGACAGGGACACACCACGGGGGACAGGGACACGGCACGGGGACAGGGACACGGCACGGGGACAGGGACACACCACGGGGATAGGGACACACCACGGGGACAGGGACACGGCACGGGGATAGGGACACACCACGGGGACAGGGACACGGCATGGGGACAGGGACACGGAATGGGGGACGGGGACACACCACGGGGGACAGGGACACACCACGGGGTTCAGAGGCTGGCAGGACCTGCCGGGGCAGCCCCCGTTGCCCCCCGCTCCGGGCGCACGCGGCGCTCCCGGGACCGGGGCGGCTCCGACCCCGCTGCCGGGGGCCCCGGGCCATGGCGGCGGCAGAGGAGGAGCCGTCGGGGCAGGGCACGGCGGGGCTCATCCCGCCGGGACACGAAGTTGCCGCAGTCGGCTCCGAGCGGTGTCGGAGCGGGTCCCGGGAAGTTCCCTTACCTGCGGCCGAACCGCGCAGAGCCCTCCCGGGGCGGCCGCGCCTCCGCCGGCTCCGGGCAGCCCGCGCCACTCCGCTCGGTGCCCGCCCCAGGACCGACCCCGCGGGAGTCATTATGGTGGAAATGTTTGCTCTTCTGACCAACTATTGTAGCTGGGCTGTCAAAGCTGTCCTGGCTTCCAGCTACCTGAAGTAATCTGATTGTTAAATACTCAGCAGAGCAAACTGTTTTGGCCCTGAGCTTTGGTACGACATCATGTTCAGTCCTAGGACAAGGCACTGCACAATTTCCAGCTGTCAAATCCATACCTGAACCTTTCTCCTCGTGTTTCAATTCCCCTCCAATCTCTTCCTAAAAAGGACAGGAGAGATTCGGTGCCCAAAGGATTCATAATCCAGAGCAGCTGAAGGACAAAATGCTCCCAAACTGTACCCCCTAAACAGTCAAACTTCTGACCTCAGCTGTCCCATCCCTGGCTCTTCCCAAAGTGTTTGAACACTCAAAGAAAAGCCCTGCATACTGAACCTGCTGCTGAACTGATGGAAGAGATGCTGTCCTGTCTTGGCTCTGCTGCAAAATTTCAGATCTTAAGTTTCTCTGTCCTGAAGTTTCTGGTTTCAATGTCCCAAAATGTAGAAGGCTGTTTAAGAAGTGACCATTCTGCCCCAGTGCTTGGGAACATTTCAAGTGCCCAGTGTCAGATGATCAGTCTTGTGCATTTGATCTGGAACCTTGTGTAATTAGCCCCTAAAAATCAAGAAAAAGCAAACTCTAGTTCCTTTTTGGGTGGACAAGGAAGCTTTCCATACAATTTCACATACCCACCAGGGTGCGAAAGTAATTAGCTACAGAAACCTCTCTAGCATGAACACTGAGTGTGAAGCAGCATGAACCTCAGAGATGTGTCAGGTGGATCTGGAAATCACAAAGAACAGTGTTACAGATCAAATGCTGCATATTTTATGTAAAATGTGAGCAAGAGAAAACCTCCTGACATGAGCAGGAATCACATCAGGCTCAGCTGGAGGAATCCATACCATGGCCATAGCACATCTACTGGAAAAGATTGGGTGTTCCAGACCATTGTCTTCCCATTACTCTGAATCATTGCTGTCATCAAAAGCAGGACAGGAAAGGTTACACTTTGAGAAACGTGGTTTGTTTTTTTAAAAGACAATCTAGGAGCAGGCAGTAAAATACTGTAATAAACCACAAGCAAGGCAGCCCTGAAAACTGTTGTGATTTAAAAAGTTCTAAAGCTGGGGGCTCATAAAGGAGTACTGTCATAAAGTCATGAGTAACAGAGAGAAAATAAGAAACAACTCTGCTGGCTCTGCCAGCTCCAGAAGCAGCAATCCACAAATCAAACAGAAATCTGCAAATGAAACTAGCAGGAGACCAAAAGAGGAGAAGCAGCTCTTCCTGCAACAATTTTCTTAGGAGTCAGCCCGTGTCCATTGCTGCCCCCAGCAGAAAGGGCATCCTGAACACCAGAGGGGCTGGAACACAAATTCCATGGAGAATGAAGTGAGGGCAGCCCAGAGCTGTTCAGAGCAAATCTTTAGAAGCTGACTGGAGCATGCTGAAACAACACTAAGCTCACCTCCCTTTTTGTTTGATAAGGGATTTATCATCTCTTCAATGATAATGAAAACAGTATCTGATACTGGGACTGCATTTACAGATGAAAAAAACCCAAAATCTTAAAATTCTTAAAGACCTGGCAAATCAAATGTATATAAAGCACAAGGGAAGAGGAGGGGCAAACACTGATCTTTCCTCTCTGGTGACCTGAGGCAAGACCCAGGGGAACGGAGCTGGGCCAGGGTAGGGTCAGGCTGGAGATCAGTGAAAGGTCCTTCCCTCAGAGGGTGTCAAGCACTGAAGAGGCTCCCCAGAGAATGGTCACAGCCCCAAGAGTGGCCAGAGCTCCAAGAGTGTTTGACTGACACTCTCAGGCAGAGGGTGGGATTTTTTGAGTTGGACTCTATGATCCTGATGGGTCCCTGCTAACTCAGGAGATTCTATAATTGTATAATTAAGAAATCAATTTGCTTATCGTATTGTGACAAGATGAAGTCTAAGGATGGAACCATTCCTCTCAAAGAATTTCTATCCACTCATCTGGAAGTATTTTGCTAAATATTAAAGGGCCAGTGGTATTGCCTTCTCTGCAATACAGCCCTATCTGTAAGGTTTATGAAAGCAGCAGTGTTTGAAGTCAGGTTTATTTGTTTAAAAGCATTGCACGTTACCTGAGCTGTTGTAGAGTTCAGAGTCCTGCTGCTCACCTTACAGCACCTTCCAGGAGTACTCTGATAAACCTCACTGTTACCCATTAACAGTGTTACCCACAAGCCTATTAATTATGTTACTTTCTCTCTGTTGTGCCAAGGTTCCCGAGTGGTGTAGGACATGTAACAGATGATGGGTCATGTACACTTGGAATCTGAAAATGCCAGGGAAGAAAAGTTACCACCCAGGCAGGGCCAGCATGGTGGCAGCAACAGTTAAGGTAGAGCTTTCCCACAAAACTTTGTACCTTTTCTGAAGATTGTGTGATTATTTCTGATGGTTTTGACAGGAAAGCAAATGAATAATAAAAAGTTATCTGCAGTGCCCACATACCTGAACTTACCTTTAGCTGATCAGGCAGGCTGAGGGACTGTATTATCTTTTCTGTCCCACTTTGGATCATGAACAGAAACTCTGCTGTGAGCAGTCACTAAAATCACTTTAACCTTTTGTGCTTGTAAGTAAACCAAATTTTCCAGTATTCTAAAAAATTGAAGATCCACAGCAAATTCCAGAATTACAAAGCACCACAGGAAAGAAACCTGTAATCAATCTCTGCTTTAGACCCATGCAGCAGCACTGTACTTGACCATACCCTACAAGGGAATCCCAAAAGCACAGAAAGGATTCTCCCTGCCCCCAGAACATCAAGTGACAAATGCTCACAGGTAAACCACACTGGTCAAAAAGGACCTTGGAGATCAAGTCCAGCTATAATCCATGTCCACCAAATCCACCACTGCCCCATCCATCAGTGCCACACCTGCACATCTTTTAACCTCCTGGAATGGTGATTTCTCCACTGCCCTAGGCAGCCTCTACCAATGCTTAATAACCCTTTTTTTTACCCCAATATCCAATCTAAACGTCCCCTGGCACAACTCGAGGCCAGTTCCTCTCTTCCTGTCCCTTGGGAGCAGAGCCTGACCCCCACCTACCTCCAGTCAGGGAGCTGCAGAGTGCATCACATTGAGCTACCAAAATCCATAGGAGTTCCACATCCCTGTTTATGTTTTTAGGGAAGGAGCATGGGATCTGAAAGAACAAGTACTTCATATTTCAGTTCAGTATCAGACAGAATTGCCAGCAGACTAAGCAGGGCATCAAAATAGTATTTATTGACCTGATTGAACCACATCCTACCATTATCTGCACCATGCCAGGAACAAACTTCAGTATCTTAATAGAATTGTGTTGTTATACAAAGATAAGCACATACTATCTCAATTGTATTCAAAAATATCTATTGGTTTCACCAGAAATATTTACAAGTGACACTTTTTCTTGAAAAAGCTGGTTTAAGCCAGAAAAAAACCTTACAAATAGTAAAGGGAGAATCTACTAAATGAATTGAAAGTCACAATATTTGTCATTGACTGCAAAAGAATCAAAGTTACATTTTTTGGTTTTATTTTTTAGGGATAGCCAAGGATCCAAAAATAGTGGCTTGAGTCTAGACACATAAATCTTGTGAAAGAATTAATCTGCTCCTGCAATAACAACAGCTGCCCCATTTCCAAACTAATCCAGTTAAAAAAAACTGTTCTAATAAGATCTGTATAATTTTAAGTTATGTATGTAGTCATTTATCTATGAGCTACAGTATTTGCTGGTTTATTTAGAATTTATTTCTAGAATAGAAAAGAGAAAATGCATTTTACAATGGCACAATCTCAAATTCTCAAATTTCTTTTACACAAATAGATTTCTATCAGTTCTTAGAAAGTGCCTGTTTATTTCTCCTACTTTGCTCCATGATATAGCCCAAAATTCAGAAAAGGCAGAAAAGTTTATTCTAATAAAACAAGAGAACTGATGATTTTGGCCCCATGTCAGTAAAAAAGAGATCTGAATGCAGGAAATTACCTCCAAATTTAATTTAAAAAAAAAAGTCTATAGAGTTAAAAAAAAAAAAAAATCAATCCAAGAAGCCATTCTAGCAAATCCCCATCACTAAAAACGCATTGTTTGCAAAAGGAGTCATATTCTCTACAAGACACAGAGCTGCTCTGCCAAGCATAGGAAGCCACTTCATGTCCAGATCGTGTTCTCATGAGGACAGGGGGGCTCCCCAGCAGCACAAGGATGACATCTAGTGACGGTCATATCCATCTGTTCCCAACTCCAGCCTTCCTAAAAACACCAGCCCAGGCTGCCATGCTCACCTGGAGTGAGAGAGGTTAGGGTGGTACCTTTGTTTAAATGTCTGTATTAAAAAGATGCACATGTATCAGGTATCTTCAAATGCTACCCTTTCATTAACTGAATTAAAAAAAAAAAAAAAAAAAAAAAGAAAAGAATGAAGAAAACATGAAAACATCTGTAATTGTATAATATATAATCTATGCAAAAATTTATTTAAACCTTCAATACCAGAGATAAAAAGATCCTCTTGCTGTATTAGTGCTATGTTGTTCTAATGCAACCTCTGAAGTGCCACATTCTTGAGTAATTTGCTGTAACTGGGATACAATCCTTGCAAAAGTTGTTCCCAAAAGATCATCCTGCATAGCATTTACTTACACAGCTATAGTACAGAGAGATTTTTAAAAGTCACACACTCAAGAAGTACAAAATTCTCTCAATCTCTCCAAAAACATAAAAGATGCTCTGGAATTTTAACATTTTCTCACCAACAGGGTGAGTGCAAGCTTCACCCTGGAGCCAAGACTATCCATTCAAACTTCTCTAGTTAGTAAAGACCCTGGGACAAGACCAAAGTGCTTTACTACAAACAGAGCATTTTTTCTCTGGCTCTATGCACTGCCTCTCTAATCATACATTACAAATAACATAAAACAATAATTAAGAGTTTTTGTTGCTCTTTTCTTATGCCCTTCTCATGTTTGTGTACTGGGAAAATGAGTGTTTTGAGAAAAACATTCTCTTTTATTTATTAGGGTGATTCAACCCCCCAGTCCTTGCTCCCAGAACCATAGGCTTCATTTTCACCTTTGACTGCAAAAACTGCACTGCTGAGAAGTGCAAGGAATCACAAACTGCATCATTTGAGAATTACAATACCTTATTTTACAACTGTAGTGTGTGCAAATAATTATTTCAATTAAATTTAATAGTTACAAATATTCTCAAACCATGTAAGTACAGTAGGTTCTACAGAAAGTAACATGGATAACCAATATTCTGCAACTTGAACCAAAAATAATAAATAAAAGTTTGAAGTATTAAAACTAAGCAAAAGTAATCCTGTACATTGTACAGTACCTTTTGGTTAAAGCTTCTTAGCAAAAATATACTTATGTGTTCTAAGCATTCCAGTTACAGATGTTTCAATATTAAAATTTCAAGATTTCCTCATCACAAAAAAATATTGCATTTGTCCATAGGTGCAGCAGAAGATGTCTCTCACTCTGAAGAAGGCTTCAGTCTTTAAAAATCCAGAGACAGCAAGTCTGAATTCAAAGGAACCATTACAAAACTCCAGTACAGTACTGAGGATGTAGGGTTGTTGTGCATGAGGGGTTTTTGACATTCCTTACTCCCAGAAGCAGCTCTAGAGGGCCCACTGGATATCACTGAGGTCAGCTGGGTCTCCCAGGCCTCCGTCAGCCTCCAGGTAATTCATCAGAGCTGTCATTGCAGTGTCATCGTTCTCACAGATGGCATCGAAGTCCAGCTGAGAATTGCCACCTACACAGTGATTAAAACAGGGAGTTTGAAGCAGGTATGGACACTATGAAGCATGGAGAACATGGCAACTTGCAAAACAGAATTGGTTTGAAGCAGTACCTGCCTTTGAAGTCAAGGCAAATATTTCTGTTAAAAAAAACCCTAATATGACTCCCTTTTGCTTTAAAACCATTACTCCTGTGTCATTGGGGTTGTTTCTAATTATTTTTTCCCAAACTCTTATTAGAGGATTAGCCTTTTGTTGTTTGTGTTTCTTTTTCAGTGTTTTTCTTTTTTAGTTGGTTGGTTGGTTTGGGGTTGTCAGAGTTTGGGTTTTTTAATTTTTTTTGAAAAGGCTCATAGTTCAACTCAAAGAAAGCTGTAGGCTCTAAATAAACAAATAAATCCCTGGTAAATGAGGGAGAAGGAGATGGAAAAGTTTCTAAGAGCTAAAATACAGGATCAGCATAAACATGGCTTTTACAGCATTTTGCCTTTTATGTTAAACATAATGCAGTGGCATTTTCCTCTAATAAGGCCAGGGAATCTTGTATCCAGACAAACTTAACAAGGGAAAGACAAAAAAAAAAAGCTTTCTAAACCATTTTGAGCAGTCCTTTGTATCAACTACTCCCAGCTTGCAGCTAAGAAAGAGGTAAAGTGCTAAAGGACATAATTCATAAATTCCAAGAAATTCCCTGACATTGCATTGAAATACTTTTCCCTTCCCATCTTTGTCCTGGAGAGAGAACAGTAAAGTGCCTCATGAAAAGTGTAAGAATGTAATGGTAAACTTTAGTCACAGATGTTGTTTTTCGTCATGAGATTGCCTCACTGATCAAATTTGCCTTGCAGCAATAACACATCTGTTTTCAGAGTGCTCTCATCTTCAGCCAGCCAGCCAGCCAAATCTCTTTACAATTTATATATGGTTGTAAAATGGTGCACTCAGAAATTACACCATTGATCAGAAATGTCAGCCCCTGCAACTCCCAGAATATCCCCAAAAGAAATAGATCTTACTGAGGAGAGGTTCATTACTGGGAAATGGAATAGCACCCTGGGTTTGTTCTGAATTCTCTAGAACTTCTGTTTCTGAAGGACATAACTGAACCAACTCTTTATTTGGCACCTGAAAGAGCAGAATTAGTAGAAAGGACAGAATTAGATCCTAAATTTAGTCACAAATATTACACTACAGAAACATCATAGATTGCTGTCAAATTATTAAGAAGTAAATAAAGTGAAAAATATACATCACCAGGCAGATATTTTGCATTTAGAAACAATTTTTTTACAAGTTCATATAGCACTGGACCTAGCTTAAATAAAATCTGTGAGTTACACAGCTGTCAAAGATACTTCACAGTGATGGCACTGCTTGAGGGTCTAACTCTGTGTTCAGTAAATAAATCCAGCACCAAATGCACTGGTTGGCACTTTGCATTATCTACTACCATAAACTACAAATTCTAGTGTCTTCATGTTTGTCACTGTCAAAACATTCCAGTCAAGAGATTAAAAAAGCCCTCATACCTCCTAGGTTCTATATGCATTAAACTATATTGATCATAGCAATAGCGATGGAAGTCATCCTAACCCCAAAAACAGATAATTTTTTTTCCTGATACTGGTTTCATTTAGCACATACATGTAATTTAGCCAGAGAAATTCCTAGGATTGCCTGACTTGTGCATAGTCTACCAGGAAATTAATATAGGTGAAATGTTTTCCAAAAGTATTTTAGGAATAAATGGGATACCAAAGCCCAGAATGAAGAAAAAACTTCAATGAATATGATGAGATTATCCTTATGATGAGACATTACATGATTTAGAGAGTTCAGCATATATAAATCAAACAACTCTTAAGGAGAAAAATCCATGGTAACACAGGGGGGAAAACAGATCATAAAAAAGGGGGAAGTCAAAGCAGTTCCTAGACCAGAATAATGGGTTTTTTTTAACAGGAAATGAGAATTGCAGTGAAAAGATAAACTGTTTTTAACAGGAAAGAAATTTGCATTCAAAGAAGAGTTGTTTGAGAAGTTTGTTCATGCAGTGTCCAGTACATAACACACAACACATTTAGGTAAGAAGGTATGGTAATTATTCCATAGCTACAGGCAATAACTATGTTAGTTATAGTTTGTGGTGCAACAAGCACTAGTAGAATTACAAGCACTACTAGGTTAGCATAACTATCCATTTTTAGAAGAGTAAATGAAATACCTTCAAAGTCACAATTTTAAACATTTCAAAACAGCACAGAGTTTTTTAAAAGTCTCTTCAAAAACACTGATTAAAAGTACACATTCTCTCACAAAAACAAATTAGGGCAATCTGGCTCACAGGTTTTGAGCTGCCACCGACCTCTTAATTTTGGATTTTTACAGGCAGGGGTGTACTCACATCGCTGCAGTTTATAGTTAAAGCTGGAGAAGGTGACTTTCTGAGGAGATGTGACGGACTTAACTCTCCAGAGGGTGAAGAATGCAACCTAAAATTGCATATGTTTACCAGGTCACATTAATCAAACACTGAAAAACAGACTGTATGGTGCAGAACCCACCAGACCTCCCCAGTGACAAAGCATGAGTCTGATAATTTGAAACAATAATGTCTCCAATTCTCCTGAAGATTCCAAATTATCTTTCTCCATGTTTTGGTAGCAGAAAATAGAGGAGAGATCAGAAAAGGCCATGGGCCACAATTCCTTGAGCACACCTTTCTCTCTCTGTTGAATCACCAGCAGAGTGATGTGCACTGCCAGGGATAAGACTGACATTAATTATAATCATGTTATTGTTCAACCTAAAAAATGTTATACGTATAATACAATAAAAGTGAACCTGGAGCAACCCTCACATAATCATATATCCCTTGTCCCTATCTTTACTTAAAAGCCTAATGATGATGTTCTGCATTTATTACCTTTGTAATTCTAATATTTCGTTTGCAATTTCGGTTCCTATACTGCCAGCACCAAGAATTGTTCCAGAGGACATTCCAGGCACACTTACTAAAGACTGTTTTACAGCATCTGGAGATAAAAAAAACAAAGCCCAGACAAAACCTTAAACCCAGAGCAGTTTCAGTGCAGAGCAAGGATTCATTTTAAAGCAGCTTTTGCTCTAGATATATATATACATATATATACACACTAAATAAGTATATATTTTCATATATGTATTCAGAAATTATATTTCTGTAGATATTGATTCATGGCAGAGGGTGTTGCAATATAAAGTGAATAATCAGTTTGTGAAAATTGTTTTTCTCCAGTAGTGAAATATATTTAATCATTGCCACCTCCAGTGTCTCTCACAGACATTGCAAAGAACATGAGTTTAAAAAAAACTCTTGGATTTCTCACCAACTGAAATGAGTTACTGAAAGAACATTTTGAAAAGCAAATATAAAGCCTTGACAGCAAGATGATAGAACAGCATGCAGAAAGCAGAATCTACGCATAGCAGAAAAATAATAGCAAAGTATGTTCTGTATCAGTATTGCCCTGTATTTTATAGATAAACTCAGCACAATTGTATCTGTTCAGAAAACTGGGCAAAATATGAAAGGTCTGTGACAGAAGCACAATATCCTACCAACCAAACCCCATCTCTAACAGAAGCTGCTGGAAACTAAAAGCAGGTTATATATGCTTCTTTTTAGAATTCTGTGTATTATATCAATTAGGATACTAGACACTGGAAAAGAATTAGCTTTAAAAAAAAATTAATCCTTCCTTGCACACAGCCAACAATACAACAATACAAATGCAATAATACAACATAACAAAAAAATCCCTGGACTGGATGAATCTAAACTGACTGATCAGGAGATGCAGCTATGATCTGTAAGATCTGTGATCTGTAAGAACTGTAAGAAGTGACACTTGCCTTCTGCAGGTTGAGAACTGTAGAGGACCTCTTCTTCAGCTGATTCCTTATGACCTCTGAGATTTAAAGAAATTTAAAAAATCCAAAACAAACCACAAAAAGCCAGCAGGTGTTTTTTTCAAGAGCAAAATCCAGCATATATTTATGTTTAATTTCAATAAACATAAATAATCAATAATACTTTACACAGAACCAAAGCTAACATCCTCAAACTAGGAGAATATAAGATATTCCTCACATATTTCTATGTTCAGTTCTTTGTAATGTTTTTGAGCAGTGGGTTAAATACTAATTTCCACCTACTCTCCAAGTGAAAAAGAAAACCAGTAGGATTGTCTGTGTTCTATGACAAGGGAATAGGGCTGTCATTTTTATTGTTAGGAGGGAAATCAGGTAACCAGGAACAAGGACAGGTCAGTGACTGCCTTGTATCAGTAGCTGCTGCCCTCCTTCCCTCCTGCAGACAACTGCAAATGCCCACATCTCCAGGGCAGGCAAAAAAGTGTCCTTGGGCTACTGGTCAATACAGACTATCTGAACTGCTCTTCTCTGTCTTCCTGGGGAAAAAGGACATGGGCAAAAGAGGTGGGTGATGTTGACTCAAGGCATGAACCAGATAGAGAATGGGCAAAAGGCACCCTCAACAACTTTGTTTAATGGAAATAAAATCCCCTGTCCCTGCTCAAAACCCCAATCATTGGCAAAGATCCTCTGTAGCACTGGAACAACCCCAATTACAGCTCCACTGCAAGGTGCAGAGAATGAAAAAGAATTAAAATTTTAAAAAAAAATTAAACACAGGCATTTACTGTCCCCAAGGCTCCACCCTTGCAATCAATTTGGAGACGATCTTCCTGTCCTGCCTTGCATTTCCACCATCTATCAATTGTGCTTCTCCACCTTCTGACACCTGGGGGTAGGGCAGCACTTGGAATTGGGTCAGCTGTCACACAGAGGGTCGTAAAGACCAGAAGGAAAAGCAGAATTAACTTGACAGTTCCATTTATTCAAATCTACTTTTCTTAAAGATCCTTCCCCTCTTCCTTTAACAAGAAACTCTTTCACCTCATTTTTTCCAAATGGGAAACAGCATAGTTTTCAGAGTCAAATCCACAACTTAGGCCTGAAACAAAAATAGCTGGTAAATGCCAAAAAGATGTTTGTCCAGGTTGTTCAGCCCCTTTTTGCGCAGGGTTGATGTTTTCTAGCCTTGTTCTGCTTTCTAAGCAGGTTATTTTCTGTTAGTGGTAACTGTAGTGATGACAAAAAATAAATGGAGAGTCATATAAATTACTTACAATACCACAGTGTTGTTTGATACAATGTACTCCAGCTCTTTGGTCCAAGGATTCATGAAACTAAACCACTGACTCTTTAAAGTAACGAAAGTCCCATCTTTTGCTCTAAATTTGTAGGAATTTGTAAATACTTTTTCTTTATTCTGTAACACTAAATAAGAAAAGGAAAGTTATAATCACCATATTTAAGCTTAGAAAGGTAAAGTTAGAAATAATAAATCTGTTTTATAGCATCATAAAACCAAAATGTTTCTGTTGGCCAGATGTAGAATAACATGCCAGAACAAACTGGGACCTGTTCTAAAATCAAATTATATAGTTTCAGCAGGGTCATAAATGTTACATTAAAAAGCAAATACTAAGTTTCTCCAGACCACTAGGAGACTCATGACTTGGTGAGCTATAACTCATGTCTTTAATTATGTTATCAGACACATCTGCTCTTCAGGATTCCTTCCTTTTCCTTACAAAGGATGGAAGCAGAGGGTTTGACAGATGCGCTGACATTGTTCCCCCACAACCAAGGCCTTGCACCAGGAGCCAAGACAACACAAGTTTCCCCCTGCTTTTATTACAAGCCTTACACAGGCTTGTCACAGACATCACAAAGGGCAGTGCTGAGGTTGGGTAATTTGGGTTTGTAGTGTTTTCACTTGCAGTTATACGTAGCTGTAAGTGTCTGGGAGGACCAACTGTTTTGTACCTTCTTTGTGTTTTTCAGCTAGGTGATTGTGATCATCTTGATGGCAGTACTCATAACAAGAAGTTCCTAGAAGCTCTTGTGGCAGATACCCTAAAATTGCTGTTGCGCTGTTAGAAATAAAAACGTGAACTACAGCAGATTCAAAGCTGTTTTCTTCAGTATCAGTAAAGCAGAACATTAATATTTAAACAAACAGATGCCTGTGTTTGTGTTTGGGGAAAAATATGCATTAGTACAGCTCTAAAACAACAGGAAATGTTTTTCACAGCAAATTATCCCTTTGCAATGAATGACAATTCAAAGGTAAAGTAAGTGGTTAAACATGCAAACCACATGTACACATAAAATACTTTTGTTTAGTGGCTTCCCCTTAGCCAGTCACAGTACTGGTCACACATAAAAGTCAACAAAAAACTCAGCAGTTGAATTTTGCTCTTCCACTCAAAGGAATTAGTTTTAAACCAACACTTTTAGTTGAAAGAAGACTGAAAACATTTCCAGTGACAAAGAAATTCGAAATGCAAAGTGGTAACTAGGTCTCTACAACAAAGAAAAATCTGGTTCAGAAAGTACAGAAAATGGGAACTTCTCGCTTCTAATGAAGTAATTTGGTACCTCATTTAGATAGAATGTATCTGTTACAAATGGTAAGACTCTCAGAAGTAATAACTTTTGATTAAATGTTTATTACTTCAGTCATGTGCAGAGCTATGAAGTTCTAACTTGAGTTTTTCCTTATGAATAAATGAGTCCATTTTCTATAGGACAATACACTTCTATACATTATGTATTATTTGACAAAAAACAAAGCCCAAGTACACATAGTTTGAGAATTAACTGCTTCTTGTATAGAGGAGAAAAACATTCTGAAAATTAGAATTTTTGAGAATTCTCAACAAATTCTCCAAAACTGAGAATTCAAATTAGAATTTCTACCCTGCTGGAGAAATTACAGTTTTGACAGACTATCAGAAAATGGAAGCAGTTGTGTCATTTCTCTTCATTAAAGAACAAAACGCTTACCGCTGATCTACATAAACAAATTTTCCATCCATGGCAAATCGTGTAACAAATTCTGTTGCTTTGACTTTTATCTCTCCACTCTTTTGTGGAACAATATAAGGGTGTAACCTCCCAATTGCAACAAGACAGTTAAAGTTACTACTGTCCTTTTCTACATCATTTTCCTCTTCTACTCCCACCTCATTAGGAGGCCAGTTCTTCAAATACCCAGTACAGTGAATGGTGCAGTATTTTCTGTGATCTAATAGAAAGAAATTAAATAAGAAGCAGTTATTGTTCAAAGAGAAAACCAAACTACTTATTCTGTTGGCCATGAGACCAGAAACTATATTTCATGCTTACCTACACCAGCTGTACAAAACTATAGATCATTTTACAGAGCATTTTTCAATTAATTTTGTTCTGTTCAATTTGGGCTTACCTGCAAAGAGAGCTTCTAACCCTATGCAAGATTTAGCAGTTCAAACACAAAGTTAAGAAACACAAAGAAAAGAAAGCAATAACCCACAGATCACTTTGGTTTTTTATATGGTTTCATATGGATTGTGAATTAAAATTACCCTGAGGCCCTCTGTAGCTTCCAAATCAATTTATCTTTGGTGAGCACAATGATCTGAACGTATGCTTACTGCAGTTGTTCAAAGAATCAGTCAGGAACAACCCAAAACAATCCAGCTTATTTTCTATTTACCTCAGGCTTCTGAAATTTTATGGGAATACAAATATTTTAAATATCTTAAATTCCAGCATACACTATCAATCATCCGTTTTTGCTCTCTAAATAACATGTGAACACCCTCAAAAGCATCAAGGTTTCACATTATGTGTCCTACAGTAGCTGTCTTTCCAAAAAAATGCCAAATCATTCTTGACATCTCTGTTCTGAAGAGGATGCTTCCTATACCTTTGATTTTCCTCTCTAATATAAAAAACACAGACCGACTCTGCAAAATGAGAAACTGAGATCTCCCACTATGATTTTGTCAGAGTTGCTCAGGCACCTTCCCTCAAAACTGCTTTCCCAAGAAACATTTACAGAAGGTAAATTCTTACCTCACTGACACATCAAGGGACACTAAATTCTATTTACTTAAAATCATGGGCCTTTTAAAATTTGTGGTGTTACTCAACAGTAACAGGTTACATTGGAAAACAGAATTTGCAGGATTTTTTCAGGAACAAACAATTTCAGCACAGCTTTGCAAAAATCAACACTAAGGTATTAAAAGAAAAACTAGAAATTGCATTTTAAAATTTAAATTTAAATTTTCACTGGAAACTTGACAAGATTATACTGCTCTACAGGCATACTAAATGTACTAAATAGTACTAAAATATACTAAAGTAAAATTACTGGGAAAATTAATGGAATTACACTGATAAATTACCTTTACTATGAAAAGGGGAAAAGAGGAAAATTCATACTTTTAAATACAACACAAAAAGTAAATCAGAAAATAAAATTGGTTTACTTGCTTTTCTCCCTTCAAAATAGTAGAGTTTGCAGGCTTTGTTCACTCAATTATCTTCAAGACATAAGTTATTTAGTCTTATTCTTCTGATCTGCTCCAGTTCTTTCAAATATTTTCCTGAGATGTCTCAAATTTGACCACAAGAGACCACATGCTCCTACCGAGCCACTGTACCTCAGGTTCCTCCCTCCCTCTTTCCAGGAGGGCACCAGGAGGAGAGAGAGCACAATTAGACTGTTTTTCAAAAGGTGTCCCTGGTTCATATTTCCACTGCTCTACAGCTACTTGGTGAGATCAGTAGGAACTAGAAAGTCATTAGTGACTCAGAATTTAAACAAGTTTCAAGAGAGAAAGCCCCCACTTCATCTCCACTCTCTGAATACCTTTCTTCTTTGGGTTGGGCAAACACTCCTTCTCCTCTTTGACTGTGGTCCTGCTACACTTTATCCGACAGAAGAAGGAACGTCGAGCACCAGAATTCAGCCGAGCTGGTCCAGCTTGGAAATCTGTGTGTACTTGCAAGCCAGCTTACAAAGATTTAGTAAAGTAGTTAAAAATACCCAAAACCAAGCAATAAAACTTCAGAAAACAAGATGTTTTCTGCATTTACCTCCCAGAACATTGTCCTTATTGTTTATCTGCCTAAATTTTGTCCTTACAATTAAAAAAAGTCTAATAGTTTAAATAGGGCAAAGAAAATATGATTGACACAGATTCCAAAATTAGAAAGAACTACTAAACTATTTTTAAACCCTTCTTGATATTCGTAATAGAATAATGGATGCTTTATAAACTTTCACCTTGCATTTGGTACAAGAAAGAACTGCAAAAGCCAGCTATAAAATAGGCATTAGCTGCACAGTACACAATGCTTTCGTTATTAGAAACAACTGTAAACTAAAGAAGGTTTGGTTACATTGGGATCGACACTTAGCATTTTCAGAGGAGACAGTGATTCTTGATATTGAAGTATTTTATCCCATGTTCGACTACATCAGGTCTTTTGTATTGACAAGATCTAGCAAATACAAGAAAAAAAAGTAGTATGCTGGTAGGAAGAATGTCAGACCACATCTTGGTAAATGTTTAACAGTGATTTCAGTAATTTAACAGAATTTCAGTACTTCTTATGTTCTAAAATCAAGGGTTTTTTGGGCTAGCTTTTCAACTCTAAATGCATTTTAAGCAGCAGATACGCATTCAAATGTTTGTTTCATAGAAATACCTCAGGTTTGTTCATCCATACAAACACCTGAATACATCCTGACTAATAATTAGATTTATCAACATCTCCTGAAAAAATCTGAATATGTCCAGCTCTGACTTACTTTTGCCATCTACGAGCTTCTCCCTAGGCGAGACGTCTGATGAAGAAAGTTGTTCCTTAACTTTTGCAACATCTTTTGGATGTAAGTAATCAAATAAACTTTGTCCAATTAAACTGGCCTATTAAAAAAAAGAAAAACCAACAAAACCCAAAACATGAGGACCATACCATTTTGGAACAGGACCTCACACATTATTTATCTCAGGAAAACAGTTGTCCACACCACTAAAAAAAAGTCAGTACCACATTACTCCAAACATTAATGTTTTGTTTTACATCTCATTTGTCATTGTTTAATATAATTTTTATTTAAAAACATAGTTTGTTACTTCCATTTGAAAAACAGCAGATTTAACAGGAGATTAAACAAGTTCTGTACAACCAAATGCTTTTATGTAAATAATGCAATTCTTGGTCTTAGCCAAAGAAGGTTATGCACAAAGTACCTCCACTCTCAGATTATTGGGGAAGGAGAATGAAGTATTCAACTATCTCATGACTCTGAGCTCCAATTTGGTTGGACAAAGTGGCACCACTGAGCCAGGAGCAGGCTGGAAGCAGGGCTCAGCTCACCACAGAACTCCTTAGCAGAGGGTGTTCACAGGGATGTCTCCAGCTGGGATGCCTTCTACCTGCTCACTCTGTTCATCCCAAGTAACCGACCTGCTGCACCACTTTCTTTTGGAACAGGAAAGAGTTCTCATAGAAGTGGGCCGGTTTGGGTTTTCCACTGCTTACCTTCAGCACAGCAGCCAAATCAAAGAGTAGAAAGGAGTTGTGTTGACAAGCTCTGCTCTAGACTCAAACTCATGATAAACACCCAGTCTCCTGCCTTCTCCCAGTCTCCATTTAATCCCAATGCAATGGGAAAATGCTGAGTGCTGCTGAGATAACCTAACAGCAACATTGCCAAAATATACAGATGTAACAAACCAGATCAAGCTGGAGCATGCGTTTCAGAACCTAGAACAACTCCCAAATAAGCTAATAAATCCATGGGTTTTATTAAAGTCAGTCATGTCCTTTGAATCTCTTTGTCTGGAATAGAGGAGACTTAAGGGTATGGAAGTAGGTATGTCTAGCATGAGTGACTCCAGAAAGGCACTTTTAGTTCTTGAATAAAATCAATGCGGAAGTTAAAAAAAAACAAAACAACAACAAAAAAAACACAACAAAAAAAAAGCTCTGCTTTATGTTTATTCCCCTAGGATGAATCATTTCACTTTAATTTAAAAAGATAGTTTTGCACTTAAAAAAAAAAAAAAAAAAGAGATAAAAATAAATCTATGAAAGAATCCAGATTGGTTATCTGTACATTTATAAAGAAAATGAAGATCACACAAACGGTTTCAAAAGTAGACAGATGGCAGCACTAACTATTTTAGCCTCTGTTTGTGAAACAGAAGTCATTGACACAAGAAAAAATTATTATCTCTTGATTACTTGTGGTAATTGCCCATCATATTAAACACCAGCTAATGGAAGGTACTTCTATTTTTCCAATTTCCCTTATTCTACAGGCAAAGCTGGCTCCCATTCAGTTTCTTTCAGGTTAAGGGTACACACTCGGATACTTATTGGGGATGATGTGTTACGTAGTGCATCCAAGCATAAAGGCATCACCAAGGAAAGCTTTAATTAACTTCCACTGCTGAACTGCCCATTTTTCTTTGCCTAAAAAAAAAACCCACAATCACTTCACTATGTGAAAGAAAATCTCTTGCACACAGAAATTAGGACATCTTCAAATTATCCCTTCCTCTCAGACTGGCAGTTTTCTTAAGGATAATCAGCTGAAATCAGGTGCTGTTCCTCAGGTTGGGAATACTGATGTACTTGCATATACTTTCTTACAGGATAATCAGCTTTACTCTGAGTAAGGTTAAATCAAAGAACTTCCAAGAAATTATACACAAGGACCGGTTTCATGTAATATAGAATAAAATACAAAAGTTTTAAAATTCCTAAAAAAATGCAAGATAAAAGCAAACAAGAAACGATAACTACCTGATCATAATTAAGTATTTTGCAAACTGACTCAGAGACAAACAGAATTTTTCCTCTGTTGCATCCAACCACAAACAGGAATCCATCTGCAGCCTGAAATTAAAATAAGCAATGAATATTAATGACTACAAGGAAGCACACTTTTAAACCTGATTTTTTAAATTAAATACAAGAAAGCTGGAGAGGGACAAGAGGAAATGGCTTCACACTGACAGAGAGTGGGTTTAAATTGGATATTAGGAAGAAATTCCTCCTGTGAGGGTGCTGAGGCCCTGCCACAGGTTGCCCAAAGAAGTTGTGGCTGCTCCATCTGTGGAAGTTTCCAAGGTCAGGCTGGATGAGGCTCTCAGCAACCTGGTGAGAGGTTTGCTCAGAGGAAGGTGTCCCTGCCCATGGCAGGGGGTGGAATGAGATGAACTTTGAGGTCCCTTCCAACTCAGGCCATTCTGTGATTCTATAAAAAAAGCAATTAAGATTGCAAGGACCAAATGAGGCCTTCAACCATACACAGCTAAAGTTTCTTAAAACACATCTTTGGCAAAAGTCCAGCTACAAAACAGCTTCTTTTGGGAGCTTCATTTACAGAGCTTGGCAAAGCATTACTGCAGCAAAGGGGAAAAAAACCCACAAACCTAGCTGTGAATGAGGTGTGTGGGTTTATGAAGAAGAGTGCAAACAAGAGGGAAGATTTTATTCCAGGTATTTTTTGCACCTTTTTCAAAGTACATCTTTAAAAGTGTACATGAAGGAGAGCCAACAACTATGAGGATGTTCCTGCATAATTGGCAGCAGTCCCTGCAGTTGCATGAAGATTTTAAGAATGGATGTATTAAACATGTATTAAACATGCAGACTGTACACAGATTATTGTCCCTTCCAGGGCTGCTGCCTGCCATACTCCCAAACCATCTCTGCACACCTTCATGAAAGCCCGAGTAGTGAACAGAGTTTAGAAATCAGTACAAGAAGACAGTTGCCTGAAGGGAAATATGGGAGAAAAAGCACTGTCCGACTAAAAACTCGAGCTTTAACAAGGACATGATTTATCTGAGAGTTTCCTCCCACTTACCCTAAGGATTAACTGTCGCAGTTCATCATCCTTCAAAAATGAAGGTTTATACCGGACTTCTGAGTAGGAGCTACTGGAACCTGGAAAATGGATGATCCACAGAGATCATGTCAAAAGTTACATTTTAAAATCACTTTTAGTGGAGTTATACTTGTTATGTCTTTCAGAATTTTTCTCTATGACCCCAAGAGCTGAATTAAAAAAAATAATTCAAGGTTCTAGAAATTCTAAAAATGAAATTAAAACAAATCTCAAACATACACTGGTAATGAAAACAGACACATAACCAGTTTTTTTCTTCCCTTTATTAATACAAACCAAGGAAACTTCTGTTCAGATATCATTATTGTACTGCTAGAGAAATGGTATTATGAGAACTGAATTTTCTAGAAACATTTCATAAGTATATTTCAGACCTCTTAACTAAATTTTCTTTGCTGAAATGGATTAATTCCAGTATTATCAATTATATTTTGGCATTAATAATGTCTCATTAATACTGTAAAGCCAGCAATAAAAAAACCAGACTATTGTAGTTAAATCATATGTCTCACTAAATATAGTGAGAATGACTCACTGCATGTACTGTTCTAGCACCCATGGCAGGACCTCTATAAAATAATCTTTGTCCATTACACTTTTATCCGTTAAACTTCTATATTTATTTTTTTGTTACATTTTTTGTAACAGTTGAACATTTCAGCCAATTTCATCATTCACTCTAACTCCACATAATATCTTGTATTCTCTTAAACCTTCTGTTTTGAGGTAAATACAACTGTGCTGGGTGAAGTCTAGCTTCCGCATCCTGTTGTTAAAATACAAATGGCTTGAGCTGAAGATTTTTTGTTTGAACTACAAGTGCAGTTACTGCCCTGCTGGTTTGTCACTTTATTTCTCTGTGCAAAACTCTCAGTCTGCTTGAGCCTTTAGAAAACCCTCAAAACCCTTTACACCTGAGCCATTCCATGATTCCATTACTGTCAGCGTAGCAACATAATTAATCTTCTACACTTCTTTGACCCAAAACTAACTGGGTTCTCATTAGACCTGCTTATTCATAATCAGTGGGTTTTGCAACGCAGAGTGTCTTTGATCTTTGCTTAGAGTTGAACAAATTATTATTCTGAAACAGTGGTGCCCAAACTCCCCAAATATTGTGTGCAACTGAGACTCTGCAACCTGTATTTGGATAGTTTTTTTGGGGGTGGGGGTGTGGGAGAATCCCAAAACCTAGCAATAGCAAAAGGACAGCAAAGAATATTTCCTGAGTTGATCCCCACACTAAACCATTCCCTAAGATCCATGATTAGCTTTGCTCACTGACTGAGGCTATCAGAAGTTTCTGTTTCTTGCTACTCCCTAACACGTGAGAGTTTTTATGATTTTAATGTAATGAAAATAATTTTGTTGAAGTATGTTCTGTCTTGCAACTTTCCTTTTGACTCCTGTACTTTCTAAAAAGTATCAAGGAGTGATCCAAGAGCAAGGCATGCCCTAAGCAGACAGAAAATATGGGACACTGAAGGGTGGCTTTTTTTCTGCTATACTAAGCAAAAATTTAGAATTAAGTTCTGACAGCTACAGACACGTACATTTAAATGAGGAGCAGACTTGGAACTAAATACAGTAAGGAAACATAAAATAAAATACTCTTGATTTATTTAAAATCCAGGAAAATACACACTATAGCTCCTACTAGAATAAGGATTTACAGGATGATGTTCCCTAAACTCACCTTTTAAAGACTTCAGGTGCTGCACAGCCATCCGTAGCACTGTGAGTTTGTCTAGCTTTCGGGCCATGGGATTGCACTGTGGTATCATGGCAGACAATTCCTCTATCAAATTATTCATTTTGTCTCTTCTTCTTTTTTCTGTTTGACTGTGAGCCTCTCTAAGAAGAAAAATGATTTTTAAAGAGTGATGTAGAACACATGATTTTCTCCAAAATATTCAATTCCATTTTGGGAATGGAACTGTCACCAGTACTACTGCACTGAAACAGTTTTCATATGCTACTTGTATTGGACAATTGAACTGGATTCACTTCAACAAAGATGAAATGATCCAAGTAACGATGTGAAATACTGAGAAGAGATATCTCAAGCAACAATTTGATTATATTTAGCAGGAACAAGAGGTTATGAAGACTTATAAGAGTTAAACCCTTCTTGTGACCTTCTTGCCATGCAAATGATGACCTGGACACCTCAGTGTATCCCAGAGAACTCGTGATGTCATTGGGAATCAATGAAAGACATTCCTGCTCCCACCTCTGACTGTCCTGTGTAAGATGGGGTGTTCATTCTGCTGCCTTTTAAAAAAACCCACAGCAATAAACATTACTTTTCCACACACTTCTAAGAGATGGAATGGAAATGGGAAGAAAAAGCTGTGCCTTGTGTAAATTACCAGAATTATTTCAGAAAGCTTCCCCTTTCCTGAAAGGCTGTCTCAGGTTTCATCTCCTGGTAAGCCTGTCAAGAACTCAGTCACAGAAAGAGCTTCTCTTCTCGGACAGTTTTCATCAGAAAACTCCTTCTAGGGCACATGACTGCACATCACAAGTGCATTTATAGCTCAGGTCACCTTTTCTTTACTTCTTTCTAGAGCACTATGTCAGCTTTTCAGCCCATCCCCTCCCCTCTTACATCCTCTAGCAGATCAAGGATAGTTTCACTCACTCTCTTCCTCCCTTCCCAGAAGACAAACCAGCCACTCAATTATAACCCAAATGATTTTTCTTTCTGATTGAGGCCAGACACAGTAGTATAGTTATGCAAAACGAGGAATAAGTTTTCGTTAATTGATCTCCAAAACTTTCTTGTAGGCATAGTGCAACAGTATATTCTGCAATAGCAGAAGCTATTAAAGGTAATAAAGTTAACTACACCTGGCCTATTGAGAAAGAACAAAGTACACTTTTGAAGATCTACCTGATGATTATTTTAATTTTTTTCTTTTCAATAAATGCCCTCATCACACAACTAATTCTGGGTCATTCTGCCAAGCACTTTTCTTTCTTGAAAGCCTTTTTTTAGAATTAAGTTTTTGAGTTATGCTCAGATCTATGGGTTCACTCAACTCCTCCTTTATGTCAGGCAGGAACAACCAAGTAGTATCCTGTGTATGCTCCTTGAACTGTGAACCTCAGGAAGATACAAGTATTCCAGGAAAGGGAACAACCTTCCACATCTCTGAGAGTAAATAAGGAGTTATAAAAAACTGAACAGGTGGGTGCAGAAATTCAGGGGATGACTGGATGATTGAAAAAGCCTTCTGTTGCTTGCCCCAGCCACAAAGGTGAAGGGAGAAAAAGCAGGTTCCATGATAAGCTTCAGACAATACTGCAAAGAGATAACTGATAAGCAAACCTCCAGAGACCTTTGTACTGATTCTTTACCCCTCCAACTAATGCACCAAAAAGTAAGGGAAAAAAGTTAACAGTACCACATAAAAGCCATTAAAGCAATGTACAACAATCTTATAGAGCAATCTGGGATACTCTGTGAAGAAAAGATAATTTTGAAGTGAAACTGTAAATATATCTTGGAACATTTTAGTTTCTTTAATTTTGTTTCAATTACAGGAACACTTCATAATTACTAGCTAGCATACTATATAAATAATACTTCTGACAGCATGCTGAGTGGATTATATATTTCTAGTTTGACATCTCTGCTCACGGGAAAAGTGAGAGACTTATTTTTAAATCGACTTTACAGCACAGCTCTGGTTTTACTATGTGGCTTGTCTGTAGTTTAAAATATTTGTTTGGCTGAACTGTGGTCACACAACATTTCAAATCTTGCAAGTGCTCTAGGTGAATTTCAGTTTATATGAGTTCAAAGTTCAATGGTGAAACTTGAATAATTCCCCATATACAAGCTTGTTCTAGAAAAAGAAATCTTTGTTGTGCTTTAGCCAAATCCACTTCCATGTGGAATAAATTCTAAATACCTCCAGAAGCAGACAAATCTGGAAAAAACAGTTCTCAAATTCATACAGATGAAGGATCAGCTCCTTATACATGACTTGGGTGTACTGCATTTAATTCTCACCTTAAAAACTTCAACCATATGTTTTTGCTAAACCATCTGAGATATCCTGCAGTAACTTTCATCAAAATTATTAGCAAATAAAACCCTTAAAGAGGCTTTAAAAATTACTATACATTCAGCAGGGAAAAGGAAAAGCTTTGATAGTTTTTGATAGTTTGATAGTAGCAGGGAAAAATATTTGATAGTTTTAATGAATATTACCCACAAACTCATATTTTACTATTGTGAATCTCAGTATTCACAAACAAAATGTATTGCTATTGAAAATTAGTACCTGAAATCTTTTACTTTAACATGTTCTTCATCTTCACTTCTAGAAAAAAAAAAATTACAGGGTTTTACATTACATATTTAATACTAGGCACTTCTTTCCTCCCACAAATTCCAGAAAATGCTACAAATTAACTGTGGCTCCTGCAAAAGCAAACCCACAAAATCTCTAAATCATAACTGACCTAGCAAGTGATGCATAACAGAAAGAGACCAGAGCACAACTGGCAATATTCACAGTTGTGTGAACATATTAAAGGGAGATTTCATAATTATGGGGCCTTTTTCATTCTGGAGACAACAACATTATTGGAACATTCAAATAATTTAAGACTAGACTTTATTTTATTTTTTTGTTTCAAATTTTATATGAGATTATCTATTTATGTTTTTATTTCTAGTTATCTTATTGTCAAATTATAAAATAAGCTATCCTAGTTTATAATTTAATAAAAACCAAAAAACTTAAGCAATGACTGGGAAGTCATAAAGTAATAAAACTGTAAATGAAACACAGTCATAAGTGTCTGCAGCACAATAAACACTCCGCAACAGGAAACTATAAAGGATGATTCAAACAAGGGCAACAAGCTTTTCTTTCCCTACGGCACTGCACTGTTCCCCACTCTTTGGGAAGAATTTATGGCCTTGGTACCATGAGGATCAAGAGGAAAGGACAAGCAGGCAGCAGCTGTCTCCCATAAGTAAACAGAAGCAGGAGGATCCTTGGAGCTTGAGGAAAGGTGCCAAAAGCTGCTGCTACCTGTAACTCAGCACTGACCCCAGTGAGGATCCAGAAGCCAAATTAAAAATGCAGAATCTGGTATTTCACTGGACCCCAGCAATCTTCTAGACAGTCTGATAAACCCAGACACAGGAGAAGGTTTGACTCACAATACTCCAAGACTTTCATTCATTGAAATTGGTTCCAATTTAGATGAGTTAGCAATAACTAATATTTTCCTTCCATTTTAAAAGAAACTTACCAGAAATATCCATATACTGTGAATTCCAATTGAATTTACATTCTCTGACCATAACAGAAGAGGTAAGGAGGAGCCAGACCAGCTGCAATGCAGCATGTGCCCTATTATTTAACTTACTTTCTCCCTCAGGAGCCCCACTTAGGGAAAAAATCTAGCACAAATTTGCTGCTCAAGCAATCCGTCCCAGCCTTCAAGGGATTTTTATAGCCTCTGTCCTAACAGCTGTGGTGTTGCTGATATGAATAGCTAAATTAAAACTACCTTGACTACAAGAACAGAGGGTGGAATTCCACTTTGTGGCTATCATGTGGGTATATTTAATTGGTACTAGAAAGGACAGAATGGGTATTAATCAGAAAAAATAAATACCAGCTTTTCTCTACTTTCTCCATTGAGAAATATAAAATTAAATATACTTCCCCATTTTTTCTAAAATGGAAGCAAATGTTTTAAAGGCAGAAAAGGAGGTTTTTTTGTCATACTTTCCATCATGAGCATCATGGAAAAAAATTCACGATGAAACAACCAATTCAACCCCAAAGAAAGACTTTTACACCACCCTTTAAGCTATGCACCGAAGAGTGACTTCCCTGCAGAAAGGGACCTGGAGGTGCTGGATGCAGTAGGCCCAGTTTAAGGCAGTCAGAGGGCAAACCACATCCTGGGCTCATCAAACACCAGATGGGCAAAGAGGTGATTATCCTGCTGTCCTCAGAGCTGGTGTGTCTTCACTTGAATATTGTGTGCACTTCTGGGCCCCAAAATGTGAGAAGATGTTTGGTGAAGATGGGAAGGTCCCTGAATGAATTCAGAGGAAGGCAACAGAGCTGATGAAAGGAATAGAAGGAATGTCCTGTGGAGAGTGGCCAAGAACTCCTGGTTTGTCTAGTTTGCGGAAAAGGAGGCTGAGGCCACCTCCTTGCTCTCTGGAGCTTCCTGAGGAGGGGAAGAGAGAGGTGCTGAGCTCTTCTCCCAGATATCCAAGGATAGGACACAAGGGAATGGTTCAGAGCTGTGCAGGGAAGGTCTAGACTGGACATTAGGAAGCATTTCTGTACCAAGAAGGTACGGAAACACTGGAACAGGCTTCCTAGAGAGGCGGTCAATGCCCCAGGGCTGTCAGTGTTTAAGAGACATTTGGGCAATGCCCTTTACAACATGCCTTAACCTTTGGTCAGCCCTGAAGTGCTCAGGCAGTTGGGCTGGATGGTCATCGTAGGTCCCTTCCAAGTGAAACAGCCTATTCTATAAAAACACTGCATGGCTCCCGACAAACAAGTATTACCCAAGTAAGGTATCCAGATACAGAAAAAGAAAATGCAACAAAGTAATCATGTAACCCTCCTGGCACATCTATTCCACAAAGGGTTTGCTATGCTGCACAGCCATCTTGTAACAGCATTACTTTAACACAGTTATTACAGCTCTAATTTAAAAAGCACTTTAAAAGGTTAAAACAACCAAACAAAAATGTTTACATTCACCAGTCCTGGAAGACTGTGACAGCTTTCCTCCACCTCCCTAAGTCTTCTTATTGAACTTGTACTTTTCACTCCTTCCCATTCTAAACTTCAACACTAACAAGTTTGGTAGAGCTGGAAGCAGAGCATCATCTTAGAAAGAACTATCAGGAACCCTTAACATTGGATGGAACTGTTCCTTAGCTGGATGTTGATCCCCTTGTGCTGTACACACACCTGCCCTGGGATGAAGCACTCCTCAAGGAACCGCACAGCTCATTCATCCAAACAGCAAAGTGTGACAAGTTCACAGAACTCAAAACAGAAATGGATTCATTCATAAAAAAGTACCTTTTCTGAAGATCACCATCAACTTCAACTGCAGAAACATCCCTGTGGAAACAGGTCATAAAGTAAGCAAAATGGAGTTTGAAGCACAATTAGATGACTTGATAGACTCAAAAAGAAAAGTCACAGAAAAATTTGAATGGTAACTCCACTTGATTGGTTCTCTTCAGCAAGATTATTAGTCTTAGAACTTAGTTACTACTTCTTATATGCCAGTACTTTTTAAATTAATTTTTCAACTTGGGCATTAATTTTTTTATCAGAGAGATCAAAACTTCAGGGAAACATTACTGAGGAACCAACACTTTTACTGAACAGATAAAAATCAACAAGTGATACTGAAATAGAATGGAGACACTTTTTTTTTCCCCAGAAACTAACACATTGCTGGAGTTTTCAGATATTCATGTGATACACTTGATCATGACCCCCAAGTTGACAATTACATCAACACCCAAAGTACAGCAATGCTCTGTAGATTAATGGACTACATATGGAAGACACAGTGATTAAAGGAATTGCTTTAATAATCACAAATACATGTAAATCTCTTATTCCCCACCTTTTAAAGCATAGATTTTCCACACTAGTTTGGGGATACTTGTAGTGCCTTGTGTCCCTTACTTCTGATTTACACAGCTTTGAACAGTTCACTTTTTTAGTTAAATGGTATCTGTTTGGCAGTTACAGAACAGGGCAAAACAGTTGACAGTGTCACCTCAGCAGTCAAGTATGACCCACTTAAGAAGACTGAGCACTAGGACTGACAAGAGGACAGTCGCCATTTTTAGGTCACAGGTCTGTTTCCACATCTAAGGAGATGGCTGCTCTGGTCACTGAAGCAGCAGTTCCAGATCAAAAAACTTATCTACTCATCTTGTTTCATGCTTGAAGGTAAAATTCTAGTATGTTCCTGGGAGACTTCAAGCAACTTAAGAATTTGCTTTTACTAGTAGGCAAAGACTGAGAAAAAAACCCTAAAATTAGGATTGAAATTTCAGTATTAGAGACACATTATCTAGACACTTCAGGCCAGGAAAAGGCATTATAGGATCCTACATATATCCCTTACATGTAAAGATTATTTTTTCTATTTTTAATAATTGGAGACTGTCAAAGAATACATTTGGAAGACATTGTAAATATAACGGTAATAAACAAAGGAAAGAGGATTAGAAAGGTGGAAGGAAAAGAGGAAGGAAAGACAATGACCACATTGCATAAATATCAGATGAATGCCTCAGATTTAGGTTGACACAGAGAGATTTGATTCACTTACTGGTTATCAGAATCACTTCCCTTGCGTTTCCTTGGAATGTCAGGCACAGCAGCATTGAAAGACGTGGCGGTGGCAGGTTTAGTGACTGGATTCATGAGGCTGGGCACTCCACAGGGAATGCAGGGGCTCCCATCCACAGAGAATTTATCTGTCAGTGAGAATAAAGGCTCAGTGTCCAGCAAGAGCTTCATCACTGTGCATCCATTCTCATCCTCATTGTGACAAAAAGTTGTCTGTGTGTAGCTTCTGTGTCTCTGACACAAAAAACCAAGGCTGCACTGCTTGCAAGGTTGCAAAGCCAAGTCCAGCACAGAGTGCACCACCCTCCCACAGTGCTGCAATGATCTCACCAAGCCAATCAACACACCAAGGCAATATGAACCAGCTCTCCTCTCACACAACTTTTGTGCTTAAATCCCCCAGCACCTCAGACATCCTGCTGCAAAAATCACCAGCTGTGCCATTTGTCAGCAGATCAAAACACTGTGGCTCAAACTAAATAAACATTAAAAATATATTGTGAACTATGAATTTTAATCAAGTGGGATATCCAAAAAATGGAAGTTTGCTATCATCATATTCCTGACATAAAATCCACAATTTACAGAGAACATCTGTCATAGAAGTTGGAAGAGTCTCAAAAACTTGTCAAGTTCCCTTCACAATTCTCCTCTTAAGGAAAATCGTTGTTTCTGGGAAGGACAGAAGAGAAGTCACAAGCCAAAGGAATCCTAGCAACCTACTGGGAAAGGAGAACAGTCTCAAGGAACATAAGCACTATTACACTGTTTTTCTGCCTCAACACAGCTATCACAAAGAATCACCCAGCTGATGTTTAGGCAAAGAGCCAGAATTAACTCTGTTTCAGCAAATGCAGGAACTCCTTTAGGCTCCATGTGCCAATGGGGACAGATGAGAGATTAAGAGATGTCATTTAAGGGAGCAAAAACCAAGAGAAGTACTTTGAAAATCCAGCAAGAAGAAAAACTGGATGCTTTCCTGTGAGCTTTCTCTCTTTTTTTTTTAGCATCTGTGCTGTTTGCAAAAATGTAGAAATGTGTAAAACAAGGATACCAATGGTATTTTTATCCCTCTTAAATGTAAACAGATTCACAACAGAAAAATGACCTTCTAGGTTTTCATTTGGTGTTGGAATACACCTCTAGAGAGTTAAATGAAAATAGGCTAATACTCCAACAACAGCTTGCCTGGTCTTCCATTAATCCTCCCTCTATCAAATCAGACAACACAAAGTCAGCCCCTGCTTTATTTTAGAAAGCTCTTTAACTCACACGGGAAGTTTCAAAAAAAGAGGTGGAAACAAAGAATCAGCAAATACTTGACAAGTAAGTGACAACCACTGGACATCTGCAACAGCAAAAATTCTAGTTATTTCAAATACACATCACATTCAAATTAGGGATGTTAAAAATATATTAAAAGAAACTACACATTAAATACTATAAGTATTTATATAGGACAGTGGTAGATGTCTGAAATATTTTTATGATGAGTCTCCCTAAAATTGTTTTATATTTGTTATTAACACTATTCCAAAACAAACAAAAAATGCTGACTGATCCAAATAAACTGTTTATATAAAAGGAGCAGTTTTAATTCGTCCAGGTGACAGCATCCTATAATTCCTGATTAAGCTATTGAAGTATAATCAGTCTTGATGAATATTCATAAAAGAGTACTTACTAAACAGCAACCTACATGGTTTCAAGACCAGAATGCCTTCAGCCCAATTGATCCTTTCGTCCTGGAACAAAGCAGGACAGCACAGACCCACTGACCTAAATACTGCTCTGCACACAGATGGCCAGCCTGCTTTCCAAACACTTCCCTTTAAAGGAACAAAATCCAAGGCCTCTTTTACAGGTCTTCCAATTTATCTTCAATATTATTAAACAGCTATGTTTTTCCCCTCACACACAAGAAACAAATTCTGGATACTGTACTTATCTATTCTTCCTTTACTAACAAGACCCATTTTCGTTATTCTTAACTGAGAAAACAAAATATGCTTGGATTACCAGTAACAGGGACCTATTAAGAACTTCTACACTGCAATTATAAAATGAAATATTTAACACTATCCCTGGGACAAACTAAATGCCAGTCCGATGGGTGGCTGATCTTGGACAAGAATATAAGGTTAAGAATCTGTACTGATCCCTGACATGCTCAGCATGCAGCTTTATAATCTTTATATATATATATTTATTTTTTTTTTCTTAAAAAACCCATGAACCAAACCCAAACCCCCATCAACAATGCAAAAGAAAACAAACAGAGAAATAAATTTAAAGCTTCAGAACAACCAAGCATGATATAACAGTGATTATGTGGAGTTTAACAGAAGAGAGAACATCTTTTTAATACCTATCACTCACTGAGCAAGAAGTGGGCAGAAACAACTCCTAAAGCCAAGGCAGCTTCGAGAAGTCAGGAAGGGTGATGGAAAATAATCTCTGAGGGCTCCATAACAGCCATCATTATGATACTGGGTGATTCCAGGGTGCTCACTCTCTCCCTGGAGAGTGTCCCAGTCTTGTGTAGGCTGTGATGGAAGATTTCTTTCACTCTCTGGCTACACCACTTTGGGAGACCTGGCAAAAGGATTTAACAGGTACAGATAATGTACCCCAATAACCAGGGTGGGCTTCTATGATTGGAAAAAGTTGTATTTTTAACTGTCATTTGAGCGTCTGGCTGAATCTCCTATACTTGCATTTTCTGTGACTATTTTCATACCACTGACATCAAAACAAACACCTCTAAACATACATGAAGCAAAATGAAATAATTCCCAATTTCATAGCACACTTGCTTCATGAAAAATAATATCCAGAAAGACACATCTTCATTACAAATTGATGTTTCCTTAAAACCGAAATCTAAATAGTAAATTCTAAAACTACTAGAAACAGTCTAAGTCAACTAGAGATGTTTTGTTTTACCACCTTAAAGGCTTAACTTACTTAAACTAGTCTGGTTTGCAAGCCAAATAAAATTCCAGCTGAGAAATGACATTTTTATTACTGTTCATTCCATTGCTAATGCCCTGGAATACTGATAACCAGATTTTAATGGCAAGTGAACAGTTCCTCAAATACATCTCTATTATAATCTATGTCTGTCTCTCAGCATTAAGCCTATATGCTTATCTATACTAAAATTCAAAAATATTTTAAAAGCATATTATGCACACTGGGACATATGAAAATAATGAGAATAATACAGGAACTCCTCCACAGGAATCATTCCCTCTGTGAATAAGCAAAGACCACCCAAAGAGCACAAATACATATGCAAAATAGCTCTTTCCCAGTAAGTGTATCAGAAATGAAAAAACTTCTAGTCCCACACTTATTTTAGTGTATTTCATAATCGGGCAAACAAAATATTGAAGGGATGGTCATCAATATATATTTCTCATAACAAGAGCATCCCCTATTCTTGTGTTTTTCTACATGGAAAAGAAACACTAATTAGAGCCCCCAAGGGGCTGGCAAAGAAGGGAACAACTGCAAAGGAGCTGCAGGAAACAGCTGTTTTGGGGGGAGATATAAAGACAAACAAAATCAGCCATATTCCTGTATCAGCAAAGTTTCTGTGTCAATCCCATGTAATGCATCAAGAAACAAGGCTTGGGGAGACTCCACATATTTCTAATTACTGACAATAGTATTTTCTAATCCCATGCCACATTCCTGAGCTGTTTTCTCCACCAACAGTTTTAAGGTTTTCAATTCTTAAGCAAACACAAGCTTTTAGAAAAGGTTTATGTCCAAACTCCACCAGCCATAAAAAGGGAGATTCATCGGAACCAATAATGATGTCCACATCTGAAGTAGCCATTCTGGTCCCTCCTGGAGGGAGGAAGACATTTCTAGGGTGATTCATCTCTCCCCAGAATAGATTCCTACATTTGGCTAGATGAAATAAAACAGTTCTAGGGTGATTCATCTCAATCTAAAATAGATTCCTACAGTTGGCTAGATGAGATACAGCCCAAGAGTGCCTATCCCTAGTCAGTAATTACACAGGGACCAAAGAAACCACCTCAGACTTGGACATCTAAAGATAAGTGAGATGAAATCCACCCCAAGTACAGAAATATCAAACAATTCTTAAAACATAACAGCCACAGACAGTACCTGTTTACATCACATGCAACAAGTTCAAGCCCAAGACAGGCTTTCCAAATTATTGGCCTAATTATGCACTACCTCAAGACCACTCACCCCCAGCAAGGTTAGCTTTTCTCTCTGTGTTTGCAGGATACATATTAGCACTCCAAAAATCATCAGGAAGATAAAAGTCATGTAGCATTAATTAACTAATTAATTAAAAGGGCTGTCAGTCAGCTCTCATTTAGCCAGTTTAAAAAAGAGCATCCAAATTCAGCTACCAAGATATTACAGCAAAATGGGCTTGAAATAAAATGTCATTGAAGAAGTACATTTATAAAGCTTATGGTGACACTTTCCAAAGTCTGGGAATAAGTGAGACTTGGAGAAATGTGGCAGCTCTGCAGCTAACTAAATTAATAATGTGTTAACACTGGCACAACCTTTCCAAAAATAAGGAACTTTTAATCCAGCTTCCTATTTTGAAATACTTTCAAAGAAAAGGAGAAGAAAGACGCTGCTTTGAATTCAGATTTCTAAGATCACAGATACCACAGACTTCTAAAAATGTGTATTTTCCAAAGGTATGTACTTGGTATGCACAAACCCCTACAGCTAGGAATTTGAGCTTTGCCAAGTTTGAAGACCTCCAAATTCTGGTAGAAGCGAGCATGAAGTGGTACCTGAGGGTTGTGCAGCCCAGCCAGAGCAGTTCCTTTTAGATTGTAAAGTTCTGTCACAATCAACATGTTTTTTTGTGTGGGTTTTTTTTTATGTTTTGTTTTGGTTTTTTGTATTTGTTTTTAGGATGTGAGATGGAGCAGCTCTGCTGGGAAGAAAGGCTGAGGGAATTGGGATTGTTCAGCCTGGGGAAGAGAAGGCTTTGGGGTGACCTCATTGTGGCCTTGCAGTGCCTGAAGGGAAGGCACAGGAAAGATGGAGACTCTTGACAAGGGCCTGGAGTGACAGGACAAGAGGGAATGGCTTCACACTGACAGTGGCAAATAACTCCATGCCATATAAATTGTTTTATTTTACTGTGGAGTTACCTTTCTAAAACTTTAGTTTATTTTAATGAATTCTTGCTGCAGATATTCATTAGAGACTGTGAAAGCGACACACACAGCCTACACACATAAGTAGTGCATGAGAAAGAAAGTTACAGGTGCTGTGATATCAGTTTAAGGTTCTGCACATCTGAACACCTATAAAACAAAGAACCATATTTTCTACACATAGCTGAGAGTTGTACTAAATATTTTTCTGAATTTATTTAGTTTAAACCTTTAAAATAGGCAATGGAAAAGCATCTTCAAACTACTTACAGCAAGTCTGGTATCAAGATCATCACCTACAGTACCTCTTATTGAAAACTGGGACAACAATCTTTGGAATGAAATCCTGAAAATAGTAGAAATGTATGAACTAAAGCAGCTTATTCTTTCCCTAATTTTTATAAGTATGTGTAATACAGGAGCAAGATGCTTTCATTACTGAATTCTCTGTATTTTATGAACAACACTATCCAGAGAATAAACTCTTCTATATTAAGAACATTGGATTTGGTTTTAATCTCACAAAATGAAAAAAGGAAAAATTAAAACACTCTGAATTACGGACATTTAAATCAAATAATATCACAGGCAAGTGATTACTCTCTGCTTCTATTTTTACTTATTTTCATCACCTGGAAGACAAGCAGTCAAGAATCACAACTTACCAGTTAAATACACATTTGCTTAATAGATTTCAAACACCAAATATTTGGCCAAAGCTATTAGTGTATTAAAAAGTAAAATAAGGAAGGAACCAGTTAATGAAAAGATCCTCCCCAAGGCCTGGAAAGGGTACCCTGCTTTCCTAGGCACTTCCATGTTCACACCAGGTAGAAAGCACTGATAGGAATCGGGAGTCTCATATATCATAGCTCACTTCTGAAAAAAAAAATAAAACAAACAACAAAAAACAAACCACAAATCCTCTCCAATTATATATTCCTGGAGGAATGGTGGACAGTTGTTTTCTTGTAAGTTTTGGAATCATATGATTGCAAAATGCTGACTCCTATCAAGTCAGCTGCAGAACTTCCATTGTTTTAGCTGGCCATGCAATCCAAACAGGGAATTTTCAACAGTTCCCAATGATTTGCTTCCAAAATCACCCACCAAATTATTTCTTCTTACAATGAATTTGATTCTTGGATGTGAACTGTCCAGTTTAGAGTTTGTTTTTCATAATGTGCAAATGTACCAACAATGAGGTGTACACTCAAGTTAAAAAAAAAAAACAAAAAAAAACCTCCAAAACATTAGGGAGGTTAAGTTTAATGTGACCCTATCCCACTAACAATTAAGATACTTTTGTCTTAAAAACAAAGAAATACAAAACTTGTTTCTTTAAAATCCACTAAAAGAACAGGTATAAACATAGGCAGCAGAAGAAAGCAGGGATGGGGTTTTAACTCACAATAAAACATAAAACCTATGGTTCATTGATTTCCCAAATGTACTTGTAAATGGAAATGCCTGTGTGTTTGGAGGTTTCTTCATTTTGATGACTTTCTCTCCTTTCAGCATATACATGATACAGAAACAATAAATTTTAAGTTTTAAGCAGAGTTTAGCAGACTGCAAAAACACTACTAAAAAAAAAATCACAAACAATACTTTGTTTTCAAACACTACGTTATTTGCCACAAAATTTTACAACAGTGTTTAAACAATCAAGCAGCACAGACATAAACATGTCAGGGATTTGAGACAACCAGGATCCCCACATACATTAAAATACATATAACACAAGAGACATTTAGAAAACAACTACTAAACCTAGAAGAATTGGTGCTAACTACACAGAACTGCAGCGATGGCTCAGGAGGGATTGGGTCATTCCTGTTTCCCCACAGCCCGTGCAAAACACTCCCATCTCCTCAGAGAGAGGAAGCACCCTACTCATTTCCAAACAGGAACACAAGCAGCTGTTGGTTTACAACCAGCCCTGATTTATTACCAAAAACTTATGATTAAAAACAAGGAAAGATCAAACCTTGGTCGCCATACAAGCTTGGGCAGGCACACGCAAGCACACACACATATATACACAGAGAAAAGCCAGAATCACTATACCTTAAATACTAAATTATGTTTACCTTCCAAAAAAAAAAAAAAAATTCTACTAGAGTTTCAGGAAGGCAAGGCTACGTGTGTACCAGAAACAGTGAACCACAACTGTAACAGCTTTAACTGCTAAGTTTAAAAAACAAACAAAGAAACAGAGCTTTTTAGTGCACATAGCATCAGTACGATGACATATCTGTCACAGCAGTACAACACACAGTGACCATTACACAGGGGATGCCAAGAGGACGGTGCCAGGCTCTTTTCTCTGCTACCCGGTGACAGGACAAGGAGCAATGGACAAACTAAACACAAGAAGTTCCACCTCAGTGAGAGGAAGAACTTCTGCACACTGAGGGTGGCAGAGCCCTAGAACAGCTGCCCAGGGAGGGCCTGGAGTCTCTGTCTCTGGGGCCATTCCAAACCCACCTGGACACGCTCCTGTGTCACCTGCTCCAGGTGACCCCGCCTTGGCATGGGGGGGGGGGGGAGACTGGAGCATCTCCAGAGATCTTTTCCAAGCCCATTCCGTGATCCTGAGTTTCCGTGTGGGCGCTCCAGGTATCTCCACTGAACTCCACTGAGCGGGAGCAGCGAGCGAGTAGCGCCCAGCGGGAATTAGACATAAACCCGAGCGGCCCCGGAGCGGCCCCGGGCTCAGGACCAGCCCCGAGCGCCCTCACGGAAAGACGACACTGCCCCAGGGGCACCAGCCCCACAGCAACACCCGCCCGTGCCACATCACCGAGGCGGGCGGACAGACAGACAGGGACAGACAGAGAGACACAAACAGACAGGCAGACACACCCCACGCACGGCACCCGCCATCGCCCCCCACGCACGGAGCAACGCGCGAGAGGGGAGAGGGAGACGGGGCACCCACCGCCCGCTCCTGGGGCGGACCCGCTCCCACCTTCCGCCGCCCGCCGCTCCTCCTCGGCGCCCTCGGCGCTTCCCGCTCCTGCTTCGGCCATGGCGGGCGGCCCCGTGCCCCGCTCCACAGCGCCCCCGGCACCGCCGGCATGCAGGGGGTGAGCTGAGGTGAGCAGAGGAGGAGCCGCCGGCGCCGGGGAGGGAGCTCGGGCTGCACCCCCTCAGCGCCCCCGCCCCGCCGCGTTCCCGCCCCGCCTCTCGCGAGATGTGCGGCCATGGCGGCGCCGCCCGGGCCCCTCATGGAGCCCCTCACGGAACCCCTCCAGAGCGGGCTCGGTCCCCGGCGTGCCGCCACCCGACAGCTTCGATTATAAGTGCAGCCAACGCCAAGCACTCGAGAGACACACCGATGGCTTATTTCAGAGCTGCCCAAGCTTGGGTGCTCTGTGGTAGTACCGCAAATCAAAGCACTACCAGCGGACTTTTCATGCCATTATTTATACACGGAAATTCAGAGTAAGTTTCCAAGCACAGCACCTCTTTTAGGATTGTTTAGGATTTTCCATTTAAGTTTCCCATGCAGCTGACTTCTACGCATGTCTTCACCTAGGCAGGGTCTTTTTGACACGTAGACCTGGAGTATTTTGGCAAGTTGGCAATGTATATACAGACATACATCTGACATGTATCTGTATCTGTATGGTACATCAGACAACACTGATTTACTACATCCTTAAAATATGTTAGCTCCAGGATGTCCTTGAGTAAGGGATGCTGGCAGATGCCCCTTGCAGTGGTTAGATCTCCATACTTGCTGGTTAGGTTTGGAAATACAAAATGATCTTAGATGAAAGAGTGTCCTGACATCTTAATCTTAATCTTAACATATTCCCCATTCGGCAGCACTCGGGCCCCTACCCTGCCCGCATCCCCAGGCTGGGCAGGGCTGATGTTCCTTTCTCTGGGTGCTGTACAGAGGATGCTTCATCTGAGGGACCATCAGGATCTTGGAGCAGTTTTGGTTGGCAAAGGCCTCTCTGAGTGGTCAGAGAGAAGTCACATCTACCAGTGCAAAGTAGCAAAAAGTAGGGGTACCTTTCACAAGTGTATCGAATTGTGTTAGCAGACTTGTAGCTGGGTTTTGGCCGTACCAGGAATGCACTTCTCGAGTGAACCTGCCTGTCATGGTGCTCTGGTTCACACACTGGAGTGTTGGTGTGAGTGAGGTGTGTTCCTTTTGTACAAAGACTTCAAGGTGCACCTGTAAAAGATTGGTGTGTTCCAATTCCATTTCCCACTGGAGCCAGTCAGAAATGAAACCTCTGCAATGCTTATGGACCTCAGTAGTGCCTCTTCCACATGACAGAGCCTCTCTTGCTGTCCTGCCCTGTGCTGGCACAGCCTGTGCCCGCTCAGTTCCACTTGCTGTGACAGAAGAGGCTTTTGTTCAAGCACACAAATCCTGACATGGGCCATCCCCATGAGCTGCACAGCTGCTGCTTCTCTCTGTTGGGGAAACACAATATAAGAAAAATCTAAAGCTCTCAGAGAATGTCCAAAGTAGGGTTATGGAGATGATGGTGAAGGGCCTGGAGGTGAAGCCACACAAGGAGCAGCTGAGGGCACTTGGTCTGTTCATCTGGGGAAGAGCAGACTGAGGTCAGAGCTCACAGCAGATCTGCAGCTTCCTCACGAGGGGAAGAGGAGGGACAGGCCCTGAACCCTGCTCTGTGTGACCAGGGACAGGACCTGAGGGAATGGCCCTGAATTGTGTCAGGGGAGGGTTAGGGTGGGTATCACAAAAAGGTTCTTTCCCCAGAGGGTGCTGGGGCACTGAACAGGGTCCCCAGGGAATGGTCACAGCCCCAAGGCTGCCAGAGCTCTGGGAGTGTTTGGACAATGCTCCCAGTCTGTGCAGGGCCAAGAATTGGGCTTCAGTGATCCTTCCAACTCAGAATACCCCGTGATTCTATAAACTTGGGTATGAGGGAACCTAAAGTACAGCTGGTATTTCTCACCAGTGAGGTCAGAGCTACAGGGTTGGTGGCGTGTGGAGAAAGCTCCTTCTGCAAGTGTTCTCCCACTGTTCTGGTGGCTTTCCCCTGTCTGTTATTAGTAATGGGGATGTGGAGCTGGGAAGAGTAGATGTAATATTTTGCAGAGGATATTATGTTCTTTCATCATCAGTTCTAGTAGTCAGTATCTAAGTTGTTAAAATTTATGTCTTTAGAGCTGCAGACAAGGAATCAGTTTTTTCAGATCTGGAAGAAGAACTCCCAACTATAATGTTGAGGATAGTTTCTCAGATGAAATCCTGAACTCCATTTGTGACCTCTTTTATAATTGGAAGCTCCCAACACATTTCCCATCTGATGTGGAAGCTCCTTGTCTGTGTGGGAGTGGGCAGCTCAGCATCTTGCCCATGGCAGAGCGCAGGGATTAGAGCACGTGGAAGGAGTGGGTGCATGGCTCTGACAGAATATTCCAGAGAATAGGCCAGGGAATCATTGTTCCCAGCTGGAGATGCTGTTGAAGAAATCCAGCTGGAGATGCTGTTGAAGAAATCCCATGGTGCTTCTGTGACAGTCTCAATGTACACTTATTCATAAGGTACTTTTTTCCCCTTGGAAATATGACTTTTCATTTTAAAACTTTATGTTCTATGTAATCCCACTGTTACTACTGCAATTATATATATATATATATATTTTATATATGTATGTATATCTCCATCATTCTGGGTTCAGTTGGCCTTGCAGAGTTTGCATTGAACAGAAGGAATTAAAAACCCTTTCTGCCCTAAATAAAATAAAAAAACCAGAAGGGAGAGCTAAAAACCAGGAGTTAAGATGCTCTTGCTGTCTTTGAGAAAACCATTAGCACTAATGTACACTTATTTTATTCATATACCACAACTGATACTGAGAAAATTTTTTAGGGATTTATTCCCAGGAAGCGTAAACATCATCTTTTGTTCTGCTAAAATACTGTCTTGCCCCAGTTTTGAAGCTGGGAGCTCCCTCCTCCAGGTTTGCATCATCAGTGGACACACAAATGTTAAGGGGATTTCAGAAGTGAGTCAGCCACACTGACTGAAAATGTTTCAGGGACTCAGGAACCAAAGAAAGCTGAAGATGGCTGTTGTTATAAAGTTCAATGAGTTAAATATTTAAACAGTTCCCCAAAACTGTTTTAACAAGCTTAATAGATAAACAGCTATTAAATACAATCTCTCTTCACATCAGAACATTAATGAGGACATTTAAATTTATCTTTTTTTAACTGACTCACTAGAAACAGAACTACTGTACCTGATTCACATTTTATTTCATATTTTTTAGTGCAGTTGCAATTCACTGCAGAAGTTTATGGCACCAGGTCAGAAAATCAGATCAGTCTCTTGGCAGTGTGTCTGCCTGTCGTGTTCCTCGTCCATGGTCAGTGTCATGGCACCCAGCACTTGGATAACTCCTACAAACAGAAAGCGCGGCCAGATCATTAACAGAGATTTGAGACATCATTTTTATACTCATTTCTTATTCAAAGTTGATGATGGGGCTCTTTGCTGAACCTTTAATACATGACAGTAACTGGTGTTTATAGCACAGTTATCCGCCAGTCGTGGCAGAGCAGGATCCCAGTTTATGTAAGGCACTGATTTTGAGTAGGCCACACTTGATATTTTTGCCCCATTTTAAGGTGAGCACTTTCTCTTGAGTAGCTTTCAGCAATAAAATAGGGAACAGAACTTTTTATGTAAGCCACAGATAGCCTCTTTTCTCCAAACAACTTATACAACAACGTGCTAAAGGGGTAAAAATAACAATCAAACCTCGGGGCTGTTAAATAATAGCCTGAGACTGAGCAGTTAAAGTGTCTTTATTATTCCTCCTTTTTTTCCTCCAAAGCATAGCATGTCTTAACTGTTTCCCAGGACATGGAAGATGCTGTCCTGAAGATATGGATTTCTTTCTGTATTTGCTGGGGCCAAACTGGCCCCACACACACCTCACTGACGAGATCTGGGAGAGGGAACACTAGGAGTCATTCTCCATTATTAGGGTGCCTTGTGTTACTTCTCACAAAATCATCCCTAGGTGACTGCTCAGGGTGAGCCAGAGAACTTTTTTCTGCTGAAACTTAATAGCAGGAAACTGAAGTGACTCAGCTTTGTAAGTACAAACAGAGATTTTTTCATAACCTTCTCTCCCAGAACACAAATGTTTATGGTTTCCCCTCAGACTGTGGTCTTACATGGCTGAAACTACAGAATCAAGTGTGGTTTTGTGGAGGACATGTGAAAAAGTTAGCTAGTTCAAGAATTAGTATTTTTTTTTTTTTAAAAAAATATATTTCAGTCTGTTATTTGTATTTTATTCTGTTTGAAGGTCACTGGATTACTTTTAAGGGCACCACAAGCAATTTACTGGCTTTGCTGCAAGTTCTGTGTCTATGTATGGGTAAAATCTGCTGTCACTTAAAAGCAAAAGTTCTTCTCCAAATCAGAGAGTCTTTTGCTTCAAAAATTATATAAATAGCATAATCATACTGTCATTGGCCAGTAGTAAAAATAAACTCTTTAAAACTATTTTTGCTCAATAATTACTATGGAAGCCCCTTAAAGAAGCAAAAACAGCACACGGAAAAAAACCAAAAAACCAAACCAAAACAGGCCTCACTAGCAATGAACTGTGCTGTGTTGGCACAATAGCAGGAGCATGGATTATGTTCTGCTGCATCCAGCTGGATTGTGACAGGGATATACTCTGGCCTTGGACATCTGGGAACCATGGACAAATTCCTTGCATGATGAAACAAGCTTAACTTGAGAAGAGCATCTGAATCTTACTTGCTACCCCTCTCTAATCTCAGTGTTGGAGCCAGCAGGATGGTAATTTAGTGTGTGATTTTCTATCAAAATTAAAGGCAGTCAAAAGGATTAACATTTTCCAAAGTGCCTGCTTCATTTTGGAGTCCAGGCTGATGAGGTTTTTGCCCACAAAATAATTCACTTGCTTGTAAGTCTCTTAACCCAAAGTCTTTCGAGTTGATGGTGTTACTTCTGTTTTAAAAACAAAATAATCTTCAGTTTTGAAATAACCTTTTTGTTCCTGGCAGAAACTGGTAGTTTCTGAGGGCCTAATGAGAGCCTAAAAGTGGCATTTAAATTAATTGTACATTTTGCAGAGTTTCCTCGAGGCATTAGTTTGATTTTGGTTATTAAAAGCCAGGTAATATTGTCCTGTTTAACAGCAGAAGTGCCATGCAAGTTTCTCACCAGTGTTTGAAGCCTCCTCTCCACATGCGGCTTTTCAACCAGCTGAGTTGTATACATAGTGAAATCTTATTGTCTCATTTGTAAGGAACACCAAAGCATGGCATCAGCAAACAGTTTGCTTTGAAGACCATCCTTGTTCCTGGTTTCTTTGGGCTTTAGATAGGGATCTTTTGCTGACGTCAATGAGAGCTGGAGACCTCAAAGACAGCCTGCTGGGCTGAAGATCTAGGTGTGTGTCTAGATTGCCAGTGATTTCACCCTGTCCTGATCAAAACAGTCTCTGAAGTTCTTATCAGATCATTCACTAGTATGAAATAGACATAGTGAAGTCAGAAGTAGAACTGGGGAAATGAAGTGTCCAAAACTGTTGCAGTTTTGCATTCCCAGTGAATCATTGCTCCCATTTCCAGTCAGTTTCATGTATGGCCACACATGGCTGGGGGGAATATCCTGGCATCTGCGGGGAAGGGGAAGGGGAAGGGGAAGGGGAGCTCCACATATCTATAACACTTTCTCTCTGTAGCTGCAGTCTCTTGCAAGATGTGGAGCAGGGGCTGTGGTTACACTTTTACACAACTGCTTCAAGGGCTCAGCGCTCACTCTGCTGACAAGCCGCCCTCTCATTATTCAGTTCCAAAGGCAGGAAATGTAGAGACAAGGGCAAAGATTTTGTCTTTGGAGCAGGGAGGATGGGCAGAGGCACCTGGAGGGGAAGGAGCTGCTGCCAGTGGAAGTGAACTGCCTGGGGACAGCATGGAGAGCCAGCACATATTCCTGGAGGAGGGAGAAGCCGCAGCAGATGGTGTCTCACTAGAAACAGATTAAAGCAGCTGGTATGGAAACAAGATGTGCCACCAAGGGTCGGTTAAGATCTGAAACAAATTGTTCCTAGCAGAGCTGGGGCTTGGTTGGGAAAGGAGAAACCTATGCTCGTTTCCTCCTCAACACAAAGAGATTAAATTCTGTGTGCCCCATCTCCCCCAGGAACAGGGACCTCCAAGGGCTCAGATAACCTGAGGAGTGTCATTGGGAGGAGCAGGAGGTGGTGGGATGAACTCCCTCTCTCTTGGAGAGATTAATTTCCTCTCACACCCACTGCAGCAGTGTTCCTGAGTGATGAAGTGTCCAAACCCTGGTGCCAGTTCAGTGTGTGACACATACCAATTTGCCCTTCAGCTGTCCCTATATTAATGCACCTGGAACCTGGTGGATTTTAGGAGCAGACATTCCACGCCGCAGAGCCTGGCATGGCTGAACCCAGCATGACTCACAGGCTGGACTTTAAAACCCACTTTCATCTGTGAAATTCAGCTATGGGACAGGCATTTTAGTACCTCTCTGATATTTACAATTTACTTGTGTGATGAATCACATTACTTTAGAGAAATGGCATCTCAGAACCATGAAGGTTGGAAAAAAACCTCCAAGATTGTTTGGTCTAACTTGTGATCCCCACCTTGTTGCCCAGCCCAGAGCACTGAGTGACACATCCTGGCTTTCCTTAAAAACCTCCAGGGATGGAGACTCCAAACCTCCCTGGGCAGCCCTTCCAAAGCCTTCTACATTTCCAAATACATTAAGCACTTCCGGAAGTGCAAACACATCCTTGCCCAGTCCAGAGCTGCATGCCACTATTGTCCTCACTCCCGGGACAGACAGTTTTGGATACTCCTCCCTTACGACGATTGTCAGAAAAAACCTTTTATCGCCTAAAGCATTATGATTTTGCTTAGGTACCAGGCACACTTCATACAAGAACAAAGGAGTGAAAAATGTAGATATTTGCAGTATGTCTTACAAACCCTAAACTAAGATAAGATTTAAAAAAGAGGCTTACTTGTGCTGAAGGCATAGCCTTTGTATTTGCTATTCAAGTGCTTTTTATGAGGAATATCTGATTTGATAATGCAAGGAGGTAAAGAATTAAACCTGTATTTCCTTATGATGTGTAGCTCTGCCATACAATCATATACAGTCAAGGGAAGAAAAGGATGATCACATTAAATAGAATTTGCAAAATTCTGTTGTATTTTTACCTTTACTGAGAGCAGCAATTCTGGAGTGGAGGGAAGGAGGCCTCCTGTTCTTCACAGGAGGGCTCCAGACATGGCCAGGCAGTGTCTGCTTGCTTCTCTTGGCTTTCAGCTGCTCCACTCTGATCATTTTTTAATACAATTTTCACTGCTGCTGCTGCTGCTCTGAACTTGGCAGGGAAAGTGGAACAGTAGGACAGAAAGGTTTCTATAGTGGATGAAAGGACACAACTGCCCCTGGAAGCCTTTCCTGGATAAATTACAGCCTATGGGAGAGGTAAGACTCTGGAGAAGATCAGTAACCGTTAGAGAAGTAGCTTCTTCATGTGACTGCAGGTGGGATAAATCAAACTTTTGCTTTCTCTGCTTTCTGATTGAGTGTAACAACACTGGGATGTTTCATTGTCCGTGGAATTCAAGGTGAGAATCCACAAAATAGGACCTCAAGTCCTTAGATGTCCCCCATTCTGGAAGAGAAATCCAGTACACCGAGGTGAAAGAAATGAAAACTGCAACTTTACAAAAAGAATGCTACATTTATTTTCAAATGCTGTAAAAAGCCTCATATAAATTTTTATAATGCTTCTATGTAACTTTCCCAACCACAACTAATGAAACAGTCTAGGAAAAATATAGCAGTTTCCATTTTGACTCCAAGAACGAGCTGCTGTGAGAACCAACAGTAAAAGGACAAGGTACAGTGTGTTACAACGCCTGTAATTGCTCGTGTTATGGAGAAAGTGAGAGCACTTTCTAAGCGTTACCTGGGCTAGACTGCAGCATTCCCTGCTTGCTGGGCAAAGAATGTCACCAGGGGAAGGAGCTGACAGCAGAGCTGGGTGCTGTTCCTGGTGCCCATTCCTGGTGCCCCCTGGCTGAACTCCCCCCAGCAGGTGCCCTTATCCCAGACTGTCTCCAACGGCTCAGGTGAGGAACAATTGACCTATAAAAATAACACTTCTATAACTCTCCAGCAAGGCAAATTGAACAGTGCAAATTCAGTATCAATAAGATTTGATTTCTGAATGCTGGCAATTTTGTTTTTAACTCCTTTTGCACATGAGACAACCTCTGCTGATGTCCTGTACCTAAGGCCACTCACTCATGCTGACTAGAGATGGAACAAAGTGCAAAAGCTCAGCTGCAGTTCCGAATCCAAGCCTCCTCCCCACTTTCAGGGAATTCTGATCCAGAATTTGGATTCAGGCTCTCCACTTCCATCGATGCACTCAAGTTTTCCCTGCTGGAATAGGTAAATGTCCCAGCAAACCTGTGATAACAATTTGCATACACAATTTCACGTTTTAACAAAAGTTTAACAAAACATACTTCCAGAAAATAAATTTTCACATGGTTGCAATCATCAAGCCATTTCAGGATCTTTGGTACTCCAAGAATAAGAAAACTAAATGGCACAGTGACAAACATTGCCAAAGAAAAACACACAACCATCCAAAGGAATCGGACAGAAATAACAAAATTAAAGATATGTTACACTTCCATTTTTTTTTTTGAAAGCCAGTGTAGATTAACCTGCTGTTCTCTTTAACCCATTACAGTGTCACAGTTTCACCTTTAAAAAAAACCCCTATCATCCTAAAAGCAGTAGTTAATATTGTTTAACTTGACTTATTGATTAAAATAATGCTATGTTTACAAAAAAAAAATTTAAAAGTCAACTACCACAATACAGGAGTTTATGCTAGATAGGCTGCAGGCTGTTTCCTTATGGATATAACTCCTATGTGAGCACTGATATGATTAATCATCTGCAGTTTTAAATTAGTATTATCTTTAGTGTTGCAAGTAGAAGGGTTGAGCTTTTTCCCGAGTTTGTAAACCAGTGAGTATGTACAGACATAGTTGTTTAATAGATAGCTTTAAATTGTGTGTTTCTCTGCCCTCCCCTAAGCCCCACAGGAAAAAATAAATCACCAGTATCACTGAGCATTTGCAGTTTCCATGAAACTGAGCTTGTCTCAACAAGTTTGAGCAAAGACTTCTTTGTAGGTCACGTTAATGGGGTTACTGTGCACTTCTGAAAGGTGGTGTTTGCAGGAATTCCAATTCCAGTGCACACAGTGCCCCATGGATGAGACTGGAAATTAAAGCCAATGAAAATAGTTTTGAATAGCAGTGTCCTTTGGGACCAAGTTTGCATCTCAGGATTTTTTTTCTATCTGACCTTCCCTGTTTTGGAGTCAAGACCTTAGGAAAGGCATTTTCTTTCCTGAGGAGCCTCAGGATCTGTTGGGGCACAAGCAGAACAATGCCTGAAAGGTGGATTTAAGTGAGTTACTGTTTTTGTAGAGCCTTTGGATGGCCACAGGTTGAGCCTCAGCACACTGACAAGGCTAAGAACAACTGGAGAATTTTTAAGGACCTTGCCCCAGCAGCAGTACAGGGATGTTAATTAGTGAAAGGTCTTGAAAGCAAATCTGGAAGATCAAGCAGCTGCTCCCACCTCAGTCCAGCATTCAGGCAGAAGCTCAGCTTAGCTTTGCTCTGATATAACACTGGATGGGCCTAAGGCAGTGTCTACTCCTCTTTGAGGAGCTGAGGACTGAAACTGTTTGGTATAAATAACAGGCATTAGATGTTTCAAGGGAGACAAAACCATGGAGGAAAGGCTGGATCAGGGATCCTGGCTGGATCACAGAAGACTACCTGTCCATCACAGGCACTGATGCTCAGAAATCTTGCTGGCAAATGGGCTCTTATGCAACAGGTGAAGATCCCAGTAGGTTTTTCAGAGCATACAACTGATTCAGAACAGCTGATACCAGAGTGCCTAACAGCAATAAATATTTCTCTAATGGCTTTATAACAGTAGGTTCCATATTGCTACGAAAGTCCGTCCAGTGGAATCTTTCCTGCTGTATGCCAAAACATCCTGTGCTCCACTCAGAGGAGGCTGCAAAGGTTTTAGGGTGCCTTTCATTGGTGTTCAGAGGAGGGAAACAGCAAGTGACTCTGCTTGTTCAGCCACTGGGGAATTGTTCATTGTTGTACATCTCTTTTGACCAGAAAATTACAGCAGAGATCTCTGCTGTACTTTGACAGATTCAAAGCCCTTCAGATAAGCTGTGAGTACAGGCAGAGAAAGTCACCAGTGACCAGATAATTGCAAACTGCTTAGGGAGTACAACTCAGTCCTGAACTGCTGCTGCTGCGCTGATGAACGAAACCAGAGCCTGCACATAGAGGTATTTCTGCTTCTGTTTCCTCTGCCTATGGGAAGACCTGGCTCAGCTGTCAGGTTGTCACCATCCTGCAGACTGGCCACAAGAACATTTAGGTGGTCCCTGGAAATTGGGCTGCAGGGCTCAGCTGATCCCTTCTAATCCCATGGCCATGCCAGGTGGAGACCCTGGAAGAAAAGGAGCCCACTGGAGAGTCTGAGTCTAGTGGAACATTCCATTTCCTCTACATGAGCAGAGGCTGTGATTTTGAAGAGGTCAGAGCAGGATCATCACTTCTGCCTGCAGCTGCTCAGGGAGAAAAAAAAAAAAAAGCACCAATCTGATCACTTCTCGGGAACATATTTTGCAGAGAGAGAAGAAAGTGTTTGAATTATGAGCAGCTCAAACATGATCTGCTTTAGAGCAGGGGCAGGAATGCACTCTTGGAAACTCTGCAATCTCCTTAAAACTTTGTATCAGAACATTTCCCTTCTGCTAAAAATATTGATACTTTTTATTCAGATTCCTTTTTTTCTTCTGAAATTGCCAGCAGGCATCAGCACCTCTAACAGCAATACTGCCAACAATCATTTAATGCAGAAATACCACTAAACAGATCACAGGGACTGCTTCACTGCCACAACACTGTGGGAAAAGGGACAAAAGGGACGATGATAAAGGGCTGATAAAGTCCTGCACTGGGGGCAAGAGAGGGCACACAGAACACAAGGAGGCCCAGAGGACACTGCTATTTAAAATAATTCCATGTGCTATACTCATGGGGGATCTGCAGACCACAAATGGAACAGCCTTGAGCAACTGCTCAGGGAGGTTTGCAAATGTGGGCAGTTTTCTTTATACTGCATATCTAAACCCCACCAGGTGAGCAGTACAACAACAATGCTGCATCAAATGATATGTTTCCCTCCTGGGTGGATTAGATGGTTTACAGTACAAACAAAGCCACAGTACAGAGAGGCATAATTAACCGTTATCCACATGTAGGCAGTGCAGAAAAAGGGATGCACGTTCCTTTTATTCCAGTACCTTTGTATTATAGAGTTAACAAAAATATTCAAATATTAAAAAAAAAAAAAAGGAAAAAAAAAAAAAGCCAGCTGGCACTGCCAACTAATTCCTGTAGTAGTCTTAGAAATCCTAATCCTGTAGAATTTCCATGTGAAATCAATGCGCACCAGAGTCGATGTGTTGATAACTAATGCCAAGCGGGCCTGGTGATGCAGCTACCTGAGGTTTGTGTTTGCAATTTCCTTTGGGGGTTGTGTTCTGTTTCACAACTTCCCAGCTTTCATGTAGGAAGGGATGGAGCCACGCTGGGTGAGCCCTTCAAACCTCTTGTAGGTGTAATTGAGGAAAACCCAGTCTTTGGATTTGTAGTCAGGTTCTGTCGTGTTTGGCACTACAATTCAGAAACAAAAGCAAACACACATTAAAGCAGTTAAACCCAGCCTGCTTCTGAGAGGACTTTTCACAAAGCTAAACAGCCCTGAACTCTTATTTCCTTAGTCAGCAGAAACTCCTGGAAGAAATCCTGTTTCTAATCAGGTCAGTTGCCTTTTGTCAATGGTCTGACTTATAATTTCAGGCTAGAACTCGGAAGAGAGGAGCTTTTGTGTTGCCTTTTTTTTTTTTTTTTTCATTATGTTTACACACTCTGTTAGGTTTCCATACCTTGACAGAAGCCTCGAACAAAGCTACAGGACACAAAACTACAAACCCCATGACATTTCTGATGTTCTTCTGATTTTTATGTATCTACATGTACAATACCATTTTCAGTGGGTCTGAAATGCCAACGTAATACAAATGTTCTTGGCATTATCCAAGTATAGACTTAACCAGCTCAGGTACTGGAGATGGGTTACTTTGCATCAAAAGGACAAACTTCCTCACCATTAAATAAAAGCCATTTCAGAAAAAAAAAATAACCAACAGCTTTTGGATAATTGTTATTGTTGGTAACACAGCTACACTTAGCAGACAGCAGTTAATCACTGTTAAACATCTGCCAATCTTCAAGTAACTGAAAACAGTGGGACTATTTGTATGTCACAAAACCAACCTAAAAAAAACCTTGAAGTGATTTACAGAGCCACTCAGGTTCATGAATTACTGTGTTAAGTAATCAACTGTCTAAAAATTCTTACCCACAAATATCTCAACCGTTATGTTTGGCACAAACCTCAAAAGTCACTGAAGATGAAAAGCAAATCAGTGCATGACATTTTACCAGAATCTGGTTAGACAGACTGCCTGGCAGAAAACTCCACTGCTTTCTGTACTCACTACCTGTGCAAACCATTTTTACCAATGGCTTTTGAAAGAGCGCTGGGCTTTGCAGCTATGAGAGATCACAAGTTCACACTCAAATTTCAAAGAAAATATAGAGACTTGATCTAGATGCTTCTGGCATGTCACAGATGGAGATTTGGAATTTACAATGGCAGTCTCACCTGGCTGTAAAATGTCCGATTCAGGAAATTCATCAAAGTTGGAAGTATCATCAATACTTTTGATTTCTATAGGGATTGCAGCTGGTCTTTCCCTGCAAATAAAGATAAATGTCAGAAGAGTGAATATTGGAAAATGAGACATAGAATTCCAGTTTCAACTTAGCTTTTTACCTACAACTTCGCTTAATGCAGAGCACAAGGGTTCTACTGAGGGCATCACAGATGAATCTGACTCTCCTGTTTGCTGACACCATGGGGAGATCGTTTGGTTCCCCGTCCCCATTGGTGCCTTCCTGGCAGGCTTGGGGCAAACATCATTTTCCCATTAAGTGAGAGAGCATCCCACACCTACCTGCTACAGGGCTATGACCTTGATCTTGTCACCAGCCACCACTGTGGTTTGCCTGTTTCACAAACATAGCCCAGCACAATTGCACTTGCACCCAGAGCTTTACAATTCCCTGCTCATCAGCCTGGATCTCATCCAAAAGCTTTGCACTGTAGCTCCTCTTTGTGACATTCAGAAGCTCTCTCCCAAACCAGGCTGACTCTGCTTTAGTACCTCTGCAGTCAGGGAGCCCTTGAAGGAATTTTAAGGCGGTGCCCAAGGAATCTGTTCCACCAAAACCTTCACAGTGGGACACAGAACTGTGGGAAAGGCAGTGATTTACACCTGTAAACTCACCACAGCTCTAATTACTCCACTTACAGTTAAATCCACAGCCACCCTACAACTTTTTTTTTTTCCATTTTGGGCAGTCTGGAGCAATCTGAGGTATCTCAAGACAGTTAAATTCTGATAATTTCTATGAATGTCAGCAAAGCCTGGAAACCTTCAATATCCCCCATCTACAGCCAGTAGCTGCCTTTCAAAATGAAAGATAAACTGGAAATAATTGTCCTTGACATCACACTACATTAAATTCTTGCTTTCATGGCTTTTATTCTCCCTGTAAAACGTGTATATACATACCTAATATGTCCCCAGTCTACTCCTTCAAAAAATGGATGACTTTTTATTTCCTCTACTCCATTGCTACCAATTCTATTTTCTGAGTCGATACAAAACCTGGAAAAGGGGAAAAAACAAAGGGAATGTTACAATAAATTTGAACGGAAGCAACAGTATCCAGTATCAAGAATTTCAAGAAGTTCTGTCAAATTGTTCCACCACTTGGAGTAACATCAAAGCAGCCCATTGCCTCTAGGAGAGAAGAGAAATAGTAGAAGGAGAACATCGTTAAATCCCAGAACAAAAAGCTATGATGTCAATAACACCTTTTCTAAACTGCTGCATCCCCATCTTCCAGGTGAAAAGTTGCTGCATGTTTTGGTCCTGTAAGATCAGTTTGGGATGGAGGCTTTCCCAAGAACTCCTCTGGCATGTTCTCAACTACTTAAACATCCCTGATTCAAAGCCAAACTATGAAGAATAGATATACTTAGTATATCAGGACTTCTCTCTGATGTCATATTTTGGAATGCCAGTGAGCTACCCCATTCCAAAAGTGCCATGTCCCTATTCTACCCCTTCCCTCTCCTCAGAGGTGCAGGTGATGCAAAGACCCAGGGCCTGTTTCTCATACAGACATAACCTGCATAATCTCAGACCTCACAAGAAATTGTCAGTTTATGAGAAGCAGCCATGAAATAGCAGGAAGGAAAAGGTGAAACTGGAGACAGAGACAGGATTGGTGAGATGGGGGCTGTTACCTGCTCCAGCAGGCCAGACAGGAGAAGCCTAAAATCCTGAAGAAGGAAAACAGGGAGGTGGAAACTCTCTGACAACAACTCAGTGACCTCAGGATTTGTTCCAGGGAGCAGCAGAGGCTGACCCTTCTCCTCTAGACTGGAAAAGCCTTTCAAGTATTTCATCCAGGAGATGGGAATACCAGCATTTGCCTAGGAATTCATTAAATCCCAGCCATCTTCTGCATGTGTAGCACAGCAGATTAGGCTATAAACTGTCTCCAATTATAAAGTTCTTTTGCTTGTAGTTTGGTGTCTGTGAGGCAGAAAACCTGCCTGTATTTGTATTGAAGCCCAGCAGGCTGGGTGGTGCCAAGAACTAACAACAGTCCTCAAACCTTTTAACAACACTTAGCCACAGGATTTGTCAGACTTTGTCTGAACTTGAGCTTATTTTAGTTTGCATTTACCCCTATCCATAACCCTTTAGCTTTCTCTGCATCTCCCTTTAAGCTAAAACACACATTGTCCAACTTGTCCAAGCTGTAATGGACAAAGAACCCAAAATTCCCAGGTGGCTGCTGTTTCAACATGTTTTGACCTAATTTTAATAGATTACCTATAACTAAGATGTTTCACCCCAATTTTAACCCTTCTCCTTGTGAGGGCAAACTGATAAATTCAAGTAGCTGTGTAAGTAGACGCATGAGCAAGCTATCCTAACAAATACACTGAAATCTCTAAAAAACCACAGCCAGGGCTGAGGAGGAAGAAATCCTCAGCATTAATGCTGTATTCTGTTCAGCAAAGAACTTGGGATGCTGACAAGGAAGGTTGAGCAAAACAGTAAAGAACTAGATACTGAAAATGCAATATAATTGTTTTACACAAACTTATTAATTGAGGGTTAGCAACAATTCAATTATTTGAGCTGTTAATATCACTAGCTGGATGCAGGATAACTGTTTCTTGTATTTGTTATGTTTTTGTATGTCTTGTAGGAGCAGTACTAGAACTAATAATAAATTCTAGTCTTGTGAAGTACATTCCCCTTTTGCCTGTAACAGAATTCTATAAGGCTATAACATTAGCTTTGAAAAGGAAAAAAAAGGAGCAAATATCAAACCCCAAACCAATGTGCCCCCCAAACCCTCCCAGGACAAGAGAGCATTTATACCTGTCCTTGTCATCAAAACCCTCACAAAAACCTCAATGCAAACTAATAAAAATTGGTATTTTGAAAGAAGAGAGTAAATCCAAAACATCCTAAGACTTCTGGTCAGTGTATTAAATGCTGGCGAGTGGTTATTTTCTTGCTACCTCTGAGAAGAAAAAAAATCTGTGTTGATCACTTTAGTTTTGGTCTGTTCTTATGCCATAGTACAAATCAAGATCATTCCAGCTTATTCCTTTATGTGAAACAAATGGCAAAGGGAAAAAGACTTAAAAAAAATCCATCAAGGATGGTGACAGAAGAAACCAGCCTTCCCTCCAACATAAAGCTTCCTTCACACAGAACAGGAATTTACCCTGATGGAAGATGACCCTGGCTGGGCAAGAGGCCAGAAATGGGTTTTTCTTACCAACCTTAGAATTAAATCCTTTGCTTTCTCTGAAATGGGCACCTCTGGAGGAAATACCAACGTTTCTTTCCAGTTCATAACTTTCCTGTAAGTCTCTTGTGGCGTTTCTGAGCAGAAAGGTGGATACCCTGCACACACAAAAAATCAATAAAACTTTTTCCAGGAGAGCAGTGACCTGAGCCTCTGCTTTTGTCACTGGGGCTCCCAAATTTAACGAGTATTAGCCAGAGGTTTTCTCTTCTGAACAAATGGATCCTGTTACCTTTGAACAACTCTTAAGTTGGGGTTTTAAACATACCTATTAGCATTTCATACATAATCACTCCCAAGGACCACCAGTCACACAGCTTGTTGTACCCAGTCTGCATAAACACTTCTGGAGCAATATAGTCTGGGGTTCCCACAGTAGAATATGCCTGGAAAAGAAGAATCATCTCTTTAGAAGAGGAATACTGTGATTTTACACTTTGCAATATCTTTTCCTGGGGATTTACATACTGGATCTTGTTGTCTGGATGAGCAAGAATGCTTAATTTGAGAATTCACAGGAACTAAAACCCCAAGAATATTATTCTTTTATATTAATAAGCACAAAGAACCCAAAAATAAATGGAAATCATGCTCCTTAATGTAATGAATTCATAGAATATTGCAACTGCAGTATCAGAAGGTCATCTTAGCTGAAGTTTCAGGTAGCTGCATTAAAAAAATACCCAAGAAGTTCTATTGTTGTGGTCTTTGTTTATTTTTAAAGGCACAATCAGTGGTAGCTTCCCAAGTGTGGCACTGTTGATACAGAAGCTGTGTATTGGGAATTCCTCTGTACTGATGAAAAATCTTCCATGGAGCAGGAGGGAGAGAAAAAAACTAAAATCCAACCAAAACAAAAATCCCTTACAGATCAAAACATCCCCTAAAAGCAGTTTTGCCACAACAATATTTTACTTTCATTTGTTTGACCATAAAGAAGCACTTTGCTGACCCGAGAAATTCAGGATTAAGCCAATGGAAAACCAAAAATGTGGCTCCTTTTCCAACAGTGTTGATGCAAGTTGTCATTTTGGCCTTTTGTTATCTCTGTGGGACTGTTCTTCACCACACAGTTCTGCCACATCACCCTTTACTGGACTTGAGATAAAGTCTTTTCAGGGATCTCATTCCAGGCTGGAATAAGGCTGTGAAATACAGCCCCATGAGGCAGCAGGTGGCTGCAATGAAATATCATTTTGTCTCATGAGGAAAGAAGAGACCACTGTAAAGCTTTTGGGGAATACTGCAGTAGATCACTTTTTTAAAAGGGAGTGGAAAAATAAAAGATTGCAAAATTTGACAGCTGAGGGTTTTTTTGGTGAAAATCATGGACAAGGATGAAATCATGTCTGAAATCCTGGCTGTCAGACACTTTGCTTTGGTTCCGTTCATGCCAAAAGTCCCCCTATTATGTAACCATTCCTCATCACAAAACCAAGTTGGAGCACTCCAGCACCAACACCCTCTCACAACCTTTCCACCACATTCCCATTCAGCAGAATGGGAATGGTCCAGAGGTCTCTAAAAATGAATCCTGCAGCTACACATCTGCTTGTAACTGAGCTGCAGGAATCAGAGCCAGGAGTCCACATTGTCCACACCAGGTCTGTGCTCAGACAGCTCCAGACACACCTTGGCCATGGGGCTGAGGACACTTGAAGGCTTGGGCCAGATGCTCACAAGGCAAACAACAGCATAGGGAAGACCAGGGGCTTGTTATTCCAACCTGGACCCCCTTCTTTTGAGTTATCTGTGATTTTGGGAGCTTGTAGAGAGGCACATATGAGGGCCTTGCAGGTTTTAAAAACCAGGAGCATTAGCACTGAGTTTTAATTTAACACTTTCTGTAAATAGTTTAAAAGCAAAACAAGAATTATACATTATTTAATTAACTCACCAGCTGTCGCCTGTTCTTCTTCCATGTTTCTGCTTTCCTCTTTGAGTTCATGTTCTGAAATGCTAATTTACAAAGTAGTTATTAAATAACAAATGTATTTGTGAGAATTTAGAGAAAAAACATTTACAGGGTTCCAATTTTAAATAACTATTTTGTTTATTTAGAATCCTTTAGTCTAGAACAAACACTTGATTATAACTGAAAACAGGAACATGAGAATAACTGCTGTACACATATCAGCAATTCTAAATTAGAACTTGCTAGAATTTTTTGATCAGCTTCTGAAAAGTTTCATGAGACTGTCACTGACTTTTGTCCTTTGGCACATAGAACCCATGTCTCTCCTGAAAGAGCAGTTCTGTAACTTAACTGACATTATGAAAAATACATTAAAATATAGATACATTATGTTATGTGTATTCATATCTGTGTACAAATACGAAAAAGTACATGACCACTGCAGAAATCATCATTTCTTGCCTGTGAAATGCTCCCATGACCTAGGGAACAAGAATTTCCAGTTTTCCAATTAAATGCAATCAGCCTGCCCCATCTTGCTTATCCCAGCAGAAACACAGGTATAATGTACAGCTGGAACTCAAAACCATTTACATGTTAAACTAGGACAGCTCATACTCACAGAAGTCACTTGGTGGGTTGTGTGTGAGGTTCCTGTAGAACTCTGTTCTGTGGGCTTTCTTTAAACCTGTGCAGAGCCCAAAATCAGACAGCTTTACATGACCCTGAAAAAAAATAACCAGATAACATTAAACCATTATTTAGATAGGTGGTGCTTGGAAAAAAAAAAAAAAAAAAGTTTTAATCACTGCACATGCCCTCTCAGGCCTTGATGGACTGGCACAGGACAAGCAGGGAAGCAAAGACTGAACCTTGGTGTACTGGAAGGGTCTGTTTTCTTTACAAAAGGCTGTGGCCTCCTCAGAATGGTTGTATCTACAATTTCCCAACAGTTGAGGGCAGCTCCTTTGCCTGGTTTTGTTTTGAACTGGATAGCACTGTGACTGAGAAAGCCTCCAGGACAAAATTCCTCTTTTTTGATGGTAACCTTGGCTTTAATCAGGTTTCCAGATATCAGTGCAGATAGAACCCATCAAACCTGACAGACGTGTGCACACTGTGATAATGCCTGGCCTCCATGATCTTAAAGATCTTCTCCAATCTAGATAATTCCATGATTTGGTGATGCTTACTGGGTGCATTTCATGGTCAGAATGGTCAGTCTAACAGAGGGAGTTTCCACAGGTGAGTGGGTGATGAAATAAATGTAACTGTAGGAATTGAACATTTAGCATTGTCTGAATTGTCCATAGCTGCTTCAAAATGCATGAAAGGAAGGGTACCACCTTTTATTGTGTATGAATATCAGCATCTGGTCACCCTGCTTGGGTTTTCTCCCTTAAAAGCCTTGCCTTAAAATGGTTAAAAGGCATCTGAGTAAGATTTAGCTTTGTTTAAACAGACTGGTGTTCTCCAAGGAAAAGACAGTGGCCATTTCCTGCCTTCCCTCCAGCCAGTTTAAATCTCTGGAGTGGTACAGTGGCTCCCACTGCTCAGCAGCAGGATGTGCAGCCTGGAATCTTGGAAACACCAGTAGCTGTTGAGCCCAGTACATGCCTTGGCATCCAGCAGAAGATTGTCTGGCTTGATGTCCCTGTGGATAAATCCCAGCTGGTGAATGGCATCGATGGCCAACACCGTCTCAGAAATGTAAAACTGGGTCTCCTCCTCTGATAAAGTGTCCTTCTTCATTAGTAAGGTCATCATGTCACCTCATCAAAGAGAAGAAAATACAGCTTAGGGATCAGAACATTTTCAATCACAAAACTGTAAGAAACCCCAGTAGAATCCAAACTTAACCTTGTAACTGGCCTTATACTTACTAATTATAAAACTATAGCTATAAAACTAAAACTATAACTGCAACCTACAAACCTAACTTACTATTATGGCTGAAAATCCTAAACAGGAATTTTAATTGAACAGCCTGGGAAAAAAAGAGTTGATTTTTACACACATTAAATTTACTGCACAGACTGTTTGAACAAGGGCTTTTCTGCTGTTTTGTTTTTACTGTTAACAGCTTCAGTCACAAAAAGCAGAAATTTCTATTAGAATAATTGTTTAATTCAAGTCTATTTAATACCCCTTTAACCTTCTTTCCTTTCCCTAAAAATCAGGAATGGTCACATGACTTCATTTAAAAGAATGTTAACATTTTTATCTTCACAACTTATACAGCACTTTTGTTTCTAATATTTTATAAAGCTGCCAACAAAAGTTAAGGAACAAGTACCTGTATCATCTGATGCACAGCACCCAACTTACCTCCAGGTAAAAATTCCATGATCAGGTAAAGGTTCCTTTTATCCTGGAAGCTGTAAAACATTTTCACTACCCAGGCTCCATCTGCTTCTACCAAAATATCTCTTTCTGCTCTGATATGGGCCACCTAAAATTTTGAAAAAGTTGTTATTATTATTATTATATTGAAATACTTCAACAAGAAATATCACATTACACTCCTAGCCCTACAGCATATATTCATGACCTTTAGCAAAAGGTTATTTTTCTAGCTCTTTCCATACCCACATTTTCCACTATTTTTTACAAGATCCTAGGTCCTAGATCCTAGGGTTTCTCTAGAAACACGGCACAGCTTTTTAAGCTGGTTCTGTTTGTTAGAAAGAACTAACAAAGCTGGTGGGAAAAGTGCAAGTTCAGGAATATCTGACCTTGCTCAGGATATTCCAATTCCAGCTACTGCTTTGGAAAATATATGGAAAGCTGCTACCCATAATTCGCTGGAAATAAAGAATAGTGGAGATTGGAGGAGAGGTGTGTGTTTCCACTACAATGCACCCTCATCCTGGAGGAAAAATTGAAGACATATACATGGAAAAATATTTCTTCTAGTAAGAAAAGCAGCAAACAGCCTTCTGCATTTGTTCCCCAGTTCCCATTAGTTAGTTTAGTATTGAACCAGTAGAACTGGGGAAAGTATTTCTTTCCACCATCCACTCCTCAATGAAGCTCTAAAATGCGATAGGAAAACTCTGCTCAAAAATAGCCAGGATTTCTCCCAGTATTACCAGGCTTGGGGAAAAAAAATACTACATTATTCCTTTTTCATGTGTGCCCTTTGTTGCTCTCTACATAACAAGCCAATAAAAATTCCAGCAGATAAACACTCTCCAGGGAAGATCACTGTCCCAAACTGAATGTAGAGTGTGAGCTCAGACTCCTTCCCACATCAGGTTCTGAAATGGGGGCAGCACCACACAAAACCTGGCTGCTCTGCACATCCTGCTGCTCCTCTGGTTCCCTAAATTCAGTGCATGGGATGCAGAAGACAAAATAATTTATGCCAGAAAAAAAAAAAAAAGTACCACTACTGCAAGGAAATGCTGTGCAAATGATGGGTAAGGTTTGGACTAGCATGAAAAAAGTCCTTGTATCTTGAGACACCCACCCTGGATTTCTTTGCTTTGTGGTGCTAAAGTACTCACTGAATTGTTAGCTAAAAAGTAAAAGCAAAAACCAAAACAAATGAACAAAATCAAAGCAAAAAAACCCCCAACAAGATTAGATCCAACTACAAAGCAAACCCAGGGAAGACAAAGCTGATGAACAATGTGATTTCTGCTTGTTTTCTTTAAAGGAAAACATCAAATACCTCAGTTTTTACTCTGACACAGGATTATTTTTCCAGAAGTATTTTCCTTTAAATGCAGTTTTACAGATTCAGTACTATAAGAACTGTGCTGATAAGGGGAAAAAAAAAAAATCTTTTTCACTATTCCAAACTGGTTGTAAATAAAGTATTTTTTTACGTGAACTTATTTCCTAATTTCTGCTGCATCAGTGCTGTGGTAGCAATATCACAGACCCTTTGGACTGCCAGACCATTGCAGGGGCTTTCAAAGGTGGAAAACGTTTTATAGAGAGGGTAAGCTTGAAATTTAGGGGACTTATAGATCACAAACCTGCTCTTTCTCCAGCATATCAGCTTTTCTCAGTATCTTCATTGCATAAATGTGACCTGTATCCTTCTTCTGAACGAGGCGGACCTTTACCAAGAGAGAGAAACCAGTCAGACTTCTCTTCCTCAGAAATCCACCGGAAAGCTCCCAGTTGCCAGGCATGGAAAAGTTCTCTTGTTAAATATTTAAAAATACATTTAAGTATGTTAAATATTGAAAAAGGAATTATTCTGCACCATGTACAACAGTAACACTAGTGAGGAACAGTTTTTGTTTTAGGAAAAGGCAGCAGGCACAGTGAATTCCAGGTAGCTTGGACTGAGTAGGTTAAAATCCAGGAGGAGAAATAACTGATATGACACAGGGCAGAAGGGAGGCTTATGAAGAGGAGCTGTGCCACTGCTAATCCACAATTTTAGAGGGCCATGTGGGCAACATCAGCATGGGAAGCCATGGGAAACAAAGTGTCTTTCCAGAAGGCTTGGGAAATCAATGCATGTAATTAATCACTAGACTTATCACACTTGGAGAATTGCACAAATAGCTGCCATTCTGCAGTAAAACAATTCATTAAATTGTAATTAGAATGCTTCATTACAGTGGTCAATTTCTTTTTAATCTCCTGCTCAATCAAGAACGCCACAAACCTCCCCAAAGGCTCCTCTTCCTATGACTTTCAAAGACTCAAAGTCATCCAAGCCGAGCCTGGTCCGCTTGAGCCGTAGGAACTCCGTTTCCTTGCGAGCGTGCTGTGACCTGCGTAGCTTTTTCTGAGGACACAGGCACAGGAATCTGTCAGTCATTTGGCAGTAGAGAGTCAAGATATGCACCCTCCCTTCCTGGGAAGTTCTCTGGAATCCCAACAGGAGAAACACTTCTTCATTTCTTTCTGAATTTCTCAAAGTATGATCCTCAAGTATGGTCTTTTCTATAGAAGCCTCAGGCACAGTTTCACCTTTTTTTGGTGGGTGGTGGTATTTTATTTTTATTACTTAGTTATTAAAAGAAAAGAAAAGAAAAAAATAAAAACTATCATACTAGTCCAAACAAAGTGTATCAGTCCCAAGGCCAAAATCACTGCCTGAGGCAAGGACTCTTCATTTTGGGCAGTGTGAAGGATCAATAAAAGCTGAAACTTGTACTCCACCAAAACGAGTGATGAGAGGCAGCAAGGAGCTTACCAAGCAGCAGAGGCCTGGTTACAGATCTACAACAAAATCCATTTGGTTTATGGCAGGCAAGCACTCAATTCTGCAAGAAAAATCTGTCAAAATTCCATCATCTATTTTGTCTGACAAAAATGTCACTGGGATTCACTCTGAGAGAAGATTTATGCTGCTCCCAAAGATGCTGAGATCTCAGAGACTGCAAGGAGGTCCCTGGAACAGGTACTTGCCAGACTCCATGCTGGGATTACAGCATCCTTTAAAGCCACAAGATGGCAATACACACCCACACATTTTCCCACTTCTCAGGAGTTACAGCAGCCACAAAAACTCCAAAAGGACAGAGACACTCTTCCTATTTATTTCCCAGCCTGTCCTGAAGGCAGACATGGTGTAATGGATCTCAGAAAAGCAACTTTTGACCAAAGTTCTGAGATGCTGATCAGACTGAGATCCCTTCTCAGCTGTATCCAGAAGGAACAAAGGTGTGATGGTTTATTGTTTAAATCAAGAAAAAAATCATTCAGCAATTTGCTTTCTACCCACTTCTAATCACAGGCCACTTTTTTTTCATGCCCAATACAAAAGCAAGCAATTTTAATCCTTGAAAAGCTTGCTAGATACTTGCTGTGGCCATATCTCATAAGAACTACAGGGCAGCATGAAAAGCCTTGGATAGCTATTGCAAGTATCAGTCAAGCATATTGCCAGCTTCCCTAATAAAGAGATTATAAACAGGGACAACATTCATGTACCGAATAAAACCTTTCATGATGTCTGATGTTTCTGTGAGCTCTTCAAATGCCCATTTGAAGCAGTGGAACAAAAGCAAAGCAGTTTGTAAGGTTACTTAAGCAGTATTTACCTCCTCATCTGCAAGGCCTTCCTCTTCCATAGCCACTTCCAGCTTCTTCTGCCTGCCAAGGAGAGAAGTGGGATTGCATCCTTTATTATTTATTAAAACCAAACATAACACAAGAGAAAGTCAACACCTTTGCTTCATATAATCCAAGTACTGAAGAATTTTCCTCAAACGGAAATTTGAAGGCAGACAGCCCCACTCCACCCAGTTACTCATTTGTGAACAAAGCTGAGGAAAATGTAGAAGCAAATTTAAGCATATGCTTATGTACTTGCATCACAGAATCAAGGATTAAACATATATGACAAAGTATGTCATTAGAGTGATTATATCTTGTTGAATTAAGGCAGTTCTTTTCAATTAGGATTACAAACCTAATAAAAATGGTTTTTGTCACCATTTCTATCTCAGCTCCATCTCCCCCACACCAGTCAGCTCCAGCTTCCATCCCCTCTGTGTAGCCACCTTCCCCTGGTCACACACCTGGTTCCATCCCCACCTTCCTCCCATGCCAACTAAACTCCACCCTCTGGATGCACCATCGTCTCCCTCCCAGTGTCCTGCCCAGGCCAAGACTCCAACTCTTCCACCATGCCATGTCAGACTGGGAGGCTCTGAGTGGGGACCAAAGCCTGGGAATACCCCACAGGTGGCAGGGGGTCAGCACAAGGCAGTGTGGCTGCAGGACCCCTTTCTGTCCACTCACATGATGCTCCTTTATAGCTGCCAGGGTGCAGCTTTCTGAAGGCTGGTTACCCCCTGTATCAGGCAAGGATTTGAAGACTTGGAGCGAGGCTGCTGGTGCTTTTCTGCACGTTGGGAAATACAGCAGGATCTTCTAAATTACAGGCCCTTGCTAGACAGTCTATTCTCCTAACTAAAAGCAACTCCATTACATGGAATAATGACTAAATATGATGAAGAGAGAAACCCTGCTGCTTGACTGAAAACCCTTCAATTAAAAATGTATTACCAGGGGAACGATAATTTCACACACTAATGACAATCCAACACAACATTCATTATGATCAAACACCTGGTGCTTTGACACCTAATTCAAGTGGCACTTGACCACCTCAGAGACAGGACTGGGCATTGCTGGAAGAAGCTGAGTGGTGATGACGATCCCATACTCCCATGCAAGGAATAGCAGGCAGCACCACCCAAGAAGAATTTACTAATGGGGATTACATTACCCCCAAAAGTCTCCCTGCCCACCTGAGAGCCCCTCAAAACCTGCATCATCAACCCCTTATTTCTTTGCTGCCCCTTATTTCCATGCCAGCTCTTTGCCTTCTTTCCTTACCCCATCACCCCATCAAACACTTCTCAGTCCTGTTCCCTATCTCCTATATACTCCCTCCTGCAGCGTTTAGGAATCTTGGCATGGGCTCCTTGGTGCAGAGCAGGAACAGACGCCACAAGCCACTGCCTTACCCCAAACCAAGCTCCCACCCCTCAGCAGCTCTGCACAGTTCATTCCCTGCGCATTCAAGGGAATCAGAGGTCACCAACCTCACACAAAAGAAGAAACCTCACATGTACTGCAAAATAATCCACTGCAAAGAGCACAGAATAACTGATGAGGAGGTAAATTGCATGAAAACATCAGAAGGGGAGCTCCTTGATCATTCAGTGACTGGGTTGTTCACAGGTCCCCACAAAGACAGCCTGGGCCATCTAGGAATTCATTCCCTGCCACCACATACAGAAAAACTTCCCAGAGCTGTCCCATCCCTGGGGATTGAAGTGCCCTTGAACAAACAGCAAGAAAAGCTGCAGAGGGGTGAGAGGAAGCAGAGGCAGTACCTGGTTTCCCTCTCCTCATGCTGTATAATTAGGTTGCTGTAGAAGTTCTCCAGCGTGAGTTTGGCCACCGTGACTCTCTCCCGGGTGTGGTTACTCATGGGAAAGGATGTTGTAGTCCCTGCAGTCATCGCCATGGTAACATGTACTGAAACAGAGCAGGTCAAATCATTACTCACTTCAAAAAGAAAATTAAAAAAAATATATATTCCTCTTTCCCACTCTCCATCTCCAAATTCTTAGGCACTCCAGAATTCATAGGAAAGGCACTGTTCTTTAGCTATACAAAACCCTATTAAAAGTTGCCTTATAAAATTATTATTATTATAAAGATAGCGGGAGGATGTGCTACCCACTCTCTAAAAAATAACAACATGTTGGCAAAACAAAGAGTGAATCATAGCAAAGAGCACTGCATGCTCTGGGCAGCTCACCCAGCTGTGCTTCTCCACAAATAAGGAAAATGTTCCTCTGGCAGACCCGGCCGCAGCTTGGGGGAGGGAAGAGGAAAAGGGGAAGGAGAGAGAAGGACCAGGCAGCTCCCAAAGCTGGACTTGTCACAACTTTGTGACAGTTTCAGACTCAAAAAATTCTAGATGCTAGAAAAAAAAAAAAAAGGTAGGATAAAATGAGACAGCAAATGGACCAAACCCCTAACCCCAGTCCAGAGGAGAAGTTATTTCAAGTATAAAGATAACCATCAAATATATTTGAATTTTAAAGCTGCTCCACAAAGTTGCACATGGCCAGGTGGTACTTATAGTCTAGGGCACATGGTCACTGGGCACCTCCAAACTGGGAAGTAAGAAGAAAGAAAGCAGAAAGAAGAAAGGCTGCTCTCCTTAAGAGCTTTCATCCTGAACCCAAAGAACTTGGATGTACTGGAACAACACTTTCTAATGCTGGAAAAAGACTTCTTGGGGGCAGCTCTGAATGCCCTGCAGCTGATCCAGGAAAGCCAGAGATTAAAAAAACCAAAAAACCAGCACAGTTTGTCCTAAGATTCATGCCCTACCTGGAAGTGGGTTGAGGCACTCTAGGAGAGCCTCATGGAAGAAAAAGCATGAAAAGCAGCATCTCAGCCCCATTCTCATTTGGGCAGGTTGTTTTGAGGTTAGTTTTGGAAAATTACACAGAAGTACACATCACAGAAACACAAATGGCCTGTGCTGGAAGGGACCTCAAAATGTCTTGTTCTCCACCCCTCTGCCATGGGCAGGGACACCTTCCACTATCCCTGCTTGCTCAGAGCCACATCCAACCTGGCACACTGCCAGGGATGGGGCAGCCACAGCTTCTCTGGGCAACCTGGGCCAGGGCCTCACCACTCTCAGAGTAAAGAATTTTTTCCTCATATCAAATTTAAACCTGCTCTCTGTCAGTGTGAAGCCATTGCCCCTTGTCCTGTCACTGCAGGCCCTTGTCAAGAGTCTCTCTGCATCTTTCCTGGGGGTTCCCTTCAGGCACTGGGCTTCCTTTTTATTATTTACTTAATCCTTCCATTTCACCAGGGGATTGTGCAGAAGACAAATCCAGAATTTGGCTTAATTTAAGCAGATCCTAATAGCTTTTAAGGTGAACTGATTAGGGGTTTCATACAGAAGAAAACTTGCACGTCCACACTGGGGCAGGAAGATCGCTGAACTCTGCTCCAGGCTCTTTGTTTTCATTCTGCCTGCTGCACTCAGAGAGGGTGGGATTTTATCCTGTGGATTTTCCATGGGATCTAATGTGACAATAGGATATTTGTTGCCAGAAATGCAGCTGCTGTGTCACAAATAAAGGCGTTTTATAGCATCATGTAGATATCATTTTAGCTGTTTATTTTGAAGTGCACAAGACACCAGAATTCTGAGAATAAAAATATATCTCTCCATAAAGGCACAAAGAGGTATTAATAGCACTACAGCTGCTTCAAAGTGATGCCAGTATTTCTATTTTTTAATCAATCTTTTATCCCCTTCAGTTTTCTACTAAAGAAAGATAAGATCTGTCAATTCCTAGTAGTGTTTACTAAAAATTAGGCAGTTCTATTCTTCACACAGAGGCATCTCCCATGCTGGACACATCTCCAAAAGCTGGGAGAACTTAGCACTGGTCTTGTTGTTTATTGTACAATTTTATACTTTTTCCCTCAATAGATGGGAAAAGTAAATACAAAACATTTGTTAAGAGGAAATCAAACAGAGCAACTGCTGACCACACAGTGGCACCTGTGATTAAGTTATTTCAAGAAATGGCCTAACAGAGTAAGAACCTGCCTTCTGATAATTTTGGAACATCAGGATAGAGCAGCATTAACCCAGGCTTGAAACGGATTAACCTTTACTTAAGGTATAGCAGCCACACTCTCACACTGGCTATTTCTCCTTTGCATGTCTTGTATTCCTGGTAGGATAAAAGAACACTGCAACTTGATTTCCTGTTCATTTGTTTTCCCCATGCTCTGCACTCACAAATGCAGGCACTGCCAGACAGCAAATCTAAGCCACTGGGCTTTATTAAACTTGTAGAAAGGAGATCTCAATTCCAGCACTGGCACCCCACACTATGAACAGCAGGGCTGACCCTCATATGCTTCACAGGAGGGAAATACAGATGAGTGTTCTCAGTTAGCTCTGCCACTATGGGGAAAAAAAATCCAACCCAAAGCCACCAGAAAGAAAACTTCTGTAAAACCAAGAGATGCCTTAAGCTCTCCAGAGTCCCCAAAGTAAATGAAAAAGAGCACAGACCTGGCAGGAGGCACCAGATATCCCACTAAATCCTATGTGAACTCACAGCTGAGAAAACCTCTTCAGCCTTTTTCGTCCTGTGTTTCTGCTTCCACTGATGAGCCCTCAAACACAACACAAATCCACATCCCAGACAAAATATTCAGCTGGGAGTCACCAAGTACAGTCCTTATGCATGACCTTTAAAAACAAGTGATGCAGAGGGATGGGGGTGGGAAGGAAGGAGCTCCAAAATAGGACCTTTTATTGACAGCACACTACTTGTACTGACCTCACCACATTAACGGGAATGCTCTGAAAAGGTGCCACCCATAATTCTTGGAAGTGACTGATGTGCCTACTAGTTCACCCAAATTCATGCCACTTCCATAATGGAACCATTCCACTCCTGCTGCATCACCAGAATTACTTTAGGCTCCCTGGACCATGAAGAAGGTCATATTCAACCAGCTGGCCGCATTTAGCCAGAACTCCTCCGGCTGACAGGAGGAGTTCTGGCTAAAGGATCTTTCTGAAGGGCCTGGAACATCCCCAAGTGTGAGGAAGAAAGACATCAAATGGATGTAATCGACAGGAGCTGCTGAGCCCGTGGGACCAGGGCTTGGAGCTGCAGGAGTAGGGATGCCATATGTGCTGCCTGGCCCAGGAAATGAGCCTGTGCCTCCCGCAGGGATGGCTGAAATCCCAGCCTGAGCTCTCCTGATGCCAGCCCGGCACCTGCAGCACGGGGATAAGGACTTACGGATGTGCAGCAGCTGGGGAAAGTCTTGCCACCGGAGGTGAGAACAGCACAGAGGGGAGGAGAGGAGGGATGTTTCCCTAGGATGAAGGAGAGCAGGGAACAGCTACAGAAAGGGCAGAGCAGTCACATGCTATTGAACTGGAGTTTTCAAGAGATGTCTCCAAGCAAGTCTCTCCTGATCCATCACTGAATAGAATATCAGTCAGCTGGGATGGTCCTCTCCCTCCTGGTAGCATACACTTGACCCTTTTGTTCCTAGACCTTTCCTGATTGGGAAGAAGAGAAACGCCAAGCAGCACTGACTACAACTTCAATCTGTATTCCCATTTGTCACAACAGCTCTACATCAAACTCTGTTTGCCCGGAGTTTCCACTGTCTAAACCTCCACACCCAGATTCTGCTATACCACTGGTAACTCCAAACCCCACATCCTCTCTGGGGCACCTCTTGGCAGCTCCCACAGCCTGTCATTAATGTTTTTATTAAACCATTGGATTAAGTCTCCTGATAAGGAGTGCAAAATCACTGAGGCATCCAATCCCACCTGCTGCAGCAGCTCTGAAGAGGAGAGAGGGAAGAAATCAAACCAAATGGAGAACTGCTCTGCCCTGAAACATAGTACTTTGTGGGATCACTTTCTAATCAGGAAGGGATAAGAAGATAGAATCCAAGCCTCCTGCACAGGCAAGTCTCCTGCACAGCTCTGTCAGTAAGAAAAGCCACAGGATATGTCAAATCAGGCTGGGTCTACACTATCGAACTAATCTGAACCTAAGTCACACAATGGAAACATTTTTGTTTTTGAGGCCACATGTTACGTCATTACACAGTAGCCCTAGAATAAATTTACTCAGGACTCAGTGAGTACTTAAGTCAGGAAGCAAACCCCACATCCAATTCTGCCAGAGGGAAAAACACCTTTCTTCCACATGACAGAAGGATGGGTCTCCAATCTGGATTTACAATGTCAAGCTACACACATGTTCAGCAGGAGAGGGAAGAGCAATCCTCCCTCCAAAATGACATCCATTTACAGAAAGACTGATAGTAATTCTAATTTATCCACACAAGCATACCCCTAAAGTCCAGCACTTAGGAAGGCAGTTTGCTATTACAGTAAAAACCACCAAGTTTATTAAGTTTACATTTGACATTCCAAGAGAATTTGCCTCTTGAATCAAAGCCTCTGGATAAGGCAGATACCAAAACATAATTTTGCCTTTCAAAATTCCCATTGTTTCAGCATGACACTGAACTTGCTCCTGAAATGAAGTACAGAAATGGCATTTTTCAAGAATTAGGAAGTAAAAGAGGAAGGAGAGATGAAGCAAACACAGAGCACAATCAAGTGGGTACCTTCAGAAATTCCAGCTGTCACCACTGTGTCCAGAGCTGGGGCTCTTCTGGGTGAGAAGTGAGAGCAGACTCTGCTTGGCACCTTTCAGACAACACAGCCCAGCAACTCACCAAGCGGGGCACTAAAACCCACGGCTGACAAGGATTATATTCAAAAAATTACAAGAATTATATTTTAAAAATGAGGTGCTATCTAGGAAAGCAGCAAAGACATGGCAAAGCTTCGAGCACAAGCACCAGCCCTGCAGTCTCCAAACTGTTTGAATTCTCCTAAAGAGAGACAGGATATATATAAAACTGAAAAAAACCAACCCACCATACACAAATAACAGCATGATTCACACCAAGGAGCAGTGGGCAGGGCCAGACAAATGTAAAAAAACAGCCCAAAGCTCAGCGGGATGATGTGGTGGGACGTACTCTGAGCAGTTTCTGAGACATGCAGCCATTCGTGGGATGAGCAGAGAACAAAGATAAAAATGCCGTACAACAGCTGATAGTTCCAGGGAGAAACAGAAGGAGAAAGTACCATCAGCCCAGAGGGAAAATTACTTTCTGCACTACAGTTTCTGCTAGCACAGGTTTGGCAGCTGTGCTGTGCATATTTTCACCATCCAATTGTTTACACTGAACAGTTTATACTGTTTATACCGATCCTGTGGGGGATCACAGAATGGCCCGTGCTGGAAGGGACCTTAAAGCCCATCCAGTTCCAAACCCATACCATGGGCAGGGACACCTTCCACTATCCCAGCTTGCTCAGAGCCACATCCAAGCCTTGGACAATGCCAGCGATGGGGCAGCCACAACTTCTCTGGGCAATCTGTGCCAGGGCCTCACCACCATCACTGGGAACAATTTTATCCCAATATCCAATCTAAACCCTGCTCTCTGTCAGTGTGAAGCCATTCCCCCTTGTCCTGTCACTCCAGGCCCTTGTCAAGAGTCTCTCTCCATCTTTCCTGTGCGTTCCCTTCAGGCACTGCAAGGCCACAATGAGGTCACCCCAAAGCCTTCTCTTCCCCAGGCTGAACAATCCCAATTGTTCCCTCAGCCTTTCCTCCCAGCAGAGCTGCTCCATCCCTCTGATGCCCTTGGTGTCCCTGCTCTGGCCTGGCTGCAGCAGCTCTCTGTCCTTCCTGTGCTGGGCCCAGGGCTGGATGCAGCCCTGCAGGGAGGGCTCAGCAGAGCCAGGCAGAGGGGCAGAATCTCCCTCCTCTGCAACCCTGGGGCTCTGGGTGCAGCCCAGCACAGGGGCGTTCTGTGTTCTTTTTCTATAACCCACTTTAAATACAATTCCAAAGCTTTTGATAAACCTTCAGAAACCCCCAAAACTTGACAGGACGTTGAAGTCTCCAAGCAGCAAGGTGACAAGAAAACCCCACTAGTCCCACCTATGTCAATCATGGGCCAGTACTTTTCAACTCCTGGGGTGTGATATTAATTGTGTTATTTCTAAATACAGCTTTCTGTACTTAGAACAGAGTGTTGTCCAAAGTGCACTCATGACAACGAAAAAACCCTTCAGCTCAATAGGTTTTGACCTAACAGTCCCATTCCAGCCTCAGGATGATGTTAACTGCTGTTACTGAGATTCCTAATTATCAGATCAGCATGTTTGCCAAGCACTGCTCTGGGGTATGTTTCAAACAGAAAAATAAATATTTTGTTCCTCTATAATTCATGTTTTCAGTAATATCACCATTCACAAGCCTCTGTTTTATTTAATCTGCTACCTAAAGGAAGAAACATTCCCTCCCATATAAAACAATTTGGATATTTCATGTGCAGATTTTTCTTCAACATTATTGACATGACCAGATCCTTCTGACACCCTTCAATTTTTATAACAGTCTCCCTTTGGGAAGGGAAAACAAAATAATACTGCAATATGGCATCACTGACACCTGCATTTCATTTACCTTTATTTACATTATCTCCTTTAGCTTTCCTTACCCAACGTGCATTATGGCTGAACAAGTTTTGTTACTTTAATGTGCCAGAATTAATCATATTTGTTCTATTTAAAGTACCAATAATAAACTGAGTAAAATTAGCCCCATTAGAACAGGCTTTGCTATTTAAAAGCCAAAGATGTTCAAATGTTTTAGCCATTTTCAGTCATTCTTCCCCCATGGGGCATCTGGGTGAGGCGCCTGTTATAGTCCCAGCTAAAAGCAGAAAGTGCTCCATGACTCGTGAACCAAAAGGAGTGGACACTCCCTGTGCCTGATCCCCAGGGCTGTGAGAAAACCCTGGGGAAACACTGCCAGGGTTTTCTGGCACACAGGATTCAGGATGCAAGCACTGCACGAGTCCTGCAGCCACTGTGGTGATGGTGGTGGTGATGATGACACCCTGGGAAACCTGGGGGCCAGCAAGACCCAGAGAGCATTTTGGGGATGTCAGCATCCAGCTCCAACATGCTCCCTAAACCCCAGAAGATCTTAACGCACCCAAAAAAGATTATTTTCAAGATGGAGGAAGGTACTTTTCTGCTTTGAGGTAAATTCCTAACCCTCAAAACATCCCAAAATAGCAGTGTGGGGCTCTGATTAGAGCAGGCAAAAAATCCCTCTGCCAAAGAGCAGGAACCCCTCCCAGCCCAGGCCAGGGCTGTGTGTGTGCTGTAAGCTGGCACAAGCCAGGACTGTCTCTGAAAGGAGCCGTCCCATTTTCCATCCAACCATCTGTTTGCTTCCCTCCTGCTGCCACTCTGTGCTTTGCGCCAGCATGAGAAGCTGCACGACTCACACTGAGGAACCATTACCAGGCTGAAATAAATTATTTTTAAAATAGGTTGGGTGAGGCCGGTTTCACCTGCAGCAATTGACAAGGGCCACCCTGCCCTAGGCTGAGCACGCTTGGTCCTTCCCATGCAGTCCAAAAGCAGGAAATAAGAGGGCAAGGCCTCCTTGTCTTTTAATTTGGCTCACAGAAATTAATCTCAGAAATCATTCCAACACACCCACAGTAATTATAAGGAAATATTTCCTAATATGGAATAAAAACCAAATATTGGAGTTGTGCTGCACTCCAGGATTTCCTGCTATTCAACACAGCTGAGCAGCAGAAGTCTCCCACGAACAGCAGCCGAGATTCAGCTCTCTACTGCTTTCGACGAGCAGCAAGCGCAAATTCATTTCCCTAACAGGAAAAGGTACAGGCTGAAACTATGTATGGGTATACAAGAGTATACAGGGGAATATATGCATAAACTAAATCTACCTATACCAATGTAAGATACATAAACTATGTAACCTCTTCAGAGTTATCTTCTGTCCGCTTCAAGAAGCAAAGAAACTTTTGATCCAAACGTCACAACCTTGGCTTTCACAAACAATGGGAGACTGGCCATCTAAAGTTTAAAAAAGTAAATCCACTAATAAGGTCACTTCCACCTCAGCTCCACTTGCATCAGCCTTTGGTGATACAATTACATTCTTTAATCTCTACTGTCAATAGCTCTGTCCCAAAGTGAGGAGCACATTTCCAGATATTCCATACTTAAAACACTTACTCAGCACTGAAGGACATGCAATGACTTACCAAAATCCTCCTGAGCTCAGTTCTTTCAAATAACTCATATTATTTTTTTTTTAACTTCTTAAGACAATCCAGGCATTGGGGTTTAGCAGCGCCCACTCAAACTGCCTCACAGTGCATATGTGTGTGTGGCTGTGGGCAGGACTCCCCCAGCCACCCGAACCTCACAGAGAGAGGGGACACACAGGGGCTGTACTTTGGCTGCACCAGCGGGGAGGGAGGGCAAGAGCCAGGAACAGGAAGGGAACAGAGGTGCTGGTGTCTCCCCACACTGCTGTTTTCCAAGGAGTGCTCCAAGTGGGAGGTCAGCTCAGGACAACACTCTGGATGACTAAATGAAGCATGAGACCTGATGAGGGAACCAGACCTGCCGTCCCAAACAGCCACTCCTTTCTTCCAGTGTTTACCACTGGGTCCATTTTAATTTCCTGGGGACAAGAGAAATCAGTAGCTTGCAGGAAAGCCAACAGTGCTCTGCTGTGAAATAGCATTTCATACCTTGCTTCACCTCATTTGTATCTGTCCTTTCTCCTGGCTCTCCCACATTTCACAGCACTGCAAATCTTTATTCTCTCAGAAGTGTCTAAAAACAGGAAGCTCTTCTTACTTACTGTAGTAATTGCATTCCTGTGCACTTAAGCATTTTCACAGCTTTTAGCAGGTACTTGCATCCAGGTGTAAGAAAACATTGTTTTAAGACCTGTTATATTAACTGGCACAAAAAAGGGCCACGCTAAACACCTTGCTGCAATGTTTTGCATCATGAAATAATTACAGAGCAAGGTCAACAATCATAAAATCTGCTTCCTCCTCAGATACTGGTTTTCTGGATAAAGTCCTACTCAGGTCCAATGAAAAATATGTACAAGTTTCCAAAGGTAACAGTCACAGGGAATTTCTCTAACCTTTTAAAACCAAGAGGCACAAGTTAGGACAGGAGCAAAGAATAAGCAAGGAAGCTTCAACACAGCACCAGTATGAGTTTCAAGGAAACTGTATCTGTATTTTCAGATGTCATCCAAGAAGCTCTACTCTTAGATTTTAAGTATTTTATAAAGCCCTTCTACTTCCTAAGGAGGCTAGGGAAGCAGGACCTCTGGGAATTAGGAGGGACTCTTGCACTGGAGAGTGCTGGAGAAAAAGGCACCAAGTTTTCTTTTCCACTGATGCATGTTCAAATCCCTGACTCTTGCCAGGCTCTTTTTAGATCACATCAATCAAATTAAGTAATTACACATGATAAGTCTGTGCCAGGAAAGGAGCTGACTGCTAAATGAGATGCAGAACATCAGTGCCTGGCCATGGCCTGTGCAGTGCCTGCAGTCAGGGTTAATGAGCACAACAGATCACTCTAGCCCTGCAAAACTGTAAATGCAGGTAGTGTCTGTTGTCAGTGTACACAACACTGAAGAACAGATGTTTGCCCATTCAAATCCCACTACAGCACTTCATTCCTTTAAGTGGGATATTTGGAGCAGCAGATACCTGTTGGCACACAAAGCAGACTAACTTGGTGAGGGCCCAGAGACAGAGAAGTGTGTAGTTTCTTGATGTAAGAGATGAGTACATGGTACCACCCTCCTGGTGCCTGAAGCTGGAAAGCAGATTTGGAACGGTGGGGATGGAGCTGAGCCATACTCTTACCACCAAATCACCAGCACCAGAGGTGGAAAATGAAGCATTATCTCATAAAGGAACCATAATGACAACACCTAATCCCCACAGTGATAATAAGAATAACTGAGAAGAGAAAGCTTTACCATTGTGCCTTATTATCAGACTGGTATAAGGGAGAACAGTCAGTACAGCTGTGGTCTTATATTTCAACATTTCTATCACATTGACAATGTATACATCACAAAGATACAGCAAGTGCATAGCTGGGGTTTATCCTTCTGAGACTGAGAGGTTTAGGTAGAGAGGAAACAGCTCTTACAGAGGCAGACTGCCTTGTGAAATCCAAGAGTCCTCCTGCAGCCTCTCCTTCACGTCCCAACTGCTCATCTCCTCCAGGGCTGAAGGGCACCAGGAATGCTTTGTTATGACAGACTGCATGTCCACATGATCCCTCCCACATAACTGCATATTCACCCTTCCAGGAAGAGAGGAGAAAGGCAAAAAAGGAATTGCATGTAGGTGAAAGATTATGAGGTCTGTGACGGGCACTACCTCCCTGTTACCTACCAGCCTTGACCTGGGAAAGTTCACTCAGAATGGGTGTTGTTTTCCTTTAAATGAATCTCAGATATTTGATTCTATTATCTGGTTTCCAAGTTAAAGGAAAAGAGAAGCAAACCAGGGTGTGGATAAAAGCTCTGGATATATCCAGCTGCAAGGGAGGAAGAGGGAAAAGGAACAGAAGAGATCTGCTTAAGTTTCTATTAAGGCAGTATGTTAAACATGCATGAAAGAGTAAATTTCCAGACTAAAAATAAATAAATAAAATTTAAGAGCCCAGTTTCCTATGCTTTTCAAAATGAAATAGAGTATTTCTTTCTGCAAGAAAAGCATAAAAAGATGAAAAATTCTCTAGGAGCAAAGCTTTCCCACCAGGGATACCTTCAGAAGAGAAAACTTTGCAGCATGTCCTGAGGTCTAAACACTCTCTTGACTGAGAAGAAGAGCAGGACTTATCAGTAAAAGAAGGACTCTTCATGGAACAGGGGTCACCTCAAGCAAAGGAGAAGAAACACTTGTGTTCCTACAGGATGGCTCTCACTGCTCCTTTTCAAGGTGAAAGTCTCTACTGCCCTGTAAGGTGACCAAGTGTCATTGTGCCTCCATTTCTTTATCTGTCAAGTGCAGATAAATACAAGTGGAGCTACCTGCAGGAAATATGAACGGAAATACCAGTTTTCTACAAACAATGGGTCAAGATGGAGAGTGGTGGGTGGCAAATAAAGACTACTTTCAGGTAGTGATCTGAATTGCTTGACAAGTTGCATACAAGCAGCTATTTCCTATAAATAGTAACCAGAGAAAAACCCAAATAAGTCGTAGGAAGAATGAGGTCATTTCCACTTTTGAAGTATTATTTAACGTTAACATTTCCGTATGGGGATGGGCCCTATGCTCAAGGCCCTTACACAGAAAGGACAGACATTGCTGCCAAGTCCTGCTTCAAGGACTTGTCAGTGCAGGTCTACACTTGTTTCTTAGAAAGAAAGTCCCTTCCCCTCCACTGGGCTGACCCCTCAAGTCCCAGCCACACATTCCTACAGTTTTCCTAATAATGCAGTCACAGGCCAGTTAGGGCAACTCTGCAGCCTGCCAAAATCAAGCTACCAACAAGCCCATGCTCTTGTGAAAAGGAGACCATTCTTCCACAAGATTAGCAAATTGGTTTGTCCCATCCTCCAACTCCACAAATTCAGTGAAAGAGGAACAATTAAATAGGGACAGGCACAGAGGACAAGGGGGAACAGCACCATCCCGTCTGCAGGCAGCCAGACTTGGACTACATCCCAGTCAAGTTTGGATACACTTGTGGCAGTGGGAGGACAGGGCTGTCCCTTTGGACAGAGGCCATTTATGTCAGATTGGGTGCAACAGAAACCCCAGAGCCCAATGGTGACAACTGTTACACAAACATTGACTCTCACCAATGAGTCACATCCCTCTTGCCCCCACTTTGGCTGGCTCTGTTTAGCAATGGGCTGGTGGAGAGGAGAGCTGTGCAAAGCTCTCAAAACACAAGCTGTAACTACTTTCTGACATTCCCTTTACTTCAGACTGCAACAGTACAGAGCACAATCCATTTGATTCTGATGGAAACAGGGTGAGGCTAATCATGATGAACAGCTGAGTACCCATCCATGTGCTGCACTCTCCATGGATCACCCCAGTCACATTTACAAATTCTAGGAAGGGTCTGTACCATGTGCTGCTCCCATTTGCCTGATGAGCTATCCTAAGTCCTCTTGGGGCATTGTTTGGTTCCCACATGCTGGGCAAAGCCCAGCATGGACAGCAAGCCCAAACAGCAATGCTGAGCTGCAGCAGAAGCCCACTCTGCAGCAGACACAACTTGTACTTGAATCTGAACAGTTTTCTGGTCACTTAAAGACTTAAAGCAATGCCTGGCTCCTGATCTATGGAAACACAGCAGTAACATCTACTAAAAAGGCTCATCCTAATTTCTCACTCATTCCTTAATGCATCTCCTCTCAGTCTACCACTCTCCCAGAAGAGTTACCAGCTCAAATATCCTTAACAAAACCTCTAATGCTGACTTGAAGTGGTCAAATCCTGCAAAATAAAACCACATTAAATTGCTGTCATTTGCCAGTGATGCAAACACTGAAGTCATGAATATCTTGAGTTTTCTGTTTCTAATTGCAGATGATGTATGTACAGAGGAAGGATGCTCTTGTGGCTACAACACAGGAAACTACCTGAAGTAACATGATCTGGATTCTATTTTATTTCCTATGCGCAAAAACAAACCATACAGAAAGAAAAAGAAAACCTGTACTTAGGGTGTGCCTCAGTTACCCTACAAGAAAGCAAACGTCATTTGTGTAGCTGGCAGGTCATGTTAGGAGGTGTAAGGAGTTCATGGGCACAAAGGACTGAGGTCTTAAATATTAAGAAGTTATTAATTCATTCCGAAAATTCATTATTTGACCGAAAACATACGAGACATGTGGGCCCTCCTTTGTAAGTACACCTGTGTGAGCTGCCTATTTGAGGGCTGCAGCCAATCATGGATCTGTATGTTGTGGGCAAGAAGGGTGTGTGGCAAGATAAGCACCCGAGACAGCTTGCACTGTTCCAAAGACAGGGCTGAAATCTCACCATGAATTCAGAAACAGGGAAAATATCTGGGAAAGATCAACAGGAAGGACCACTGAATAGCAATGCTCTGCAAGAGGCCAAATTTGGTGATTGCATTTCCAAGCTGTGCTACAACATCCTTGGAGAAATGCTGCTCTTGTGAATCCAGCTGAGAGCATTCTTCCAATGACTACCCAGTCAATGTTTACATACTCTGTTGCCCATATGCAAATAACATTAATCAGCTGCCTTTTAAAGTACTGATAAATAGGCAACCTTTGGAAAGTTTTACAGTTTCCCAGTAAAGCCATGCGCAGTATCAGGAATGTGGTTTGTCACACTGATATAGCACAGGGTAAGGGAGAATGTCCCAATTTCACAAATCACAAGGAAGCAGCTGCTCTGCTCTATTATCTTCACTTCTGAAAATGCAAGGAGCACCAAAAAATAAACAGAAAGTAGTCTAATAAAGTAATTTTAGCAAAGAATAAAAAACATTTACATCTGTGATTCCTCAGATGATTAATTATTGCTTCAATTGAGCCTTAAAATACATTTTAACTTGCACTCATTTACAAAATAAAAAGCAAGTTAAATCCCTTATTTGATAACTACTCCTAGCAGTAAGAAAAGGTCTGGGAAAAACAAGCACTTCTTACTCCACAGGTTATGCTCCATTGATACTGAGCCTTACCTCCCTAGCCTAGATCCATAATAAAAAATTCATTACTCTCCCCAGATCTAAGATGGTAACTCAGGGCTGGAAGCACAATCTGGAGGCTAGTCTACTTTTTTTTTGTTTGGTTTTTTTTTTTTTTTTGCATTCTCTTGGGTAAAATTTTGTAAAACAAATTATGGAAATTTCAGCAAATCCTGAAAGCACAGGGAAGCTGCTCTACTGGCAGCCTTCAGGAGGGAAGGTGTGCCCTCCCTCTTCCCAGCATGCCCAAAGCTGCAAAGGTCTCCTGGGGTTGCTGGCAAGCCTCAAGCTGCTTTCTTATCCTCTGGGTTATCCCTTGTGTTAATAATGCCAGAAAGGATCTCCATCTTGCAATGAACTGGAGCTGCAGGCTTTATTCTGCTTCCCTGTGTCATGTACCTTCTTCCCAGCCCTCAAGTAAATTATGTTTTGCCCCTTTAAAATATTTCCCAACAAGATCTTGAGGTACTTTAAAAACTGAAACATAAAACACATGATCTTGATAATGCGAGTCGGCAAGCGTATCACCCAGACTGAGAAGGAAACGAAGCAAAGCCTTCAGTCCTGGCAGGATTTTGAAGGTGTAGGAGCAAGGGAAGATCCCTGAGTAGTAAGAAGTATCTGCAGCAGCCTGTAGGGAACAGACCCCTTCCATTTAGTAGCAGGAATATATCCTAGATAGCAGAGAATCCTGGAGTCATCATGGGTGGAAAAGACCTGCAAGATCAAGTCCAGCCCTTGACCAAACACCACCATGTCAACTCAACCACAGCATTAAGTGCCACCTAAAATCATTTCTTGATGATGAAATGATTTTCCAAGGATGGTGAGCCACACACACTGACATAGCACTCTCCACATACAGTTCTCAGAAAATGCAGACAATTTGAGTCTGATTTCAAAAATGCAGAAAGCAAGGCATAACAAAATTAATCAGAGCCACCAAAAACTAAATTAAATTGAAAATTAACTATGCACCACCAGCATCTGAGGCACAAAGATTAACTTGCAGAAGCTGCTAAAAACCTGAAGGAAAAGTTGAGACACAGTACCAGTGCATTAGTTCTGAATCTCACCTTGAGTTTAGTATTACAGTCAGATCAGGTCAGTGCTGGGCAAAGACAGGCTGCTCCTCTGCCAAGGCTTCACACAGACACACATTTGAAAAATAAAGTGTGTGCACTTCAGGAACATAAAAATGCTTTATGGAATCCTATTTTTAACACTAAATGCCACAATGGACTATGGGAAAATCTAGAATTACCCCATGAAACAGAAGAAAAAGCTCAGTTGACCTGAGTCCAGGGATTTTTCAGAGGTGCAACTGCAGAGAATCACAGGAGCCCTGGGGCTCTCAAAGCTGCTGTTGAGGGAACACATTCTTCACGCTCTTCTGGAGAAAAACAAACAGATCCTGACCACCTGCTGGCAAAACAAAAGGAGGCTGGGAATTCACAATCTCTTGTGTGCACCCGAAGGGATATTTGACAGAAGTGAACCCACTAGATCCTGTTACTGTCGACATTTCATCTGCTACAGGGAGCTACTCAGAACACACAGCAGTATCAGGGTGTTCATTCGAGGCAGCACCACTGCAAGTCCACCTAGGCCTTCCCTGCACCCGTGTTTTTCTCCATCTGTAGTCACCCTAACAGGAGACAGAAGCAAACAGCTCTTCCCAGTACTTTTCCAAGTCCACTGACTACCCAGGACAGTTAAGATGTCAAACTGCCTTGGATATGCAACTTTTAAACACTCAAGAACAGGTAGATGAATCCTGCCTGGCATCTGACACAATTTCAACTCTTATTGTGATGAGGATATCTGGAATGAGTCTTTGGATTCAGCAGTTTGCTTCTCCTCATAATCTCCAAAGCCTCTAACTGTTGGCTATGCTTGTAACAGATTTCTCAAGCGCCTTTAGATAGCCATCTTCAGCAAACAGTCCTACAGCAAACAGATTTCACTTTCAGTTAAATTATGTTCCAAAAGCCCAATGAAACAAACAAAATAGGTGGCATCCCTCCTCCCCATCTGCACCACAGGACACTGGACCCTCCAGCAGAAGAGGGCCAGGCAAATCTGTAATGTGGATAGGCACAGCTCCCACCAAATTTAGGACAATTTGAATCCAACTGTGGCTTGAGCATCTTATGATTTTTACAGCCTCTAACTCTGGGCACCTTACAGACAGTAAAAATATTCTCCACAAAAAGAAAGAAGATGAAGATCTGAAGCTTTATATATAGTGTTTGCTAAAAATACCTCTTTGGAGACATCCCTTGCCAAATAGGTGCCAAAACTTCAAAGGCTGAATTACCATGTTGAAATATTTGAAATGCAACTTGTTATGTTTCTTGTGAGGCATGGCTGGCAGGGAGAGATGGCATCTTTCAGCTCCAAGACCTGGTCCAGGCAGTAGCTGGAAATAACTCTTTGATGGCTTACATGAAATGAGTCAAAGGATCTCAGTCCAGCTTTCAGCAAATTAGGAACCACATCACGAAAGCATCTGTAAGAGTCACTTCCTTTGTTGATACCATTCTAAAAGCCAAGGATTGAATAAGGTAGGGAAAAATAATTATCCTCCCTCAAAATAGCACTCTCCTTCAAAACACAAACTGCTTTTATCCAGCATCTTTTGTGAAAGTATCCCAGTGCATTTTTACTAACTATAAACTAATCTATGTATTCCTTTAATACCTGAAACCTAACACTTGACCAGTAGTAAAGCCCAAGACCTGCTGGCTTCCAACATGCTAGAACCATGCAAAGGGAGAGTAGGAAAACTCCCATTCCACATTCTAACTGTATTTCTTTCTGGAGCCAACAAAAGTTTCAGAGCTCTCAAGCATTTTTCTTTAAGAACATTTAGCACAGAAACAGAGGTTCACCTTGAACCAACCACTTCATTTCAAATAATTCAATCATTAGTTGTATTTGTTTTGTATCTTGCTAGTAAAAGGGCATAAAGCAAGCAAGACATATTTAGAAAACTATGTACCAATATTTTAGATTCTGCTTTAAGAAAACAAAGTAATTTTAGCTGCATGTGTCACAAGCACAATTCAGAGCAATAGCTTTGAAAGTAGCAGTCAATTCCATTAATTAACTGGAACTTTTTGCATTGGGATGGCACAGGGTAACTGAATCTAATCACTCAATATTAGGGGATTGGTGCTGCTCAGTAAATTGAGATGCCAAGTTGAGCAAAAAGAATGTGTTTAATTCAGAGATGAAAAGCCTTCTGAATTTTGGTGCTTTGTAAACAGCTGCTAAACTGATTGAACGATGCCTGTGAAGTACACAGGGTCAAATGTGGTCAGTACCTCAAAGAGTACCACATTTCAATATTGAAAAAACACTCATGAAAAACATCTCAGTACACTCACATCTGCCTAGCACTTCAAAAAGTGTCCTAACTATCCACAACAGAGGCAGGATTATTCTTTGTCAGTCCCCTCTCCCTAAAAGCCGATAAGAATTATACCACCAAATTCAAAATGGGTAGTAGATTTATTAAAAAATAAATAAATAAAAAAGAGGTTTCTTGGTTAGAATTAGCATTGACTGAGGTACCAAAGGAAATCAAGAATTAGAAGAAATTCTTAGGTGTTTATTTTACTCACACATTAGTCAATGCCATTAACCTGGAAAGCCATTGGAATGCATTCAGTAAAGCTTCCTTAGCTAAATTTTGTTTCATTAAAGACCCTGCAGTCAGGGTCAAGCACAGACTACATTCCTGATCTATCCAAGTAAGAGAAAACTGAAAGGAAGAGCAAAGGCAGGTGCTTGCTATAGCATAGGACAAAAAGCCCCTGTTTCCCTGTCCTGATGCACATTAATACTGGCAGCCCACTTGTGTCAGTGACTTCATCCTGTAAAACAGGTGCTTTGTTGACAAGATCATCCCCACCCCTGAATAGAAGGAAGCTGCACCCAAAGCACCAATTCAGATGTTCCAGACAGGAGTCTGGCCTTCCTTCCAAGACAAATATGGAGCATGAGCTGCATTGCTCCTACTTGGGGTTTACCAGTTTGCAATATCTGAGGAGGATTTACTTTAGGATTCAAGAAGGGGGGTGGGTTAATTAACCAATCTTTGTGGCAAAACCCAGCCTTGCCTTGGCAAGCAAGTGAGGGAGGGAAAGCACTCGGATTCCACACTGACATGTGAAAATCTCATCCTGCAACTGCATTCTCCAGCCGCACACAGGCAGATGCAGATTCATTCTCCCTAATGTCCTAAGTAAGGATATAGAAGCTTTTATCTTCTCAGTCTGTACATCTTTAAAGATGGCACGACCGATGAGGAGCACTTCAGCAAAAGAACCAAGAAAATACATTTATGCTCTGGTTCTCAGACTGAGAAAGTTATAGGCATAGAAAAATAAGAAAGACGCTGTCAGGACTAATTTCAAAAATTAGCTTCTATAAGGAAAAAAATACAAATAACACTAACAGCTTCCAGTTTCTTGGATTTGTTTTTTTCCTTAAAGCAAAACAGTATAAGCAAAATTGTTGTTATAATTCTTCTCTTGCAGCCTGTGTTCCCTAAGCAGCACAAGCTCATTCTGTGTGTGGGGGTCAACACCTGAAACTGGACTGAACCCTAAACAAAACCAAAATTGGCTTTCTAAATATTGCTGCTTGTTTAACAAAAAAGGCAGATAGAAAATTAGCTAAAATTACTTATCTTTATTAGAGTATAACAATTTCCCCCTCCCCCAATTACTTCATCATTATTTCCTTTTTCTTTTTTGACCTTCCACTCTGATTTCAATCTTTTCAAATGCCAAGATCCAAAGTAGACATTAAAAAGTAAGCACGTCCATTGGTCGTTCCCCAAATGTTCATTTTGACTGTAAATATTTTTTTAAAGAGCAGAATGTTATTTTGCTTATTTAAACACAAAAAGGGCAAACATATTTTTTCTTTGTATCCTCACAAAGGCCAGAGTTTTGCATCTTATTAAGGACCAAAGGTGAAAGGCAGCAGTATTTTTGGCAGGCTCCAAGGAACCTCTTTGCAGCAGAGGTGCTCAGCAAAGTTATTCTGCCAGCAGCCAGGCTGCAGCACAAGCTGTGAGCAGCAGCTCCAGTCAGTGCTGTAGGTCAGTGTGTATTCAGACAGGAGAAATTCTCTATTCCCTGGTTTTGGTGATACAATGCTCATCTCTTTCTCCTGAACTCTGAAAGGGATTTGTTCTTTCTTTTTTCGTGTGCCACTACAAAAGTGGCTTACATGTCTATGAGCAAACACAAACAGTTTGCATGAATCAGATGCCCCTTGGGATTAAACGGGGCTTAAAGACATCTAAGTGTGAGCCTGAGACTCTGGAATTATGAATGAACCCCAGCTGCCAGCGACAATGCTCACAAGCTTTCAGCCTGACCTGGGAGCAGGGAACAAGGCAGGTTGTAACTCACATGCCTCCTGAAAAACCAAGTGGAAAGTTCCTTTAGGCCACCCTACAGCAGCATCAGTGCCACAGATCCTCATGGAAGAAGCTGGGATAAGAGCTGAAATACATTAACTTAAATATCTATGTATTGGTCAAGCCCACCGGCACATCCATAGCCTGAAATTCTCTGCATTGATCATATGCCATTCATTTCACATTCCTCATCATGACAAAGCCCAAAGCAAGGCTGGGAAGACAAGAGCACACATCATCATTCCTGTCACAAGAAACTAACTTCACTTGCATCTAAGTTACATGCCAGGTATAACCAACCCTTTGGAAGTGCCAGGATTTACCTGCTCAAACTGATTAGCTGGTAAACACATTCTAGTCCTCACCTGGACAGCTCCATCCTTCCATGTATGACTACCACACCAGCACATGATGAATCTAAGGATTCATCTCACAGATTTGTTCTCCTGTAAACTACCATAGCTACATGGCCTCAAATATTGGAGATGACTTTGCACCTGGGGCTCAGAGTGACTTTAGTGTGTTTCTTCCTGTTGAAGGAATGGATGAATGTTGCCTGCAAACACTGTTCATTACTGAGAACTAGAGCAGTCAAGAACTGGTGCAGTGTAAGAAAGGTAAAAAATTTTCCAATTTCTTTGAAGATTTGCCAGCAAAGTATGAAAATTCATAGCATTCCACTTTGTTCTTTTCCCTTTATCACTGGCTCATGGGAGGGGAAAAAAAAACCAAAAAACCAACAAACAAGGAGAAAAGAGAAGAAAAATATTTAACAGGCAGAAGAATCCCCTTCTGTATTCCCTTCATCTTACAAACAACTGCTATCGTTTTTCCAGATCTCCTTCTCAAAATCTTCCTGCAATTCAATCTCTTACCTGAAACTATTTCTGAAGATGCTCATTCCTACTACCACAGTCCCTCATAACACAGTGATTTCCAGCCTGTGGTCCAGAAGACTGGGAGACAAATGATGGGCTGGGAATGTGTTGTGCCTTGACAGCAGTCTGGGACTCACTGGACTTGGGAACCACAGCCTCAATCTCTGTTGCTTATTGTCATTTTGTCCAACTTCAACTTCACTTTTATTTCACAAAAAATAAGCAACTTACAGAACATTATTCCAGGTGTTCTTAACATAATTGTTAAGAATCTGTTTGTTGTTTTCTTTTTCTTTAAAGGAAAAAAAAAACCAAGAAAAGTTTCTGATTCCTACTTAGGCAATTGTGCAGTGAGGTCACCATATTCAGACTACAAGTGGGCTAAGATGCTCAAGTGATACAGACTTCATATGATCTCTCCGTCTCTGTTAAACTAAACACAGAGCAGGAGTGTCCATACAATAATTAACCATAAGAGGAACCATCTAATACACTTCAACATAAAGTGGTCTTTTATACTCTTTGCTCGCAAGAAATTTAAGAGACAAATTTATGAAGAACTCCTGTTTTAGTAAACCGCAATTCTCTGCCCTTAAGTCACTGTTTCCTAAGACTATCTACCTATGGCTGTGATGGGGAAGGACTAAACAATAAGAGTTCATTAGAAATTGTGTATCATCAGGGTTGGTTAGTTTCTCTCCTCTCCCCCCAGTAAACCTGAATATTAATATTTCCTTTCCTACAGCATTCATGGAAATGGAGCTACATGCTATAACTTCATGAAGTGAAAGAAATGAACTATCAGCAAACAGATTAGTTTAGCAAGAGACATTCTCTTTAGGCACAATAAAATTTGATTTACACAAGTGGAATACGGCAAGTCAGTCAAAGAACAGCCACTCACCAGTTCAACCAGAGCTCATTATCACTTTAGTGGAACCAATCAAGCACAAACAAAACCTGAGTAAGATACACGTTAATTACACCAGAAATTATAAAATTGCTTTCTTTCACCTTATCTTGAAAGTCAGAATTTGCTGTGATGCACTTGACTGCCTTCCAAGACATGCAACAATAGGATCTGCACCACAAAGCAACCTTACTTCAGAGAACCATGGAATGGTTGGGGTGGAAGGGACCTTAAAAGAGCATCCAATTCCAGTCCCCTATCCCAGCTTGCTCAGAGCCACATCCAACCTGGCTTTGGACAATGCCAGGGATCCAGGGGCAGCCACAGCTTCTCTGGGCAACCTGTGCCAGGGCCTCAGCACCCTCACAGGGACAATTCCTTCCTGATAGCCAACCTAAACTGACTCTCTGTCACTGTGAAGCCATTGCCCCTTGTCCTGTCACTCCAGGCCCTTGTCAAGAGTCTCTCTCCACCTTTCCTGCAGGCTCTCTTCAGGCACTGCAAGGCCACAAGGAGGTCACCCCAAAGCCTTCTCTTCCCCAGGCTGAACAATCCCAATTCTCCCAGCCTTTTAAACTGTCTTGCTAAGTCTCACCAAGAGTATTTGCTACTCCAGTGTCTGATAAGCAACAGTCATTACTGCACTAAACAGGAACGTGCTTTAACAGCTGCATGTTACCTGTCTGTACCAGCCATGGCTGTCATTGCTGAATGACTGCGTCCTACAGAGAACCTCGTATGCAGAATACAAAATTCCCTTATAGTTCCAGATTTTACAGCTTGTTAAATGATACTTTTAATTACTGTTAAACAGGCTTCATTCTACATATCCAGTTGCTACTGTTTGAAGAAACAGGTACTCCCACTAAATCCTTACCTTGTGATTAAATTTGTTCTCCTTTTCTGCTCTGCGAACACCACAGAGCACAGAACAGAGGAATCGTTAACTTCAAGAAACAGCTGTCTTTAAACAAAGCAGTGCAATGCTTTTGTCTGGGAAGCTACTAATGTAAGCTTTCCTCTTCACACAGGACTCAGCAGGCTAAAAATTAGTGACATTTTAAGTAGAACAATTCTTTCATCATCAGGCTGATATTTGGCTGCCGTTCTGGTTGCCTCCCTTATAAGGCACCAACAAGAGGGAAGGGCAGGGAACACATTATGCAACTGTTCACTGTAAAAAGTAATTAAAAGAAATTTTAAGAAATGTCTGTAATAAACACTTTTCCAATATACAAAAGACAAAAGGAGTCTGATACCATTGGCCTAAGGTTTGCCATTTCTCCTGAAAGGAAAGGTTTTCCTCAGTTTTTATGGGAAAGAGTGGAACACTGAAGCCTGTGAACTGCCCCTGCCTTCTCCAGAGTCTGGTTCAAATCTAGCTATTCACCCAAAGAGACAGCTCTGCATGGGTAATAAAGGGGTAATACTGGAACACCTGCATCCTGTCCCCTGCTCTGTGCACACCTGTGATCCATGGAAATCTAAAATATCTAATTCCAAGTTCAGCTTCAAACAAGAATAAGGGGATTCTGCGATGAGGCCATCCACATCTTGGCTGGTTTGTACACAACAGCCCCCCTGCAGACAAGGAAATTTCCTTTGGAATTTACCTATCAGTTCAGCAGTAAGTAGGTTTTTACCAGTGAAGTCCTAAAAACACTGAGACTTTCTGCCCAAAGAACAGACTCAAGAGACTCCCAAGTGGCAGTGATCTGGGAGGAAGAGGCCCCTTCTGTCCTTTGGAGGGCTCTCAGTGATCCTGGAGGAAGCTCATGGCACAGCACAAGCATGCCAGAGATGCAGTCTCCCTCTTTGTTGTGTCAGGAGCCCCCTAAGCACACACAGCTCACTACCTGTGACAAGCTGCTCCTGCCAAGCCCCTTTCCCTTGTTGCTTCTGCCTTCAGCAGTCATTCAGGGTACTCAGGTGTCTTACTGAAGAGATGACTTTCATTCCCTCCTCATCCCTTGGTTATGGGAATGGAGGCTGTGACTACTGCCCTTGCCATACACTCCTGTGTACAGAAGCTGAGCATCTTTGCAACTCCTATGGTTTGGTGTGACCCAGTATCTTCATTTTAACTGCAACCAACTAATGCACAACTGTGTTTCTCATAAGCATTATTCTACTCCAGCGAATAGAGTAAAAAAGGCCTTCAAACAAGTACAACTTTCTGGGAAGGCCAAGTTTTCCAAGTGTTTGTCCGGGGGCTGGTCAGTTGGGTTTTGTTTTCTTACCAGGAGGTTTAATTGCTAAAATACCTTGGCACATTTTATAAATGCAGTACTTAATGTGACATTACACACAGTGCTCTCGGAATTGTAAACAGCTTTTTATTACACAGAGTAGAAAAAGGTTTCACAACTTTTCATCTGGTCAAAGATAAAAATAATTTTTGTTTCCCCTTCTGTGGAAGGAAATTTAACACACTCCAATATGCCAAGGTCTTTGCTAAGGCTGGAGCTCCTCTACAGCAAGTCAGTGATCACAGGCTCAAACTCTGGAACATGAGAGACGTAGCTAATATAAGTTGCAATACAGTAAACACTCTTCTTCTCCCATATAGATTCGAGTTATCCCTTTACTTCCTCCCTCCCATCCATTCTGTCACCTTTGATAAACTCCATCTGTTTGCACAACCTGCACACATCAAACTATTACTTCATCTTGGCTGTTCCATGTTACTAAAAGGTGAATAGTTGATTCTCTTTTTACTAATTCAGGACATTCTCACTCTTGTGAAATCCCATAAACCCAGGCTACCATTTTAACCAACCACTGCTCCTTTCACTAGTAAAAACTTAAAGACAACTGTTCCTTTGACAAACAAAATCCCACAGAAGTAGTCTTCCAAATTCTAGGTATCTCTTTTCTTCACATTCTGAGCAGTTGTAACTCCCATAAAACCATGGGTCAGCTAACAAATTTACAAGTTGGTAGGTAAAAATATTAAAGGCATACAAAACAAAGTTTCAACTCTACAGTTTAAACCAGAATATGAAATCCAACACCAAAATGACCAAGAAATCAGAAAATCAGATATTTGAAGCATAAAAATTAGTATTCTTTCCTGATCCACTGTTTTCCTTTGCTTTTTTAATCTGTAAAAAGTAATGAGATATCAATGCATGCCTTACAATATTACATGATTTCACAAGGCAGTATTAACTATGACAACTGCCCATTTTAATGCTTCCCATACTGATCAAATTATTAATTAATTAAAAGCTTTTCTTGATAATTTATTTCTTCTCCTAGCTCCTGTTTTACATGGTTAAGAGGAAAATATTGTATTACTTCCCCATACAAATACAGGAGCAGTGGTACTGCCAGAAGTTATTCTGTAGTTTTAAACTACAGACTTGCAGAATTTTCTGTACCAATCAAATTATAAAGTCTGCTCTGCTGCATTTGACAACTGATTTCTGAGTCTTCAAGACAAGACTGCCATCTTAAATACAATTCACTATTTAAATTCATAACACGAAATAAATAACTCTTCCCTGAGTTCCTACCCCACAACATGAAATTGGCTTACCCCAGTGTAACAAATTTTTGCACAACAAAAGCTGTTATTTTATCACCAGACTTAGAGAAATTCTGCACCAACCCATCTCAAAAATTAGACTCCAGTTATTTATTAAACCCATATTTTCAAGCCACAGCAATGCAATTACCACTAGTGGCAGGTCTGCTCTAAGTGCAGCTATATGTTGAAATGAGCAACAAGAAAAGATTAAATCATTTTGTGGACAATTGTATGTTTGATTTATGTCAACTGCCATTACCCTAAGACACAAAGCCTCTTTCTGGGAGACTAAAAGCGAACCATTTACCATATAATATCAGCTTAGCAGGCTTTGTGCTGATGAATATTGCATTTAGAGAAGCAATTCTTTTCATAGCAATTTCCATGTCTACTCTGCATCTCCTGGAATACAAATATCAAAGTTTATCAACTGGCTTCACATTTTAACTAATGCTCAGCTTAAACTTGGTGGGAAGAACATTTTTATTGGAATAAACATGGACTGAGCAAAAACTGAATCTGTAGGGAGAAGATAAGCTTTGAAAGCAAGACAAACCCAGCGGACACACACAGTGACTAAGCTCCTTGTGGTCACCAGTCTTGGGGTTCAAGAGCCATCCCAAACTACAGCAGTAACCTAAATCATTAAAAAAACTCCTGCCCACCATTCAGCCTTCAGGGACAAAAAGACAGATGAGCCAAGGGAGGCTACACAGAACTCCTGAGAAAAAACAGGTAAGCAAATCTCAGCCACAAGCTCTGTGCATGCACTGAACTCCAGTGTGACATCTCATACCGTTCCTATCCAGGAGAGTCCAACCAGGGAGTCCACTGTGGATCAGACCCCGCCAAGGTCAGCACCAAAAAGCTCACACAAGCAGGTCCACAACAGATCATCTGACAGAAATCCAAAATTTCTATTCCCCTGGGAACATTCCCTCACCAAGAGCATAGGCCTGGTCCAAGTCCACAGCAAGTTAATGATGGGGTATGGGTTTGCTGTTTGGATTTTTTTTAAGACAGACTAACTTTCTGGAAAAAAAAGGGCCGAAGGAAATACAGTAAGATACCTATCCTCTGTAAATATTTGCTTCTGAATTCTGCTTAGCTAGTGGCTTGGGATTTGTTGTCCCCTGAAACACTTGAGAAATAAATGTTTAGAATTTTTTAAAGCTCTGTTAAGCAAAAGTATTTAAACTGAACATACAGTATGCCATGAAAAACAAATGAGTTCACAGAGCTATGCAAATTTATTTGACTTTTTCTATCCAATAAATTAAAAAAACCAACAGGAAAACATGTCTGCATATGGCACAAAAGGTAAAATTGCAGCAATTCTATTGGATACAGTAACAGATTTCTCACATGCAATGAGGGTGCCCACGGATCATCACCTCTTAGGTCAGTAGCCTGTGGGCTCCTATTTGTTTCCACTCTTCAGAGCAAAATTAAAGCTGACATTTTTTCATTCCCGAGGGATAAAGAATGAAAACAATTTTTCAGATTCCTGTGTATATTCAGGCATCTTTCATGGAGCAGCCACAACAACTTAGCAAAATTTATTAGCCTTATAAAAAAGATCCTTCTGCTTTAAGTGACTTCAAAAAACTGTAATCAGAACACTGAATCAGCATACCTGACAAACCCCAAAATCTACAGTCAACCAAAATCTCACTGCCCTCCAAAAAGAAGGTAAAAGCAAAACCAATACATCCCACCAAATATCTTACAGGAAACTTCTCTTATAAACTAAAAATAATCAAACGTAGGCATTGCTTTTGATTCAGAGGCTACAGCAGGCTCATTTATTCCCAGTCTGGATTTTGCAAGAAGCCAGGTACATCAGCAGAGGCACGCGTGTGAACTCTTCTATTCTAACCCAAAGCGTTCCAGATCAAGTCAAAGCAAACAACAACTAAGTTCTTAGCATTTAACTTTTACCTGAGTCAATGAGAACTGTCTGAAGACACAGAGCACAAGCCGGACAGCCAATTCACAGGGGCCTCAAACCCAAACACCTCCGGCTCGGCAGAAGGTTTGGGATTTGCTCCTCCCGCGAGTGGAAACTTGTGAAGGTTGTTTGCTTTTCTAAGCGCATTACGGAGATAATTTCGTCCCTTTATTTATTTATTTCTAAACAAGGCAGGACACCCTTAAGCCCAGAGCCACGCTCTGTAGCACGAGTACAGCCCAGCCCTGACCCTCACGGCGGGGTCTCCGCACAGCCCCGGCCCTGCTCCCCACTGTCCCCGCACCGACACCCCCGGGGGCACCTCCTCCTCCCAGCCGGCGGCAGAGGGACAAGTCACCCCGCCAGCAGCCAGACAAGCCACCCCAGCGGCTGCGGGAGGAGTCACCCGAGGGGCAGGCGGGCGAACTGCCCCGCAGCCCCGATCGTCCCCGCAGCCGAGGCTGAGGCTGCGCTCCCACAGCCTCCGCGGCGATGGCTGCTCCTGCTGCCTCACGGTGCGGGGGGGAGGAAAGAGGGAAGGCAGGGCGAGATTCCCAGTCTCCAGCGGCAGCGTGCCAGTGCCGTTTCCGCGGGCAGCGCCGGGGCGGAGGGTGCCCGGTTCCCCTAGGACCCGGCTCGCCTCAGGACTCACCTACCGCCCGGTCCGAGCGCGGCGCCGCCCCCGCGCTAATGGCAGCGGGCGGGCCCGCGGCGGGGGCCGATGTTTACCCGCCGGCTCTCGCGAGAGCCGCGCGCCGCCGAGCCCCGCTCCGCCATTGGTCGCGCCCGCCGGCGCGCGTCCCCCGCCCCGCCCAGCCCCGCCCACCCCGCCCAGCCCCGCGTCCCTCTGCAGCGGCGGCCGGGCTGGGGCGGGAGGGGAAGGGAGCGTCGCTGCAGCCGGTGCTGCTTCCCCGCTCCAGTGGGGCCATCCCGGAGCGCTCGGCACAGGATTGTGTCCAGACAGCTCTGGAGTATCCCCAGCGAGAGAGACTCGCCATCCTCTCCGGACTCGGTCACTGCCCAGGACAGAAGTTCTGCCTCATCTCCAGGTGGAACTTCCTGGGATCAGTCCCTGCCTGTTCCTCTGGTGCCATTGCTGGGCCCCCCGGAGCAGAGCCTGGGCCCTGCCCTGAGCCCTCCCTGCTCACAGGGACACCCAGGGCTGAGGGCCCCTCTCAGCTGGGGCTCCTCTCGAGGCTGGACAGCCCCAGCTCCCTCAGCCTTTCCCTGTCAGAGATGCTCCAGGCCCTAAATCATCTCTGCAGCCTCTGCTGGCCCCGCTCCAGGAGCTCCCTGTCCCTCCTGTGCTGAGGAGCCCAGGGCTGGACACAGCTCTCCAGATGTGCCTCACAGGGCTGGGCAGAATGACTTCCCTCTACCTACAATCCGTGCTCTTCCCAATGCATTCCACGATCCTGTCTGTCCAGCCCAGCACAGCAAGCTCTGCCAGTCGGGACTCACTCAAGGGCTCGTGGTTGTGACAGGTCTCACAGTCAGGAGTCAAACTGGCCTCAGCTATGCAGAAGGCAAATCTGTGAGCTCAGATTGGAGGAATGGCAAAGGACAATGATCTGCTTTCATCACGACATGGAGCATGTAGAAGTGAGGGAAAATTCTTGATCTTGATACCATCACTTCACTTGACTCCTCAACTAGCTGATGAGGAGGACTTAACTGACAGATTTGATTTATTTTACCTTGTTAGTCTTTATGTAGTGATAAGGAACTTAGGAGTTCTGAGCACTAAAGAGGATTTCTTCCCCAGCGACCTTTAAATTTCAGGATCTACAGGCAGACCCAGAAAATCCCTGGACCTCCCTGAGCACTGTGAACCTACCTGCTGAGACCGGGTTTTGAAAGCTTTAGATTTGGTAGATTTGAAATAACAGAAGCCTAGAATTAGCATGCTTTAATTTGGATGAGGTGCAGGAGTGCTCCCTGAAGAGACTGACTGTCCTTTGTGACATCTGAACTCTGTCAGGTCCCACGTTTGAAACCAGAGGTAATGAAGTTGTGCACTCACCATCACCATGTTGGAAGCACGGACACATAACCCAGAAAAAGAATTAGCAAGAGGGGAAAGACACTCTACAATAAATAAATTAAACATAAACTGGTTATGGATCTAGAAAAGTGGTATTTCACTAAAGCTCTCTTCCCAGAGCAGAAGTCCTTAAAAATCTGTGTCAGTAACAGTGGTCAGTGGGAATGACAGATATCCCTGCCCCCCAGCAGGAATGAGAACTGGTTTTGACTGGGCATTTTGGGTGTCTGTGAGTTGCAAGCTTTGATTTCAGTACCTTACTCCGGTCTGCTCCCCAAAGCTGCCACAGGGAAGTCGGGGAAGGCAAAGTCAGTCTCAGAGAGATGATGAGGCCCAGCTGTGACAATGAAAATGGAATGAATATTCACAATGTGACGTTCCAGTTCCTGCCTTGCTGCTGGTGCTCCTCTGGTGGGTCCTGCCAGCGCAGCAGATGGCAAGCACTGAAAGGCTGTTGTGCCAGTGGAAAATTACTGAGTTTTGTTGGTCCTGTGCATGTATGCAGATATGTGAGGGGGGAAGTGGGGCAAACTCCCATTTATTTAATTATTTCCAAGAGAGAAAGGGAAACAAATGGCTCCCTATGACTACAAAAATTACTGGCATATAAAGAACCAGTCTCTTGTTTTAGAGGAATGAGGCATGTCTCTTTGCATTTCGAGTTTTCTGTATGATTCCATGTAACTTTCCTCATAAATCATGATTATGAATTTTTCTAAATAAGAGTGCAATTAAATAGAGAAACAATATATTAACAAAATCACTGGCTGTTGCTTAACAGACCTATGGAAAAACTAAGTGTTCCATGTTTCTATTTTTATGTGGCCATAAAAGTATTTATATTAGCGGACATTCCATTGCAAAACACACATGGTTTATTTTAATTTTCTAATTTTAAATACATGTTTTTAACAGAGCTGTACACATAGAAGGTTATCTCACTGCTATAAAAGTCTGATTAATGGGTTCACCACTGTTGCAGTTGAAGTTAGTGGGCCTTGTGAATATTTGAGCTTGTCCAGTCTTTGAAGGTCTGCACACCTAAAGAAACTTACAACCAAATGCTCATCCTGAAATGAAGCCTGGCAGAGCCAAATCTGCAGTGTCTGAGCAGGCAGATGAAGTTTGTTTGTTGTTGGAGAGCTGAGAGAAATACTTAAGGTTTTAACCCAAACTGTGACACAGTGTAACCATTGCCAACAGACCAATAAAGTTTCATTTCTGTGTATTTCCAGAGTTAGCCTGTAATATAGAAATATAAGCACCTATTTGTTGTGTAGAAGGGCAGCAGCTCTTTAAGCTGCCAGGCATAGGAGTTAGACAAACATTTTTAAACAAAATCTTTGCTCTGAGCATGCAAACTTCTGCAGGCTGTGTGCTGTCCCAGTCCTGCGAGTTGTGATAAGCAGTCCTTCACCCTCTGCTCCAGCAGCAGCAGCAGTGGCATCCACCCCGGGGCACAGCAATTAAAGGCAAACACAAAAGCCCAAATACCTCTCGTCAAATTCCACCGAACCTCTGAGGCCCTCAAAAAACTTTAGGGGAAGGTCTGTGGCAAAGTAAAACAATGTTGTCCTCGTCATTGTAGTTCAAAAGAGGGAGAGCTTGTCAGAGAAAGGACACTTATGTGAGAGTTTGCACATTTCTTTCTTTGCAGTCAATTGGTGTAACAAATCCAAATTGCTGTATCAGAATCATGCTGGAGATGTCTCTTGGAAAGATTAAGAGGGGGTTTTAACCGTGAAAGCTCCTCAGCAGCAGAAATAACCTAGAAATGTTTAATTCACAAGTCGTTTGCATCTAGCTACTTAATCAACATTTAGGAATAAATTCTGACTTTCCTTTCTTACTGTTTTCCTAATATAGTCCAGGTGTATTTCTTAAGAATAAGCCAGGAAAATTCCAGAACACTTAAAATTGGTCAGGAAATAATGCAGAGCTGGGTAAGCATAGTGCAAGCCATTCAGAAACATTCCCACAATTTTTCTACTGGTTTATTATGAACTTTTTAGCTGCTGTTGATACTACTTGTAATCCAAATTTTATTTGTAGCTCCCTGATCTGTCTGAATAACAGAAGCTTATGTTTTTTATATTCAACAGGTAGAAGGCCAAGAAAAATACTGGAATGCTTTAATCTGTTTTATGGCACTTTAACATAGTGCTGTTACACAATTCTGATAAGATTTCACACCTGCTGAGTGCACTCTAGATCTTTAGTTGCTTGATTCCAGTGGGGCACAGTAGTGAATCAAATGTTCAGAAAATGCTGCAGCATAGACAAAAATGTAATTTCTTGATAGGTGAAATGCAAATTTAAAAGGAGACACATATGGTCATACTTCATATGCAGCGTTCCACAGTTGAAATAAACAGTTAAGATCTTGGGTCTGCACACTCTTGAAGAATGCGACAACTCAGGAATTCATTTGGTTTACTTCTGCAAGACCATTCAAAGAATTAACGTTTGGTCACCCAGTTGTTTCATGCCATGCTCCATCTTTAGGAAATCATCATCAATATTTAAAAATACCTAATGACTGCACTGTCTTGGTCACGTTCTTGTCTTCCTGGTGATCGTGGCCTGACATCTAGGGAAAAGGAAAAATGGAAAAAATTCACAAAGGATTCCTTTAAAACCCTCTCACCCTTCACCTATCCCAAGCCTGATGTTGTCTAAATAGTAACACCAAGGGTTTTGCTCTTCCAAATGCTTGTGCAGTCTACTCTTAAAAACCTGGAAACATCTTGTATTCCCAACACATGGGAAGCCTGTTGTGTGAAATTCACCTCCTTTTGCTTGTCCTGAACCTGGTTCTGAGAGCATCTTGATGTGAATCCTGATTTTGTTACCAGCATAGACAATGAACTATCAATCCATGTACATCCTGCTAGTGCTACTCCTTTTTTTTATATCCTCTTCCTTCTCAGTTTTCTTTATTCCTAGCCTGGAAGCCATTCCATACCCTCTCATCAGTCATGTTGCCATGTTGCAATTTCTATTACATTTTTGGAAGGAAAGGAACCAGAATTTCACTATTCAAAGTGTGGACAAAACACGAATTTAACCAGGGGTATTTAATTTTTGCTTCACCTCTTAATCTAGAAGCGGAACACATCATTTTCTATGTCTCTTAAAACTAGGAAAAAGTTAAATGATGTCAACAAATAAGTAATATTAGTCCAATTTTAAAAATGAAGTGCCTTTTCAGGGTGTTCAAAACAGTCCAGCTCTGTTCCATACAGGCAACCACAGAGTGTTCTATATCCACACCCTTTCTGGGAAAGTTCTAGTTTATACTTTCCTGAAAGCCCAGATAACTTTCTTTATATTAATAGCATCTATGTCACAGGGAAATAATTTCTATTTCCATGTGTGTAGTCTAAGGAACAAAGCAACTCATTCAGCTCTACAAAATCAAGGAAATTGGTATAGTCACCTTACAGACTGTCAACTCATATCCTGAACATCTTAGCAACTCCCAGCAGCCTTTCCAAAATCAGGATTTTGCCAATTTTCAATACCATTGAAATTACTTCTTTCCTATGTAAGTAGTATTATTTTTTTAGCATGAATTTCTGGCTTGGCTGTGACTTTTGCAGGCAATTTGGAACCCACAGCATAGTTCTTCCTGGCATAGAGATACCAGATTCCTCAGGCAGGAGTTAAGGATGTGACAAATTTGATTCATTTTGTAAGCAATTAAAATATTTTTAGCTGAGTTCGCTTAAACAACATCATCTCTTAAAATACTATTCCTGGATTCTCCTTGGAAAAAATCCTTGGTGGACTTGCAAGAGACATATTTAGTACATGATCTTTGTTCCACAAACAAAGAAACATGGAAAGTCTGGAACAAAACAGTTAACAAATACACTAATTTATAATAACAACTATTTTTAATTAAGGAAGCTCAGTATTATTCCTCAGTTAGCACAGTCAGCACTGTCCTTTTTTTTAAAATTCCAGTGAAAAATGAGGACGACAATTTTTCCAGTCAATCCCAGGGATACAAAATAATATACTAAACAAAAAATACACGTGTTTTCCGGACATCTTATTTCTTAGTAAACATATTTGATCTGTTCTTACACTGGTTCAGTGGTGATCATATGCTATTTTCTTCTTAGCAAAGATTCTCTGCAGATTCTTTGCTAAATCCACTGTTTTTTTCACATTATCCCAAGACATGGGAGATCACTGTGTGTTGCAAGCTTAACCACACAGTCTGTCTTCTTACTCAACTTTTGCTTCCTATATGGTGATCAAGTGCAGCTTTTCTGTCTGACATAAAGCTCTCAAAATAAATTAGGGGAAAAAAGAAAGTGGAACAAGATGTAAATAAAATGATGCAACTTGCTGTTACATTCTGTTCCCTGTTTTTCAACCCTAATGCATCTATTTTAGGGCCTGATACTGAAGTCCCAGGAATTATCCCAGTGAACACAGCTTCTGGAAGAGCCTAAAGAGAGGATGTTCTTGTTTGGAAGGGCTGGCTGGCATCACAGCATGGTGTAGCTGACACAGGAGAACCAAGGACAGCAGAACAGGCACAGGAGGCACAGAGACTGATCAACCTGACTGGAATTGGAGCTGCCATGTTGTGTGATGTAACTCAGAACACCACACTTCTGTCACAGGGCACAGTCTGGCTCTGGTCCCACAGAATGGGGCTGAAGTGACAAGCTCTCCCTTTTGATATCTCATAGTTTGATGATCAGTTGCAGGAGACTCAAAACCTGTGGTTCCAGAATCTATAGCTCAATATATAGAGCCAGCATGAGAGGTAAGAGGATGGATTACAAGGAAATGGGATAAATCACAGTGGGGGTGTGAAGAAGCACTTCTGGAACTATGAATGGTTTGTGCAAAAAGGACTGGTATAAGCTTAGACCATAAGTTTTGTGGTCATGTTCAGGCACTCCATTGCTAACATGAATGATCCAGCTGTACCTCAGAGGAGCTGCATGGAAGGGAGGAAAGTTTGGTGAGGGAAGAGATGAGAACAATGGTCAGAGACAACCTGAAAAAAACACAGGTCCAAGGATCAAGGAGTCTCAGGAGCAGGACTACTGCTTTCCATGGTGGAAGAGGCAAACACAGTGTAAAGGGATCACCAGAAAGAACTTGGGAAGCTTTTCTAACCCAAAGTTAAGCTAATCCAAGGTTAGGGAAGCACTACAAATCCTTAAGGGCTAAAAATCTTAAATCAGCTCTTCTCTCCTAAACTTTCACAAAATTCACAGAGCCATGAGTCTGGAAAAAAAGGCGATGATGGTGATGAAATCCCAGGGTTTAGGAAAGTACTTTGGTTATTTAATCTTTTCTACCCTGTTCCCCCACTGCTCTCGATTTCAATGGAATAATTAAAAGCCTGAAAAACTCCATCCTGAATACTCACACAGAGATGCAACCCCTGCTCGGCTGCATTCTTGATTTACATTTCCAGTCCTTTCACTCACTGTCTTCCAGCTCCATTGCCTAGAGCCTTCCTTGTTCCCTAAGTCCACTTAACAGTACCTGACTGTTCCTACTACCTTTCCCCAGCCACTGACAGCCTGGCAGAGGTTCTCCTCTGTTTCCAGGGTGTGTGAAGCATGTCCTTGTCATGCCTTTCATCACTGGTTCTTCATACTGAACAGGACAGGGGTGTTCACAATTTTGTTTGCTGTTGGTTAACAGCAGAAGTCTCTTCTAGGTTTTTAATGCTAATCTGATCTTCAGTGACAAAGCTGCAGAAAAGGCACTTCTCCAACCTAGACAGCAACTACTCATCTTTGGTTCTGCTACACAAAGAGAGAAAACTCTTTGCTGAGCTAGATCTGTCAGCTCTTGAGGTCTGGGTATTTCTCACAAATCAATGAAATGCAGGAAAAGTCTTCAGGGTTAAAAATTATAGTTCTCAGTTTGGCAAAGGTCAGTTCTGAAATGAGCTGGCTTCGCAAATTGGCTTAGCTACCTTTAGTACCTAATGTGAAGCAGGAGATTCTAGGCAAAACATTTCAAAACCAAAGTGTAATTCTCATTTGAAATGGGAGTTTAAGAGCCAGTTTTTCCATGTCTCACACAATCACTATAAATATACAGAAAATTAACCCATTTTTAGGAGAAGATTAATTGTTTTGCTGGTGAGGTCTTGATAAACTATCAAGAATCAGTTTTCAGTCAACAGAAATATTGTGGGATCCCTGTCCATTTATCTGTCCTAGCTAGAAACACATCCACACACAGTCTGTAATTGAATCTGGCACATAAAGATGTAAGTGTACTGGCCTAACCCAGCAAAATCTCTGGCATTCTGAAGTTTTAATGTCAGTAAAGAACACGTACCTTCTCCCATTCATCCCAAAAGTGACCCTCTGAAGGTTTCCAGATGAAGCACTAACAGCTCTGACAGCCTCCCAAAAGCTTTGGCATTCCAGCAAGAGTTTTCAGAGGTTACTAAGGAGATGGACTGGTCAACCATTGCATCCATATGAAATTGAGACAATCACCCTGTGAAGACCAACCTACTAAATGGGATGACATTTTGGAGGCTCACCTGTGTTGCAGGCAGAGTTTACAGTGATGCTGACATCTGCCGAATTTAGCCTAGAGATTTGTTCAGTCAACATTTTATGACACTTTTCATAGTAAAAAAAAAAAAAAAAAAAAGGTAAAAATCCTGTAATTTCCTTTTTGCTCCTTTTCTTTGTGAAACTTACTTTTTTTGCTGTCCTTGTTCACTATCAAGGTAATTGCAAGCATAAATTCTGTAAGTAGCCTTTCTGCTTTTAATATACCACAACTGCATCCTGGAATATAATGATCTAAACAGTCTCCATCTGCAGAAGAGAAGAAAGTGATTTCAAGCTAACAAAATAGCTACAAACTTAATGCAGCCTCACACTTGTTTAGACTACTAATGAGGGAGAGCAGGGAAAGGAAAACAATTCTGTTCCATTCCACTTATCTTTCAGGCTTGGATCTTTAAACAAAAATAATCCAATTAATTGCCACAGCATGATGAAAATAGTTGGGTCTGATAAAAATGAGGCAGAACCCTAAAGAAAAAATGTATGTTTAAGGTTTTAATTTAGGCCAACAAAAGATCGGGTTTCCATGGACTGATTCCAGAGCCTTCTGTGCATTGTCCCTGAATGGGTCCAATGCCCCAGAGACAGAGCAGCCAGCTAGGGCATATTACACAGGACCAGTTGGACCAGTTGTGTCATGCTGCATCTCTCTGACTATCCTGTTGGATGGAATTCTTCTGGAGCCCTCAGGAGCACAGAGCTCTGTGCACCAATGGAAGCAGAGCGAGTAATTAATCCTGCAATGCTCGAGCCTACTGTGGAGAAAAGCCACAGGGGGCCCAGGGAAGAAAAGCTTTTTAAAACTGCATCAAACATCAAATCCCCAGAACTCTGTTCTTACCCTCCCAGCCACCAGTCATGGATCTGCCACGTTTTCCAGAAATTACTGCCGTTCAGAAGCATGGGCAATAAGCTGCCAGAAGGGTGTCAGTGGATCTGGGGCTGTCAAAGCCATTTCTCAGTCTCTCCAAAGGAACAGAATGTTAATCAAAGAACTAATTTTTCTCCTTCCACTCTAATTAGCCATGCATGACCACAGCTTGACCACCTGAGTTAACTCAAAACTGTGGAAAAAAAATCAGTGTACTCAGAAGGGTTACTGACCAAAGAGGGACTTGAGCTATGGAAGGACATGAAGCAGTCAAATATCTGACCTGGTTTGATGAGGGTTAGAGCAAACAGTCAGATGATAAGGAGTGCATACAAAAAGGTGTAAGCATGGACAAAAACTCTCTAAATTTCTATGGCTTAACTATTCTCCTGTCTCCCTGGGACAGCAGCATTCCTTAGTAAAAAACATAGCTCCAAGGCTATTTCTAAAGAGAGTGCATATATTAGAGTTCTTCCACTAGCTGGAAATTTTTCAGCAGCTAAACTAACTAGGAAACCCTGCTTTTTAATGACTCCTGTTCTCCTTTCAGAGAATCTGTGACTGCCCCATCCCTGGCAGTGTTCAAGGCCAGGCCAGATAGGGCTGTGAGCATCCTGAGATAGTGAGAGGTGTCCCTGCCCATGGGAGGGGCTTCCAACCCAAACCATTCTGTACTTCTTTTCCATACAGACGTGGGGCACTGACACATAGAGCAACTGTAAAATCACAACTGAAACCTTTATTTCTCCACTCTAAGTATTGCCTACTAAGAAAACATCATGGCAGTGAACATGGAGAGGAAAAATATGTTGAAAGCAAACAGCAACCAAATTCTTCAGAGAAGCTGGAGAAATTTCTCATCAGAAGAAAATGTTTCAGAAGTGAAGAATCGGTCAAATAATTGAAGGGGGAAAATATCTTAACTCACTTCTCATAAACATTTGTTGCAATAAATAAGATCTGGAAGCATACACCAACAAGATAATAACATGAAAAAAGGCAAAAATACCACTACATCATGTTTACCTCCTAGCATAAATGGAATTACTCTCTAAATTCCCTTCTAGACCTGTCTGTGCCTGTGAACCTGAAGCATAGCAGCACTGGCTGGTAGGGACTCTGCAAATCATTATGTCCAAACACCCACTTGAGCTGGGGCTGTCACCAACTCTACAATGGGTTGTCTTATCTAGAAAGGTCCTGAGAACCTCCAAGGACATCTACTGCAGTGTTTTTCTATCCTGCAACCAAAAACATACCCTAATGTCCAATCTGGATTGCCCAGAACAGTTTGTGGCCTCCACATCTTCATATACCATCTCAAAGTGCTGAGAATTTGTCTCTTGACATATTTGTAGCTCCACTCCAAGCAGTTTTGTTTTCTTTCTAATGCATCATTTTTAAATTATTGTGCTACTTTACAAGATGCCAAAACTGCTGTGTGATCCTCTTTGTAATTGGCAGTGGGGAATGGGTCTCTACACAAGGAGTATTTGCTTATCCTGTGGCTGTTTGCAGGAGGAGCACATCCAGTGAGGTTCAGGGACATCAGTCAGAGAGAAGATAGTAGAAAAAGGAGATACAGAGGCATTTGTTTTTCTTTAGGATTAAATGCCTTCTTTTCATTTTGAGGCATTTGTATTCTATATAAAAAACTTACTAATCAACTGGTAAACATTTAAATCTCATAGCTGGGACTGTGAGTTACTTCTGCATCTGATAATCTTCAATCAGCAGTGACCATCAAGAGGTGTTGCTTCTTTACTATTCCCTGAAAGGGGCAGTGGCTGTAATCTAATTCAGCATATCTGAAAACTCATTTTTCTACAAGTAAGCCTATGGATACTATCAGAATCACACTGCTCTCAGCTTCTGTGATCACCTGGAAGCTTTCTGGAGAGCTCTAGGACTGATGCAATATATTCCTGTTAAACCATCTGGCTAAGAGATCTTTTTTTCCCCCTAGAAGTTGTACTGGAGCCTGAGTTTAGAGCTCTTGATGGCATACTGAATGTTGCATAGATTTAGTCAGGCCTTTTATTGCCTTTTATTGACCATTAGAGGTTTTCTGGCAATGGTATGCTGGCACTGAACTGCTGTCAATGTGTTTCTTAGGCTGCCCCTGAGGGTGGTTTTGCTCTCTAGTCTCATCTGATTTTGCTTTTTTAGATGATTTTTTTGTTAGACAACATCAGTTGCTGCCTAAACAAGCACAAAACATACTTTGCAGTAAGCAGGTATTTAGGTGAAACATTTTGTGAAAGTGGACTTCACTGAGCACTTCTGTACCCTGAGGTTTGGGGTGCTTTGGCAAAACCCAAAGCTGTGACTCTCCACACTGAGTTCAGATGTAGTAATAGAAGTTTTATCACAAGAGATGCTGATCAGAGTGTTCTGCTTGTTCCTCCCTTCTCTGGAAGGACCTCTTTTATTAAAATCATGTTAAAGTAATTCCTTACAGTCCTCTACAAAATATTGGTGAAACTGAACACTGCACTGCAAACACCTCTACTTTCCCCTCATTACATTTCAAGAAAAAAATCAATTTCAAGCAGGTTTTTTTTTTTTTGTTTTTTTTTTGTTTTTTTTTTTTCTTCTGCTGTTCTGGCTTGTCATACTAAGCCACACCATTAATTTTAGCCAAGTGATCACTACATTTGTGCTTTTTGGAGCTTGCTCTTTTATATCTGTTCTTCATTTGATTTCAAGTTCACATGCTGTATTTCGCATATAATTCATAGTCTACCAGCTATGTGAACAGAGCTAATTCTGTCAAAGAACAAGCTATCACAGCATTATAAATAATTGTCTGCAGCCTGGTCCAGGATTTCTTTACTATTCTTGATTAGGTAAAAAGATGAAAAGCTACTTCTCATGCCAGTAAAAATCACATTTCAGTAGCTGGACTTTTAAAAAGACCATGATGTAGCACAACTATACCCAAGAAGGCAGAGCTTATGCTGTTGTGTTATTACCCTGTCCAATTGTGCCATTCCCCTGTCTAAGAACTATTTTGAATCAAGTAGAATTGCAAAAGAAAGGTCACTTAAGAACTCCTGGAAAAGAGAGCATTCACCAAGGAATAATTCATAAGTAAGCTACTGATAAAGCTGCTTTATGCTTCAAGTGTTGCCACACCTGGTCCAGCAATTTTGACTTATCTAATGGTAAAACTTCCTGGTTTTGTTTTAAATAGCTGCAATTTCTTCCTCTTATGTCTAAAGCACCAGGCAATACCTTCTGTAAGCCAGAGCAAGTAGCCAAATGTCCCAGTTCTTTGTGGAGCAGTGGCAAGTCACTTTTGGCACAGTAACTCTGGAGTTGCCACATCTTCTGGCATGTACTTACATCTACATCATGGAGTAGATAGATACAAGCACTGATAAAACAGGGCAAATAGCTGGAGATCTGCAAGATTAACGTGTTATTTGTAAAACTACATCAGCTGTAAGCAGGAGAGGTGCTCAGAGACTGGATGGCTGCAATGGCCAATGAAGCAGGTGACATATTTCTTCTGCTCTTGCCTGTAATGCTGCTCTGAGGTGTGTAGTAACATCAGTGAGGCAATCAGGAATAAAAAAAACAAATGCATTTCAATTAAAAATTTCAGCCAAGACTACACCCCTTTGCTTGTGAAAATTTCATCACACCCTTCTTCAAGTGACACCTCTGAGCTAGTTTGTCCTTAGAGAGACGGCTCCCAAACGTGAGCAATTGACAAAAAATTCAAGCTCTTGCGATATTTAAATCAGGCACTGAAACTCTCAGCCCAGTTTCTTAATCTCTATTATTAACACTCTCCTCACCAAGACTCCTGATTAATGCCAAAATAAGATATTTTCAGGTAAGCTGTTGAGAGAAGCAGGCACCATCCACGTCATTGTCAATGACAGAACATGGCAGCACTTACCCATTCCAGTTCTCAGCTGAATTTCAGCCCTACATTGAAATTCCAGTTCTCAGCTGAATCTCAAGCCTACATTTCAGCCCTACTCAAGGGATGCTGCTCTTCTGATCCACTGTGACCTCTGCCTTCCTATTCCTGCAGTGAGGCTGTTCCCTTCTGGCACCATTTGTGGGATGAAGCCTCCCTGACCTCTGTGCATGTGCGAGGTTATGGCTTTAGTGACAGAGCTGAGGGCAGCAACCACATCACTCACACATCACCTCTTCTCTCTCATTAATGGGTTTTATCACCATTAATATCACAACCATCTTCTTCCAGTTGTTCTTCAGAGTGAAAAGGATCCTGTTAATTTTACCTGTCTTCTCCTGTGTGCATTTTAATGATGAGATTTCAATGAAAAATGTAGAGAAGGACTATGTTGCAAGGAAAGTTGACTAGTGGAATGTAGCAAGCCAAATTGCAGGTCTTCTTGAGCTAAGGTGCTTGCAATAAGAGGAATTTGAAATGCAATAAGTTGTTGATGATTTTTATGAAATACCTATCTTGCCAACAGAAGGTGATTTTTCTTGTACTCAATGCCAATCCTAGAAACACACAATAAAAGGATCTTTTTAAACTTTACCTGAGTGTGAGAATAAATTTGACCAGCATTAAGGAAATTAGCAGGTGCTCTCAGGAGCTATGCTAAGGGACAGCTTTTTAGGGTGTCTGTGTGTGGATGTGTGTATTCATGTGTACTTGAAGGAGTCGGGTTTACAAAAAAAAATATCTATCAAAATCCCAGTGCTGGTGGAATGAAGTTTGACTCACACTCCTTAAGAGGGGTGGAGTGTGTGGATTCAGATCTGGCCCTTTGGTTTATGTATTTCTCCATTTGGTTTTATTGTATGAGTCACAAAGTACCTAAAAATTCACAGATGGAAAAGGCTGAGAAATAGAACATCTTTTTTTATGATCAACTGGACCAATTTACCATCCCAGACAGGAAAGAAAATGAAATTAAATTAAAAATCTAACCTTTTATTGAAACTACTTCATGTGTTCCCTCATTCAGTTAGGAAATATGAACTGTTCTAGGAACCACCAAGAAACATTAAGACATTTGTAGAAAGCTTAGATTATTACATCATCCATCTGGACAGAGATTTATTGCTGCTAAAATTCTGTGCTGCAGAAACACAGCATCAATAAATCATCTTTTACCTTGTCAATAGCTTTAATAGGAGAGGGAACAGTCTGGAAATTTTTCTGGATGCAGTGATACTCCAAAAGAAGATCTGAGACTGGAGTGTTATTGCCATTAGGAGTAACAATATTTACTTGTCTCACAAAGGGAAGGTCAGTGACGCGGAGCCGGATTTTTCCCCAGCCAGCTCCCGGCACCGAGCCAAGAGTGGGCTGCTCCTGGAAAGCAGGGCAGCTTAGGGCTTATGCTCTATGGCACTGGCTGTCCAGCGTCGAGGGCAGGAGCAAGGACGAGGGAGAGGTCTTCCATGTGGTTTCCAAGAGGGATTTATTCTCTTGAAGGTTCCAGGGAAGGAAGACAAAAGTTACAGGGGTACAGCAACTTATGTGTGGGGGAGGAGCAAGGGGAGTGTACAAATAATAAACCAATAGAAAACAGTTAGGGGAGGAGCACAAGGCGGGGTTCCATAATACATAAACCAATGGAGAACACAAGGGGAGGAGAGTGGGGCACACGGGCTAATGGGGCTCCTAGGAATAGGGGAATTCCAAAGGGGGCAGTCCAGGCAGGGGTTGACACAGGGGAGGATTGACAACTTCATGGGAGGGGGAACAGGGAACATTCAGGAACAAGGGGCAGGTATCAGGGTGGATTGGCAGCTGGGGTAGGAGGGCACGATTGGGACCAAAGTATTAACATGTTGGGGGGGGTACAACTTAACAATAAAGAATGTAATTGAATCAAATATAATAAACAACAATGCACTGCAACATCTCCCCCTTTCTTGATTTGAAAAGGGAGGGAGAGATGCTTGGGAATATTACTTAATAGTTTACAAAACTAAAATTAACATTATTAAACTAAATTAATAAACCATATAAAAGCATTTGAGACCTTATCAGGGATAAAACAACAGAAATGATGATACTTAAATGAATGAACACATATTAAGGAGTAAATAGAAAATATAGAATCACTACTATTAAAATTAACATTAGTGTTATAATCTACTATTAAACAGTAACAGAAATTTACTTAACAAAATTACAACAAATTCTTAAACTTCATATTTTGAAATCTTGTCCCTTTAAAACAGAAAACGTAACACCCCACAATGCATTTGCTTTGCTTTATGGGGTACTAATAACATAAGCATCTGATAACAAAATATATCAAACAAATAGACATAAAGCAAATAAAACCAGGAAAAAAAAACACTTAAGAAATTTTAACAAAACTGAAAAGGGTTTATAGTCTTATCTCCTCCGGTTCTTGATCTTCTGACCAGGAGGGGTGCAATTCCTTCATCTCCTCTTCTTGAGGGGCACAGCTCTTAACCTCTTCATAGTGAAGGGCACAGTCCTTGACGTCCAGCTCTGGCTCTGGCACTGGTGTTATGGGTGCTGCCATTTCAGATGTTTCAGCTTTCCCGGAGGGGGTGTGACCCATGATGGAAAGGGTGCAGCTTGGGAAACCATTTTGTGAACTTCAAGGGCTATTAACTGGGAGTGGGGGAACTGGTTGGGGGTTAGGGAAGGGTCCCTGGCAGCTGGCGCCTTGCTACCAGGGCAAGGGTACCGAGGAGGTTGTGGGGAGCCAGGGAATCGGTAGCAACCCTGCACCTCTTGGTGGGTTGCTCCCCCCAGCCTACCCAGTTTAGGGGAAAAAGGGTTAGGATAAGGGGATGAGGAAAAGAGGGCTTTGGGAAGAACTGGGGAAAACTGACATGGTTGTTTTTCTACCTTCCTATCATCTTCCTTAAAGGGTAACATTTGTCCCCAGAAGTATCTCATCTTTACTTCTCCGGGGGACACATGTGGAAAGTGGAAAAACAACCATCTGACAAAACATTTTAACAAACCCCAAGAAAACTTCAGGCCCCCTCCCACCAAGGTTCCCACAACTTGGATAAGAATCTCCATCTGTTGCCCTGACAGACAAGCACCCATCCTGTCAGGGACAACAAAATCCTCCCTCCCCTGTGGCAAAATGTGAAACTTAAAAGAAAAGAGCACAGTGACCACCCTCAACTCCCTTTCCACTCGGGGCACCAACCAACCCCCCTTCTACACACAAATCTACTTGTGAGGTCCCAGTCCATTGGGACAACTCACCAAAAACAGTAACAAAAATCGTCCATAAATCCGCTTGTGAGCTCCCAATCTGTTAGGACAACTCACTAATCGTCCATAAATGTCCACTGGTGAGTTCCCAGTCCATCAGACAACTCACCAACCATCCATAAGTGAAAATAAAACCAACAACAACTTCCACTTGTGAGCTCCCAGTCCCTCGGGACAACTCACCACTCCATTGGCCACTGAAACAGAAAGCCACAGACGAGGTCCCCTGCCCTGAAGTAATCCTCCCGGGTGCTGGAGGGTTGCTACTTCACCCCTGGGAGTGCCACCAACCAAAAAGTGGTGTACTCACCCAGGGGCACTGACGCACCAAAAGGCTTCACTCCTGGAGAATCCTTGATTCCCAGGACAGCTGCTCGAGGGGTCCCGAAGGGCCCCATGTTTGGGCGCCAGCTGACGCGGAGCCGGATTTTTCCCCAGCCAGCTCCCGGCACCGAGCCAAGAGTGGGCTGCTCCTGGAAAGCAGGGCAGCTTAGGGCTTATGCTCTATGGCACTGGCTGTCCAGCGTCGAGGGCAGGAGCAAGGACGAGGGAGAGGTCTTCCATGTGGTTTCCAAGAGGGATTTATTCTCTTGAAGGTTCCAGGGAAGGAAGACAAAAGTTACAGGGGTACAGCAACTTATGTGTGGGGGAGGAGCAAGGGGAGTGTACAAATAATAAACCAATAGAAAACAGTTAGGGGAGGAGCACAAGGCGGGGTTCCATAATACATAAACCAATGGAGAACACAAGGGGAGGAGAGTGGGGCACACGGGCTAATGGGGCTCCTAGGAATAGGGGAATTCCAAAGGGGGCAGTCCAGGCAGGGGTTGACACAGGGGAGGATTGACAACTTCATGGGAGGGGGAACAGGGAACATTCAGGAACAAGGGGCAGGTATCAGGGTGGATTGGCAGCTGGGGTAGGAGGGCACGATTGGGACCAAAGTATTAACATGTTGGGGGGGGTACAACTTAACAATAAAGAATGTAATTGAATCAAATATAATAAACAACAATGCACTGCAACAGGTCAGGAGCAGATCTGCATTTTAAAGAGAAAAAGAAAAAAAGGACTTGAAAGTTCTGCTTTGTGTCATTCCTTGTGGATGTTGCCACCCCTCTGGCTGCCAGAACTGCTCATGAGGGTACATGAGCAATGTACCTTACTCACACCAGTGGAAGTGACTGATAACCTCTGGCTTGTGCCATAAAGCCCCAGACTGGGAGGACTAGTTATGCCCAATATTTGTGAAGCCTTTGCAACTGGAAGTACAGTATAAATTCTGAATACTGTTGCTTAAGTGTGTTGAGCTCTTCACACAATTGAGGAACTGCAGTTTACAATGTGGCCTGTCTTTATGGGGAGACATTTTCAAAGATTTGCTGTTCTCCAACTAGTTACTGTGTTTAAGGTAGTTACTGTGTAATTCTGCAAAACAACAGGACTGTAATTCTAAGGTTGATAGGATGGGAACTTGTACAACCTAGGCATTACTAGCTCATCTATGGTCTCATATGTACTTTCCATTTCTTGCTTTTATACTTTCCCTTTACATTTTGTCATCTTCTTGAGTATTATTCCCTTACTGATTGGGGATTTTGCTCCAGAAATTTATTCCTTTGTCTAATTTTAAAGAAGAATGGATAGGCAATAGGCTGATTTCCCCTATGTGATACTTCTCCTTTTCATTATATTCTTTAAAAAGTACACCCTACATTTAACTTCCCTTGAATTGTATTCCTAGAACTCTTAAGTCTGCACTCCCTTCAATATAATTTACATTTTGATGTTTTTTATTGTCTGAGTGTTTAGCAACCACAGTCAAATACCCCTCAGTTTCATCCCAAGAAGGCTTAAAAACCCCTTAAAAAGAAGTAGAATTTGTTCCAAAAGAAATCTCCAGTAAGGAACTGAAAACAAGCCTTGCTGTTTCTAATGTCAAGTTATTTCACATCTACTTTTACATCAGAAGAGAAACTAAAGCGAAAACACTCAGCATCTTTCCTGTTTGCAGGTTGTCTTTAGAAAGGAGCTCAAGGCTGGAATGGGTAGAGTTGCCCTGTATTTATTGGTCTCAGTTGTCACCTGTCAGCTATAAAAGCTCTTAATGTATCAGAGGGAAATGCTTCAAATGCAACATGGGGATTTTATAGCAAGAAAATGGCTTTAACTGAACCTTGGGAATTGCATCATTAAGCAGCAGTCTCAATGCAGAGGTCACAGTAATAAACTAATAATTCCTTATATTTTTCACTGCATCAGAACTGAGGGGTGGAAGCTGCATGACTAAGGATTTATAAAACCAATCTCGTGGTAACTGCAGTCTTTAAGCTAAAGAAGGTATTTATGCTGCCTGCTCGTATTCACAAACCTTCAGTTTCTCTATTACTGTTTCAAATGTTAGAAAAAGTGATGCTGTGAACATGGGATCTGTAAAATTTTTCTGTCTGCTTTACAAACTCTGTGGGACAGCGACCCATAAATGGGTTTATGCACTGCAGTAAATGGACACCGGAAAATGAGATTCTGAGAAAGCAGTCAGTTAAGCAAGAAACTCCCCAAACCAGCCAGAAGGAAATGCAGAGAAGTATGCCACAGTCAGTACAGAGATTAAGTAGGTGATTCTCTCAGTGCTTCTCCCTCTGCATAAACTCTTTGAGTCTGGTGCCTAATCCAGGTGAGCTCCTAGCATATTAAGGAAAAGGAAAAAGCCCAAACCCAAAGATAAATTGCATCCTATTTCAGCTGCATGTTAAGGCAGATACACACTTTAAAAACACAATTTTACTGGTTTGCAGTGGGGCTGTAAAAATAAATCTCCTAATGCTAGTCATGTTTGTGTTTTGGCCTGAACACCTCTAGGTTTCCATTGTGGGGCTTGCTTCCATTTGTATCCCTCATGAAGAGGTATTGAAGCAAGGAGCTGTCCAAGGAACTGTCCTTTTCCTAAGGAAACAGAGAAGAGCAGGGCAAAAGGCATGGAGGGTTGCAACATAAAATCTGTGTTCCCACCTGTGACAGGTTTTTTGTGACCAAATATTTATCAAAGGCAGGTAAAGCACATCCGTCATCATCCTGTGTATGGTTCAGGGTTTGATTTAATTGTTTTCCTGGAATCAGAGCTGAACAAGCCAGAGCCAGTTTTGTCTCGCAGATGCCTCAGGGCTAAAGTGCAGATTGAGCACTCCTATATTCCTTTACAAGCAAATACAGGTGTGCCAGGAATTTATGGGTGCAGAAGGAAGCACCCGTAGCCCCTGCAAGCAAGGAGGGGGGAAAGCTCCCTTAGGAAGCTTTGCTCTTGTCTGGGTTCTCTGTTTGAGGCATTTCATGGGAGGTGTTCGACGGATGAGCGCTCACTCCAGTTCTGATCCCAACACATCAGCAAATCCCACCTGGAGCAATGCAAACCTATTGCATGTGATCTTGCCCAGAATAAAACCAGGTGTGTTTGAAACCTGCACTTTGCAGACTTGGAGACTGAAGAGCATTTCCATCAAATTTCTACAAAATTCATGTAGACAGAGGAGATCCTTCAGGAAGTGGGAAGGCCTCAGGAGGTAACAAAATTGGACTGGGTTGATCAGCCCTCCAAAACATGGTGCTTCCACTATCTGAAAGCTAATTCTTGACAAAAAAAAAAGTCTGGATCGGGGGAAAACCAAAAGACTAAATGAATCTCATAGACCCTTAGGAGTCTTATAAAAAATTTATAGCTTCTTGCAGATTGCTGGCTCATGGTTTGGGATGAAATCTTTAAAGGGAGGATGTGTGTTCACTAAGATACAGTGACACTGAGAAACTTTTTCTGCAAGGGTATGAACTCTCAGCGGAGAGTTCTCCTCTCTGCTTTGTTCTGGGTTTTGGAGTGCTATGGATTACCTGCACAGGTGCTCCATGCACTTTATCCTACTTGACAGGATTTTTGGGGTCACTGAGTACTCCACATGGGATCAGGCATTCTTATGATCTCAAGAAATCAGCTGAATCAACTTAAAATGTAGCCTTGAGCATAACAAGAAGCACTCTAGTGTATGATGGACTTGTGAGATCTGGATCCATATGTGAGAGCAGTCTGTGTTACCAGAAGAAAACACCCAGCCTAAGATGGGAGCTCAGTGTGTGCAGAGAGTGATTAAACATCTCAGTATCTCTCCACAGGTCCTTTATGTTTAGATTTGATTCACACTCTTCCCCTACCTCCCTCAGGAAAATGGGAGCAGTATTTACAGTAGTGGGATGATGACAAGAGGGGCACCCTGTGGGCTATTTGAACCTTACCACTGGAGAGCAAATCCAAGAAAAGCAGACAAAAGGCAAAGGCTTCCCTGTGGTGGAAAGGTTCAGCTTTGTGAATGATGATGCAGACCTATTTTGTTTACACACTTGCTAATCAATGTTGTTTGCCTAGTTGTCTCACTAGACTAATGGTTAGTTTTACTCTGTAAATAAGACTATCTGTGGTTATAGTAGAAAAGAACCTCTCACTGAGTTTGTCAAATAAATGCAGATTGCCAAAAACAAATATCTACTCTGTCCTGTGAGCAAAAGCCCTCATTGTAATTCTGCAAGTCTGGTTAAGCAATAAACCTCCTGTGAAACACACAGGGCCAAGAAAATACAGGTGGTGAATTTGAAATCTATGGGTAATTTCAGACTTGGTTACATCCAGCTGGTTTGTTCTGCTGAGAGCATCATTAGCCCTCAGAGGATGCTGCAGACCAAGAGGTTTTATGGTATAGAGACCACAGGAAGCTAATATAATAAGTCTATTCCAGTGAGGATAAGGATAGTAATCCTGGAGTAAGGGTAAGGCAACACCAAAAAATTGTGCTTGCTTATATGTTATGATGATGCTAATTTATATTTTATGTTGACAGACTGCCTCTGCTGAGTGCTTAATCCTTTAGCAAACTTTGCACCTGCAAGCTCCTGTGGCTCTTGCAAGAGGCTGTGTGTAGATATGAGCTGAGGACTTCTCCCCCATCACCCTGAAAGGCAGCTCACAGAACTAGTGCAGACACCTGGTGCTTTAGGTGAGAGAATTTTCATCTTTGTGTGGCAGCAGCCAAAGTTGCAATGCAGAGGTGTGTGAAAGGGCTGGTCACTTCCAGTGCCTGGGAGTTCAGAAAGTGCCTCAGAAAGCTCATGAGCAGCTTTATGTTCACTCCAGGCTTTTCCTGCTCTGGATGTGTAGCACAGAGCACAGCACTGTTCATAACTTGCCACTATCTGCTGCCCTGGCCTATCATGCACAACATCCTTAATTAGCAAAAGCACAAGAATGAGACAACACATTAAATTGCTGATGTGGATGAGTATTTCACAGACATTTCTCTTTTAGTCAGTGAGAAAACCAAGCTGAAGATGTGTCAGTGTACCCACAACAGCATCACTCAGGATGACCATGCACGTGATTAAGCAAATTGCTTTCAGGAAAGTGACTCATTTCTTTGGGTTTGCTTTATTATATTTTCTTGCATTGTACATAATAAGCATATAAATGTGTTTTTGTTTATAGATGGCTCTGGGACAAAAATACACACTGTGAGTCATCAGTTAAGTAATCCATGTCTACCTTTATCCAAGAGTGCAGTCATCAAGAAAGCACAACTGAAGGATGATCATCATGTAATAATTATGTTTCAGTATCTCCTCATATTGAGTCAGATAATTTTGATGGAGGATAGCTTCTGGGAGATTGTTTTCTCTGTGCATCTCTTAGAAGTTGTGAGGCTCAGCATGTCCTGCCTTGCTGTGTTTATTCTGAAGTACTCAGACCTATCTTGTCCTGTTGTTGTGGTTAATTTGCTAATGGATAATTGATTTCAAGGCAGAGGAAAGTTTCCTGTTCATAGTCAACTTTACAATCCTGTCTGCCTGGATATGTAGGATGGTAAGATACTGGCTGCCAGATCCTATTTCTGATCTTCCACCTCCTCCCAGTAGGTATCTGATGTCCTGGTTTACCATGTGTCACAGCCAACGATTATGCCTGAGCAAGTCAATACTCAACAGGTGTCCCAGGGTGCAGCTTATCAGGTGCAGATTATCATCTCAATTCTACTGGGTTCAGGGACTTGTGCTCTTCAGAAACACACAGCCGGTCACTGTAGTAGAAGAAAGTTGGGTTAGTGGCTTTTTGTTTATTTTCCCTCCACTAACCGGGAATTGAGAGCTATGAATTTAACATTGTGTTTTATGAAAAACTGCCCATGTGGTCTGCAACAAGTCATTAGTTGAATTTCCTGTTGTCCATAAAGAAATAATGTTTCACTGCCATTTGTGCTTTTGAAAGTCAGCCTTCAGTTCACTGGGCCTCTGTAGCCATTTGCAAGTTGTTTCAATTGAGGAGCACGGGACAATTGTTAAAAATTCTCTCTGCTTACGAAGACTAAGAAGAAATTCAGTACTCAAAAGTGAATGCTGAGCAAAGGTAATTTGAAAATTATTGCTGTGATTATCCAACTGCAGTACCAGTAAATAATGTGGTATCATAAATATATTAAATAATTTGCATCCAATTTCCACATTTTATTACAGTATCTATCTGGAATTTGAAGTGCTTCATCCCAGCCAGTTTCTGTAGCTCAGCCCTGGGGGAAGATCAGGGTTTGCTGGTTTTGTTAACTCTTGAAAGCAAAAATCAAAGATGGCAATTGCATCAACTTCCTACAACCAGGGGTAAACGGGGTTTCCCTCTCAATGGCTTCAGTGACAAATTCAAATCCTTCTTTAATCCCAAATCCCTTGAAGTTTAGCCCTGGTTTTATAGCTGATAACCCTCCTAAGACTTCAGACCAAATACTCTGTGCAGAAGAGCCCAGGGCTCTATCCAGCTCTGGCAAGGCAGCTCAGACAAGCCAAGCTGGCAGGACCTTGCTGTGCCAAGAGCATCCTGCTGGTGACTCACCTGTGTGGCTGGGTCAATGGCACTGTGAGCTGTTTCCCTACTTACCTCAACTGCAGGTGCACGTGGGATGTGTGGGCAGGTTTTGCTTTTGCTAGAGAGAAGTGCAGCAAAGTCTGGTGAGTGCTGATACAGCCCCATGCCTGTGTTATCTAGAGAGGTTTCTAGTGGGAATGCAGATTAATGGTTCTGTACCTCATTTGCCATATGGCTGACAGCTTGGCAAAGCCCAGGGTCTCCAGCTGTCACACGTGGTGGCACAGCTGACAGCAGCGTGTGGCTCGCTCTCCTCTTGCCCCCACTTGAGATGTTTTGAGGCTGAACTGGATCCGTGTCACTACATGCCATCAATTTACCACTTGGCTTGTCTAGAAAGCTGTCACAGCTGGTTGTAGCTGACAACTTCAGTTACCAATGTGAAACAGTCTCTAAGGGCCCACCACTGCATTCATTGTCTGCGTGGTTTCATGGGAATGAGCAGATAAGGTTGCTCCTTTCTCACATTGTGCCCATTGTGATTATTCCTCAAAAGGCTGGGGCTGCTTCTCTGAGTTTATAAGAATGTGAGTGTAAGAGGTGGCTCTGCAGGCCACAAGTGTGTGCTCCCTCAGTGTCATGCCACAGGACAAGTGGTTACCCTGGAATAGTGGGATTGCATTCAGATGCCCGTGCACCTGTGTTGTTCAACATTTCCCTCTAATCATGACACTCACACCCTTGCATCAATATCTGATGCTGTTTCTGTCCCAAGAGGAAGAGGATTTGCCCTTCCTCATCAGTGTCTGCATACTCAGTGCACTGTCACATGGTTTCTCTCTGAATTTCCTGCAACTAATGAGGCTGCCATTGTAGGACAGCTGCAGGAGAAGAGCCAGATTCATCCCCACAACTTCCTTCTGCTGGATTCTGTTCACACAGTGCTTTTTCAGAGAGATCTTTTCCAAGGGAATGTGTAACCAGCTGTTGTCAGGATGGACCCATATTATGGATCCATACTGGTCCCAGGTATGGCCAAACCAAGTTCAGGAGTAGCAGCTGATACACTGCACACACCTTCCAAACCATCAGGACAGGTGAAATCTTCAGCATCTTTAGCCTGACGATGATAATGAAGATTCCCTTGGGAGGGCAGACACAGAGATGCTTCTGCTGATCAGAACTTTTTATAGATTAAATAGTCTACCTCACAGACTCATAGAATCTCAAATGGCCTGGGAAAGGACCTTAAAGATCATCCAGTTCCAACCCCGCTGCCAGAGCAGAGACACCTTCCACTATCCCAGCTCGCTCCAAGCCCCATCCAACCTGGCTTTGGACAATGCCAGGGATCCAGGGACAGCCACAGCTTCCCTGGGCAATCTGTGACAGGGCCTCAGCACCATCACAGGGAACAATTTCTTTCTGATATGCAATCTAAACTTCCTCTCTGTCAGTGTGAAGCCATTCCCTCTTGTCCTGTCACTCCAGGCCCTTGTCAAGAGTCTCTCTCCATCTTTCCTGTGGGTTCCCTTCAGGCACTGCAAGGCCACAATGAGGTCACCCCAAAGCCTTCTCTTCCCCAGGCTGAACAATCCCAATTGTTCCCTCAGCCTTTCCTCACATCTCAGAGTACAGTGCATTGTGTCTTTAGGTGGTTCTTCTAAAAGGACCTGGAAAAGTTTTTTTGTGAGTTGCTGGGTATATCAGGAGAACACAAAAATCTGTTGACTGACAGGCAGCCAATTCATCAGATCCATGCAGTTTTTGCATGCAGATGGTTTTTTCTGGGCAGCTGTAGTAGATTTAACTGGCTGTCATAATGCATGGGCATGAGTCACCTAGCCTGGATTTAGCCTCATGGAGGTTCAAAGCAGACAGATCACATCCACACCATGGCCACTCTGCTATGCTCTGGAGCTAATTTTAGGACCAGAACATAGCTGAAGATAGACTTGTAGCAGATAAGGAGCTGCATTTGTGAATTGGTACCAGCCAACATCACCTCTCAGTGGGATGACCCCACTGTGGGTGTCCCAGAGCAGTGTCCTCAGGACAATGGCCTGTTCCCATCAGGTGTGAGGCACTGGGGGTGCCAGGGTGTGGAGCTTGTTTTCTCCTTGCCAGGCTGTGGCTGCACCTCCGTGCTGAGCTGCACAGCCTCTCTGGGGACCCAGCAGATGCCGCCCGGTACCTCAGTGACCTCCTGCTTTTGCCTGCATCCCTCATGTTCAACACAGGGAGCCCCTATGGCTGCCTTGGCTGTTCTGGCTTTCCAAGTTCAGTTTAGACTCAAACCTAGGCTGAGTCCTATTAGACTTTTCAAAGGGATCTAGGTGAGCCTGAATCCCTCTTTTTTCAGTCTTGTACCCACAGACTTTATAAGATCCCAAAGTGAGATTTGGCTTTTCTAACACATTGTTTATGGTTTTCCTCATGTTTTCCTCCTATAATCTGAAAATTCACATTTTGCTTTCTGTATGTGCTATTTTTTACCTTTCTTTACTTGGGTCTTGGGTATGCTATGTAGGCAGGCTGTTAATGCTGGCCTTGCTTCACCCAGCAGCAGCACTTGAGAAATTCTTTCACACTGGGCAGCAGGATCTGTTTCCAGGCCCCCTTCTAGGATCCGGCCCCACCTTTTGTAACACTTTTTGCCAACAGAAAGGTTTCATGCAGCCTGGGTAAGGATTTTATGTCTGAGAGCTGAAGTCTGTCGGCTCTTTGTTCCAGCTGTGGAGACAATCTCTTTTCAGCATCACATGTAGGTGTGTCTCGTGCTCTGGTTTCCAGCTTCTAACAATAGGACAAAACAAAAGGGCTTCTGTTCTCAGATGGTTTCAGAATAAGGTGAAGTGCTATATTTCTTGCAGTCATATCACTTCAAGTGATTTTGCCCTTGAGGACAGCATTACCTCACACACAACAAGAGAACGTCTGTGCACTGAAATGTCAAGCCTCATGAGACAAAGATTTCTCTTTGTAAGTGCTGTAGCTTTCTTCAGTTCTCCCTCCTGGTTGATATTTTATTGGTTCTTGTACACAGCTTTGCACAGGTTTCCTTAACACAGTGGACAGTTTTTATTTAACACAAGGGAGGGATCAGTCACAGCAAGTGGAGCAGCCAGGTAAAACTGCTTTAACACCAGTGCTCTCCTGCACAGTAGTGTGTTTGCAAAGCCCTGCTTCCCCTCTGGCAGATTCTTGTTTAACTAATATCTCAATCTCTATGGTTCTGCTTCAGCTCTGCCTTGTTTGTCTTGTCTTTCCCTGGTGCAAGTTCAGAAGGGCAGTGCCTGCCTTCCTGTTTGTACATGAGTGCCTTCACATCAGCCAGGGGCTCTTGACACTGTGAGCTGCAGAAGCAGCATGTCCTTAAGGCCACTGCTGGAGAATGGGAACACAGCTGACATCTGATTCCCCAGTTAATCCATAGGCCCCACGCTAATTGCTTTTACACACTAGGCTGCACAGCCTAAGTGCAGGAAAACAGCTTGTGTCAATCCAGAGAAGGGCTAATGAGAATAACCAGCCATTAACACATCAAATCAGATAATAAATGCTGGAGAGCACATCTGATGGCTCAGAGCCTCTTGCAGTTTGTGAGAGTTGTTGGTTTTTTACTTCACAGTAAAAGAACAGCCACTCCTACGCAGCTTGGTTTCATAGGAAGTGGCTTTTCTTAGGATTATAGATCAAATAAAAATGTACGGTGAACTACAGCAGCTGGGGTTAAAATCCTAGACTTACCCATTAAAACTGTGGTCTAACAAGGCCATGCTTCACTCTGCAGGTCAAGGACTTCAGAGCCAGCTGAGGAAAGCTGGGGAGTCTGGAGCTCTGTCAGTCTAAACACTTTTACCAACTGGCTCAGGTGTGGGGACTGGGGGAGAAGGGGCAGAAAACACACCAGTGAAATGTGCCAAAATGCCCTTGTGTGCTGCTTTACCCTGGCCTAACTCACAAAGGGTTTCTGTATGTGAAGATTGCTTAGCATTAGTCCTTACTATAACCACAGAGAAACTAAGGAAACCCATCTGGAAATAAACTGCCTGGAGCTAAAACTTTGGAAATGGCAATTGGAGGAGTTTTCTAAACTTTGATTAGATATTTTGCTTGCCAGTCTCAAAGCTCTTCCCAGTCAATTTATGTATCTGTGTGGTACCTCTCCACAGCAGAAATTGGCAGTTGCTGAAAAGCCCTTCTCTTTATTGTGGGAAATGGCCAAAAATCAGTAGTCTGGAGAGTATAAATGCAGAAAATGAATACTGTTGAGTGCTTTTTAAGATGGACAGTGGTGAGAAGGGAACTTGTATAGGCAATGCCATCACTAGCTGGGATTTTCTGTTCCTCTTCCAGATGAAGTTGCTGCAGAATTTTTCATGACCCATTCCCATCACCAGTAGTGTTACTGGAATGGGTGAGAACCTTTCAGCTTCTAACATCATACAAGGAAGGAATCTTGCAGTGGCACAGAGCTGCTGGACACCTTCCTTGGGTATTTGCTCCAGCAGATGGACACTTGGAAGGGGCTGGCGCTGGCTGCTGCCTCATCCAGCTGCTTTGCAAAGCACAGAGCTTTTTTGTCTTGCGAGTGTCTCCTAATCACAGCTGACTCCCTCCTGCACCATGTTTTCCTCTGGTAAACCACTGAGACCCTGGCCTTTCTCCTGCCCAGGGCTTTTTTAGGATGGATTTCTTCCCTCCTGATACATCACTGTGGAGTAAGACACTGCTCATTTTGTTGTGTCTTTTGTGTGCATCCACTATGGGATAGAAGACCACAGTTCCCACCTAGGAACAGAGCAGCGTAACAGGATCTGCAGCCGGACCACTTTCCATACAAAGCCATCTTCTAAAGCATTATTCTTCTTTTCAATGTACTCATGTGGCTGTAGAGCTGGAATAACTTTGGTATGGTTTGGTATTGAGGCAGATTAATTGTATTCCAGCCATGCATTGTGCCAGGATGCTCTTTCCTGCCAGTTTTCAATGTCACTCTGAAGCAGCACATGCCCACAGCTCGATTTCCTCACCTGTCCCATGGCATTATTAGTTTGGCATAATCAAGCAGTTGACAGTAGCTGCCTGGGTGAGTTTCATTGGAAGGACTGGCAGAAATATTTCCTCTTCCACCAGAGAACATATTTGAAATTCTGGTGGATTTATAAAGCCTGCTTCTTTGCATGGAAAGGCAGTGAGGATCCTTTCTTGGGGAGCTACTGAGATGAAAATCACAGATGAAAATCCTGCTGAAAAGTTTCAGTTTCCACTAAAGTGAAAATATACCATGTTTTTAAGTTATTTCTCCTTTTGCAAAGATCTGATCCCAAAATGAAAAACACCAGAGCAAAAGAACTCCATGAAAATTACAGGAAAATTGTCCCATAAAATTTAAGACCTTCAATTAGTCTACATCAGGTCTTCAAGGGGCAGAGATTATCAATGAACAACGAGAACATTTCTTTTTCTGTGGCTCTAACTTGTTTACAAATTGCTTTGGGCCATTTCCAGCCAGCCTAAATTCCAGTTAAATGTCTGTGCCTGTAGTAGGTTTAGTGCTTCTGGAGAGCAATTCTGAAAGCCTGAGGGAAGTGCAGAGTGAGTGTTTTGAGTCAGACAGCAGGAAAGAGGAGACAAAGATGACACTTGGTGGCATTTAAGCCAGCTGAATATGCCCATTTTCTTCCATTTGTTTTTTCTAATGGTGATAGCAGCTGGTGTGTTTAAACATTTACTTCTGTCCTCTCTTTTTTAGGAGATGGGCTGTGTAGGAGGAGGAGAGAATTCCTCTAAGGGGCATAAGGTACAAACTCAACCTCTGTCCAGTGGATGCTGTAGGATCCTTCCAGAAGGAGGTTCTTGTCCATGGCTCACACTGTATCTCACAAGGAAGTGGGACATCCTCTAAGTGACTACAAGACCAGCAATTCAGAAACAATCATCCATTTGAGCTGCACAGGTTAAAAGATGATAAATATTCGTATAGTAATTAGAATATCAAATAAAAGGACATACAAAGTTCTTGCCAGGAGGGAAGTGGGTGCTATGTCAGAGTAACCCTTTGTGGGCTGGGTCTCTGCATCCTCTTTTATGCAGTGCCAGGGGCTGTTGGTGCACTGGAATTCTCCATGGTTTCCTGGATTTTCATAGGCATGATGCTGTTGACCATGGGGACATTATGTCTGTTGTCCTACCTGCTCTTCTCAGGAGGAAAATAATGGAAAGTATGGGTGTAAACCACATTGACTGTAGGACCAGTACCAATCCTCCATCAAAAATATTTCATTTTAGACCATAAAAACATTCTGTCAGAGTTGCTGCATGGTTCTGGAGACCTAAGAGCCTTAATTTTTTAGGCAGATCCTTTTTCAGTCATCAGACAGCAACAGCCACTTTCAACTCTTCAGGGAACTAAAACCAATGCTGTCATACTATGACATCTCTCCTCTCTGGGGACTGCAGCCTTCCAGGACACCACTGGGAATAAGGAAAGAAAGGCAGAGAGAAGTAAAGTAATTTTTGCAGTGGAAACCAAACTGCCTTTTTCTAATCCCTACTCCTGAGCTCTAACACCAGAGGCATTACTCTCATGTCCAGCCCCGTGACCCCAGGGTGCTCAGCTCCAGCCAGAGATGCTGGATAAAACCACAAACCCCTCCTCTTCTACAGGGAAAAGCATTTGGCTTCTGCTGAGGCTTTTGGAGGGATTTTGTCTTGCTCCCAGAACAGATCCGGCCTTCTCCTTTGTGAAAGGCACTGGCTTTGCTGTCACCTTTCAAACTGACAACCCTTTATTGCCCTACAGGAAAGTGTGCCATGATGATGGGCAGGTCTCTGACATCCCATTTCCTTCTTCCTTGATTCCAGCCCCTGAATTCTCTCAACACTCATGACTCCGGGAAGACATTAAAAACTGTGGATTGTTTCTTTCTATCTTTGCTACTTGCACGGCCCTTTACACTGAAGGGGAGGGGAGAGGAGGGGAGGGGAGGGGAGGGGAGGGGAGGGGAGGGGAGGGGAGGGGAGGGGAGGGGAGGTGAGGTTCGGAGAGGTTTGGAGAGGAGAGGAGAGGTTTGGAGAGGAGAGGAGAGGAGAGAAGGGAAGGGAAGGGAAGGGAAGGGAAGGGAAGGGAAGGGAAGGGAAGGGAAGGGAAGGGAAGGGAAGGGAAGGGAAGGGAAGGGAAGGGAAGGGAAGGGAAGGGAAGGGAAGGGAAGGGAAGGGAAGGGAAGGGAAGGGAAGGGAAGGGAAGGGAAGGGAAGGGAAGGGAAGGGAAGGGAAGGGAAGGGAAGGGAAGGGAAGGGAAGGGAAGGGAAGGGAAGGGAAGGGAAGGGAAGGGAAGGGAAGGGAAGGGAAGGGAAGGGAAGGGAAGGGAAGGGAA